>NW_026068115.1:981030-1071202 GCF_014885135.2 Alexandromys fortis | reverse complement strand
CCTCAGCTGCCCCAGGAACTAACTGGGGACATCGCCCTGGGCACCTGGGAGCCCCTCTAGGTCCAAGTCTCTTGCCAACCCTAAGATGGCTCCCTTAATTAAGATATGTGCTTCCCTGCTCCCCTATCCAACCTTCCTTTATCCCAATCATCCCGTCATGTTTAAATTTTTAAGAAGTATTGTGTGACCCAGCCTTCATCACCAGTGTTTTTATTCACACTATCGTCTACCTATGAGAAGACCCAGATGTCAAGAAAATAAGCTGGTGTCAGAGACTTATTAAAATAGCCCATTTCTGGAATGTGGGTTCTAGTTGGTATATGTTTAGCACATTTGTTGATCAGAAGTAATGAGCAATGATAGAATGATGGAATTGGCTTCTTGGACATCAAAAGAAATTTCCATTTGTTTGTTTGGGTATACTTATGAAAGAAAAAGTGACATGAATATTTGGAAAGATTTTCTACACAGGCCAAAATGAAGAAATACTGTTTTTCTCACAGTCCCCAATGAAGTTGAAAATTAGTTAAGTAGGTCATTTAGTTCATCCTTTCTTTCTATATAAATATTTGGTTAATAGACACCCCCCAAAAAAATAAAAACCCCACTAGAGTATTACTGGTGAAATCTGATTGAGAACGTGGTTTTCAGAGATGGGCTGGGTTCAGTATGGTACTTGTTTTAGAGTATGTTCTACTTGATTTTGAGCAAATGGCAAAAGTGTGCTCTAGTTCAGCAGTTCTCTAGTGGATCGCTATCCCTTTGGAATGTCAAATGAGCCTTCACAGGGGTTGCATATCAGATATCCTTCATATCAGATATTTGCATTATATTTCATAATAATAACAAAATTATGGTTATATAATAGCAAGAAAAATAACTTTATGGTTGGGGGTCACCACAACAAGAGGAACTGTTGTATATTAAAGGGTCGCAGTGTTAGGAAGGTTGAGACCCACTCACTGTTCTAGTTCCCTAGAGTGTGAAATGCATATGATGACAATATCTAATAGTGTTTGCTCTGAGGATCAACTATGAAACCCTCCCTCCCCCAAATATGGCAGAACACCTCTCATGGAAAATTGTGTTGGATTTGGCTTTATCCTTCAAACTAGACAAGGAGAGGGCTGAACTAAGAAAGCCTCGCTTGGACCTTTGGTAGCCTCTGCTTCCATACTCTTCAATGCTGAGCTTTGGGATGACTAAGGAATTCCAGGGCTAGTACTTTGGGGAGTCTTCACTAGGTTTCCTTCTTGCCTCCAACAGCCCCAACAAGACTATTTTAGGCTTGTAAAAGGTTCCTTATTCCTGGGGTAGACTCTGGAACAAGCTGTTCTGATTTTTCCTTGTTGAATGGAGTTTGGGATGACTTGGGTTTATTTGGACTTCTGGATCCCATCTAGGGATCTTGAGTAGGTTCTTTTTTGCTGCCAGTTAAAGAATTAAAAGGCAGGAAAAAATCTCCAATACAGGTACTTGAGGGTAAGAAAACACACATGTGGCAGAAAAAGAAAAAGGCTCAGTTGAAACTCTGGAAAGCCAAAATTTCCAGACTCTTCTCAAGGGATTGGTCAGTTTGAAGAAAGATGGGATGGTTGATTGGCTAGCAGTTGTGGTGTCCTGATCCGACCTTGAACTTGTTCATCACAGGGGGCTGCTGATGGGAGTTAAAAGCCATCAAGGCTTTGTTTTAAGCTGTCAGGTTTTTGCCTTTAGTCAGGAGGGTGAGAAAGAAGCTGGCCCTTTTGGAAATTCACCATCTTTATTATCCTCTTCCTGTCTGCCTAACAGGGAGTGTGTCTAACTCCTACTCTCTCATAGATCCAGTGTAAGCTGTATAAAATTGACCTCTGCCACATGTTCCCTTACTATGGAAGACTTTTAAAAATCAATCCCAGTTTAAATTAGGGAAAATATCTTTGTCAGTAAAGTGCTTGCTACAGGAGGACCCGAGTTTAATCCCTAGAACTCACTCACATAAAAAACGAGGTTGGCCATTTGCTAAATACTGATAATCCCAATACTGGGTGAGATGGAGACAGGTGGATCCCTCCTGGTACCCACTGGCCAGCTAGCCTACCAATCACTGAGTTCTAGCCCAGTGAGAGATCCTGTTTCAAATACAAGATGAATGGTTCCTGAGAAAGAAGATCTGTGGTTGCATGCAAATGCATGTCCACTCACAGGCACTCATGTGAATATGTATCTACACACAAAGCATCACCTTTTATCTGTCTGACAGTGTTTATTGTAAGGTACTGTGGTGTGTACTGTTCTAGATGGGTCCTAGCAGGATGTGCTGGGATGCTTTTATGCCATCATGACACTGGTAGGGTCTGCTGTGAAGACGGAATTCTAATTGAGAAAATATCTCTATAGGATTAGCCTGTACGCAAGTCTGTAGGGCATTTTCTTGATTGATGGTTGATATAGGAGGGCCCAGCTCACTAGGGGCAGTTTCACCCTTGGGCTGGTGATCCTAAATTCTGTAAGAAATTAGGTTAGCAAGCCCCGAAGAACAAACTAGTAACCAACATTTCTCCATGGTCTTTGCTTCGGTTCCTGTCTCTGGGTTCCTGCTTTTAGTTTTTGTCCTGACTTTTCTTCAATGACAGACTGTGATGTGAAAGAGCAAGTGAAAGAAATCCCTTTCTTCCCAAATTCTATCATAGGATCTTATCACAGAGACCCAAATCAAGACATAGGAGGGACAAGATTTGCAGAGCTGTGGTTCAGTGTATGTTTTTTTTAAATATTTATTTATTTGTTATGTATACAATATTCTGTCTGTGTGTATATCTGCAGCCCAGAAGAGAGCACCAGACCTCATTACAGATGGTTATGAGCCACCATGTGGTTGCCGGGAATTGAACTCAGGACCTTTGGAAGAGCAGGCAATGCTCTTAACCACTGAGCCATCTCTGTTAATCGATCATTTTTAGTCAGGTTTTGATTGGTGTGAAATAGTGACTGTGTATTCAGGCACAGTGAGAGAATGAAAGCTCCTTAGGGTATGTTGTTTTATTAATGTTTCCAATATATCTCCTACATCTAGAGCAGTGATTGGTTCATAGTAGGTACTAGAACACATTTCTTGGTTCAGTGAGTGAGTTGATATCATTCTAACTGAACTCGGAGAGCCTTTGCAGCTTCATTGTAGATAAATATTTCATTTCCAGTGGGCTGAATCACTGCTTCATTTATTGTAGTCTCTCTTAGTCTCTTTTTTACAGGATAGATCTAGTGAGGGAGGGTGTGTTTTGCAGTTGTGCTTAGGATGAAAAGTTTAAAGGCCGGCATCCTTATATTGTCCTACCCAGAGAGGAGTGTCTTTCCCTCCATTTAATATGTGTCCATCAGACTCTCCAGAGGACAATAAGGCATTTACCCAGGCCTCCGTGGCAGCTTGTGCTTCTTACATTAGAGACTCTTTTTGCCTCTTCTGGGAAACAGCCTGGTGGTCGGGCATCATGGGAATTTATCTTACCCTGTAGCAAAGCAGTGGTTGCGGTGACTTGTTTCTGATTTAAAGATCCACAGCTAGTGGGAGTCCTACCTTTGGGAAGATCCCTCCCTCCCTCCCTCCCCTCCTCCCTCCCTCCCTCCCCTCCTCCCTCCCTCCCTCCCCCCTCCCTCCTTCCCTTTCCTTCTTTCCCTGTTTTCTTTTGTTGTTGTTTGGGACATGATTTCTCTGTGTAGCCCTGGCTGTCCTAGAACTNTCTCTCTCTCTCTCTCTCTCTCTCTCTCTCTCTCTCTCTTTCCAGTTTTTGAGTTTTTTTTTCTTTGCAAAGCTAAGTTTGATAAGATTATTTTGTAAGACTGTCTGAAGATTCAGTAGGGCACTAACTCTGAATAATTATTAGTGCCTAGTTAGCTTTCTTTCCTCCCTTGTCAGATCAAATCATTGTTCTTTACTCTTCAGCCTCTTGACACAAAAGTACAGCTATTTTATTTTTCATAACTTGGAGAATTATAGAGGTTTGGAACTCTTGGTTTCAAGAACTTTTTTGTTCATATATTTCCTATGGCATGGAAAAACCATTAAAAAAACCCTCAGTATACTTAATTAGAAAGTTTTTTAAAGTTTGAACTAAAAGTTAGTGTTTTCAGAGAGAGAGAGAAAGAGAGAAAGAGAAACTTGACTATGTAGTGAAAGAGATATTTTAACCTGGGTTTGTAACTTTAGTTTGCTATGCAAGTGCCAAAAGTTATTTTTCCCCAGGGAGTGCCTCTTTCAGCAGTTTGTACAGGCAGTGTAAATTCACACTGTGTTCAAGGAAGATGGCAATACAATTTAGTACAACCAAATGCGTTTTTTTTTTCCTTTTTTTTTTTTTAACTTGTTAGAAACCAAAATGTGATTGCAGTGGCAAAGTTGTCAGAACAACTGGAGTTTAACAAGTGTCTGAAGGATTAGTAAAGGAAATGTAGTTTACTCTGCAGCTTTTATGACAAAGAATTTAAAAGGTTTTGCTAGAGCCCCACCATGTGTTTCTTCCTTTTCTCCAAAATATACCTCTAGGTTGAAAAGCAAGATGAATCTCTCAGGGAGAAGCCATTAACTCTGAGGGAGTTTATCATTGTTAGACTGGCAGCCGGCATTTCCATTTGAATCACCTCTCAGTGTAGCTTGTACCCTAATCTTGTCCTAGAAGTTGGTAAGGAGTTTAAGTACTTCCTACTTTGTGTTTGTGGCCTTGTAACACCATCTTAATTTTCTTGGGACCATAAATTTTTTAATTCGGAAGTAAGTAAAACTTCTGGGACCCTGCACCCTGGCCCTGCCTGGAAATCCTTAATTGCTGGCGGTCCTCTAAGTAGGGGGCATTGGCTAGAGTTGTCTGTTTTCCATAGTACTTGCTACTCCATTAAAAATGCTACAAAAATACAAAACATTGCAGAGAGTTTGAAAAGGAGGTAGAGTTCAATTTACCTATGTCATGCCCCATTTCTGAGCTTTGAGTATTCCTGTGTTAAGTAGCTGTTATTCGTGTACAGTTCAAATGAGGAAAAGCTAGATCTTAATCCTTAACATAAAATCTTATAATTTGATGACTACAGATAAGTTTTAGTCTTAGCAAGTGGTTCCCTATTATTCTTTATCAAGTTTTGTGCCCTTTGACATGAGATGGATTAATAATTCTTAAATTTTACTTTTTTGGTCAAATTTTTGTTGTTGCCTTTGGAGGAGTGAATTGGGGCAGGTGGAGAGGCCATGCAAAGGTAAGCCATATTACATACACTTGACAGTGTTTACTCCAGTCCAAATTCATAGCAAACCTAATGTGAGCCCTTAGAAAAACATTTATTTATTTTCATGTACGTGTGTGTGCTTGCACGCATGGCTTGATGTGAGTATGGAGGTTAGAAGACATCTTGCATCTTGTAGGAATCAGTTCTCTCCTTCCACCATGTGGGTTTGGGGGAGCCGGTGGTGGAGCTCTGATTGTCAGAGGTGTGTTGACAAGTGCCCAAATAGTCAAAACAAAGCAAAAAAAAAAAAAAAAAAAAAAACTTTATAAAAGTAAATTAGAGTAGCAGTATTTGTGGGCTGGAGAGATGGATCAGCCTTGACTGCTTGTGCAGAGGACCTGGGTTCCATTTCCAGCACCACATGGCAGCTCATAACTGTTTGTAACTCCAGTCCTGGGAATCTGACACTCTCTTCTGGTCTTTCCAGGCACCAGGCATGCAACTGGTATACATGCAGGCAGGCAAAACAGCCATGTATACAAAATGAAATAAAAGTAAATTAAAAAATAACAAAGTAGTAATACTTGAAAAAGTTACACCATAACAATTATTGGGCTACATTTAATACTTAACTCAGATTTCACTCTTTATTTGAGGAACGTTTCTGCTGATAGAGGACTTAGGTCGTGTTAGTCTAAAGAGAATAGAAGACACTAACCTAAATATTTTTTGATGGGAGAAAAGGCTTTTTACTTGCTGTCATGTATTGCTAGACAGCTATGGCCCACGGCTGGATTTGGGCATCAGCTGTGAGATATATATCTTCCAAATCTAAAGTGTTCCTGGTTTGTTTCTGTGGCGAGGGACTACCATTCAAACCCATCCAAAGAGAAAGGGCATGAATGACACTCAGATTACACTTACTAGAGCTATGGTTTCTTGAAACCCAATATTTCTGTGAATGTAGGTATTTTTGAACAGGTACCTCAGCTTCCCTCATGTTAGAACTAAGCCCTGTAATCACTGTGTCCAGTATTCCAAAGTTCTTTTAAGTTATTATTAGTTTTTAGTTAAGTATTTGTAAGTTAGGGCTGGGGGAGTAGCCTATGTTTCTAGGAGTTTGAGACAAAAATTTTGCTTTGCTGAAAGTAAAAGTGCCTGTGTAGCTCAGTACTTGGTTGAAAATGCTTTGCCTGGAATTTGCACTGGACATATTTGCAGAAGAAAGCCTCCCTGCATTGTGCTTTTAAAAAAGTGTTTGTAAGTGTGCTTAGAAAATGGCAGCATTTATTGGTCTTGGCTGTCAATGTCTGCTGCTCCTGACTGTTTAACCAGAAAGGGAAACTCAGAGTAGAAAAAGTCTCACTCCCAAGATTTTACAAGAAAACCCCTCTTTGTTGAGTTATATATACATATATATTTTAAAGGAGCTTGACATCTTCATCAAGTTCACAGTGGGCTTGCTTTGTTTGCTTTCTCTTGAATGCTTGATAAGATTTTTCTTCTATTGTTTTGTGCAGTAAGAACAGATCTTTCCCTGGCTGGGGTGGGTTTTTTGTAAATCCACAATATGGTCATTGTCTGGTGGTGAATAATTGTGGCTGCTTTTTGTACAACCAGAACTAAGGCTTTGGCTGTGAACAGATTCCTTCTTAGCGTGAAAAGGGGCTAATCCATGTAAATACAGCCCCCAAATAAAGCTTTACAGAGAAAGGGGAAGGCCGCTAAGCAGGAGGGCACAGGTCAGCAATTTAACCTTTAACCTAACAAATAAGAAGCATGAAAGTTCCAGAATTGGTTTACAAAAGAAAGCTCCTGTGATCTGTCAGTTTTTCTTTTCAGGAGGGGGGTGGGGGAGCGGTCTGACTGACAGCTAGTGCCTTTTAACTGCAGGCTGAAATTAACTGCCAAATTGAAACTTGAATATTTGAGGGAGAAGTTTTCTTAAAGAAATGAAAGTGGCAGAATAGACTATATAGGCTTTAGCCAGGGACTTGCGTGGGATTTTAGCCTGGAAGTGGGGTGAAAAACGTAGAAGTGGATTGCCATTAGGATCCCTCCCAGGATTGTCAGGCTGTGGTCTGACTCTTATGTCAAATTAGACATGAACTTTGCAGTTTCAGGCCAGAAGAAACTCCTTCCCCTTTTCAGCAGTATTGCTGCTATCCTTTGTAGAGTCTTCATACATCTGTAAATTAATTGTATCTTTAACCAAAGATGTAAGAGCTTCTTGTAAATGTAATGAGTATGTTTTCCACAGAAGGGCCATCTTGAGATTTCACTGCTTACAGCTGTCACAGCCTGGTGCGTTTTGGGAATCAGTGTAGTGTGGAGTTGTAAGGCAGAAGATGCAGGCATGCACTCACCCACTGCTCTTTAACTCTATGGGCAGACACAGTTGAAGCTGAGCAGCAAAAAGTGGAGTATAAATGTTTATCAGGCAGTGCCCTGGGGAGACCAGAAGCTGTGACAAAGGAGGGATTTCTCCATCTCCTGTACAGGCTAGGAAATAAGGTTTGTGCTAAGTGGTAAGTTTTACTTCTATACTGTTTTACCCATTTACAAACTTTGCAAACAGTTTGTATTTATTTAATCATATCAGATAATCTTGTCAATGAGTGTTAGTTTTTGCTTAAAGCATAAAGCATCTGAAGTCGGAGGTTCCATCTCACTGTGGAGAATTTTATAACTGGTAAAAGCTTTAATTACTTAGAATTATTCAGATTAAAAGAAACAATGACCTAATGACTTTAAAGTAGGCTCACCATAGATGAATAAGAAGAGTAATTACATTGAGTTATTCCCTTGTAGTGCCCAAGGCCCAAAGATCGGACTGAGTTCTTCATTTGCCCTTAGTGTAGTGCTTCTTAATCTTCTTAATGCAGTGACCCTTTAGTACAGTTATATTGTGTTGGCCCCAACCATAAAATTACTTTTGTTGCTACTTCATAACTGTAGGTTTGCTATTGTTATGAATAATAATGTAAATATCTGATATGCAGGATATCTGATATGTAATCCCTGTGAAAGGGTTGTTCGACCCCCAAGGGGTCTCAATCCATAGGTTGAGAACTACTGCCTTATGCCATTGGTATAGGTTAACACTTGTTTCTTCTAAGGTGCTTAGAAAATTGCCACAGTTCCCATTGATATCAGCACAAAGCTTCCCAGTAGAATGAGTGAAATGGCTTCTCACTTTGTTCCAGTGTATGTCCTCTTTCTTCCCTTGTTAGGTCCCACAGCCTCCAATTTGGCCTTTCTGCATCTTCTGATCTATGCTTAATACTGTTATGTGTTCAGCTTTTAAAACACACAGCTGAAACACACATATCCCTTCCTTATACCTTTCTATGGTCCTCTGTCACCCAAGCTAATATCCTACTTGCCACAAAGTCTTCCAAAATCCATTTCTTAATGTGTCTGATTTTATCTCAGCCATCTCTGCTTCACCAAAAAAAAAAAAAAAAAAAAACAACAAAAAAACCATTTCTAACCAAATTCTGTGCTTGTTTTTTACTTAGGCATTGCATTTGTAAGATGTGAGAGAGGCTTATATCTTTACCATGGGGAATGTAGTGTTGATGCTGTGAAAATTATTGTTTGTATGGGCTTTATACTGTGTTCTCTTATTTAATCTTCACAGCAATATCCCAAATATTGTGTAGTATTATCTGAGAAGCACTTAATAATATTTGAGTGATTGGATAAGTAAATCCATGGACTATGAAATCAGAAAGCTGTAGTTCCACTCAATTCTTGTACTTACTAGGTGTTTAATTTTTGGTTAGTAATATATCTTCTCTGAAGCTATTTGATAACCTTTAATTTAGGCTGTTCTGTAGTCACACTTCTTTATCAGGACCATTGACTGAGCAATAATAACACGGAAACCAATTATTAATTACGAAAGTTTGACTGATAGGTTAGGCTTGTTTCTAATTTGTTCTTATAACTTAAATTAACCTGTTTCTATTAATTTACTTTTTACTTCATGGCGTTAATACCTCTCTATAGGGCTCATCCTGCTTACTCTGCATCTCCTGGCATCTCTGCCTTCTTCTTTCCAGTGACCTCTCTGCCCAGAAATCCTGTCTAGTTATTGGTCATTCAGCTTTTTAAAATTAAACTAATCAGAGTGACATTTCTTTAAGACACAGTGTAATCAAATATATCACAGTATTGTTCCTTGCTTATCTTACTAGATGGTATGAGTGAAATAATACATAGTAGATAAAATGGTTTTCAAACTACTCCATGCAAATTCTATTATTGTTTAGAGTCTTTATTACTCCTATGTGAAGAAAACACATGTGGTATGTGAAGATACAAGTATGTGTTTTTATAACTGGGATAAAAACTGTTTGATTTATGTAATGTTGACATACACATTTACTGTGATAGAAGACAGAAATTGCCATGCCCTTTGTTTTATTTCATAAAGGAAATGCCAGTTAGTCATTGGTAGCAAAGGAAAATACCATGAGGTGGACAAATGTTCAGATGTAATGTCTAGACTTCCCTTGATGTACCTTGTCATTTACGGGCCATGTGCTCTATGACCTTTTGAGTCACAGAGGGCTTCTTGTGTTGTTGTTGCTGTGCCCTGTTGTGTGTACTTACTACCTGTTATCTGCTCCTCCTCCCACTCTCCCTTTGTCCCCACTCCTCTGTTTGACTTGTGGGTCCTTTTCTGAGAATTTATCCTTCAGTGGAGTTTGTTGTGTCTTAGTAAGTGATGTGATGTTACTGTCATTTGTAAGACCTTTGAAGGTCTCATTTACAGAGAACTTCAGGTTATAACTATGCATTTTAAAGGAAGTTCTACCTGTCACTCTATGGTTCAGGGGCTTTTTGAGTGTGTCTAGGTATTTATCTTTGTTTTCCCTGGCAAGGTAGAAAAGAGATTTAGATTATATTAAGTATTCATTCATGTACTACCCAGGGTTCTCTAGAGGAACAGGAATGATGGAATGAATATCATTTAAAGGGGGAATTTATTAGATTGGCTTACATGGTCTGATCTGGATAGTCCAGTAATGGTTGCTTTCAGACTGGAGAAGCTGAGAACCCAGCAGCTGTTGAGTCTGATGTTCAGTGCTTCAGCAGCCCCACTCTGGAACTGTGGGCCTGGAGGATTCCTGGAGCTCCATTAGTGACAGAAGAAGCTGGGTTCTGATGTCAGTGGAGGCTATCAATAGAAATCACACAGGCAGTAGTAGAGTAGATGAACTCACAAACAAGATGTGAAGGCAGACAAAGAGCAAAAGCTTTTCCCTCAGACCTTCTATCTGGACTGATGCTGGAAGATGACACCCACATTTAAGATGCATCTTCCCACTTCAGTTAACCTAATTAAGAAAATCTCTTACAGATGTGCCCAGAGACTTGTCTCTTCTTTGTTTCCAGATCTAGTCAAGTTGACAACCAAGATTAACCATGATAGTTTATTATGTTCTATTTCCCATCTGCTATGTTTATTACCACTGGGTGGTGGCAATTCCCAAGACCATCCAGCTACCCATGTTAACAATAGTCGATTTAATCAAGAGACCAAAGAGAAGAGACAAAGTGGTTAGATGGTTAACCAATTACTTTCATTGATTGATTAAATCAGTGGCTTGCTTGTTTTTTGTTTGAGTTCTGACCATTTTCAATTTTATTTTATATTTTAAGATCTCAGGTAAAATATTAAGTCTCTGATCTAATCATGTGTACTGCTCTCTACAAAGGTTGTAATCATTAGTTCAGAGTAGAAGAGTTGACTGAGAGCAGTTCTCTATTTGTTACCTGTTAAGAGCGGGAAATGATGACTCCTCAGCTGAGAGCGGTCAGGCTCAAGTTTAGATAGCATAACAACTTAAAATTGATTTGTAAACTGTTTTGCTGTGTTAGTTATTGCTGCAGAGTGTTTGCTTCTTCTAGGGTTTCTATTCCTAGATATCATGAGCCACTTTCTAAAGGTGTTCATGTATATGTCACATATTTTCCATGAAAGCATCTAGGAAGCAGCTCATTTAGGTGCATTGTAATAATTATTGAAAGGTATGCTTTTCTTTGACTGAAACAGCTTTATTCATTATCCAGTAAAAGCAACACATATACAGAAGGGCATCCCACATCATCTCCCCTTTTCTGTCTATTTAAAAAGGAAAGTTTAAACATTAACATAGTAAAATTACATATAACAAAACAAGTATCAAATCAATTACATTTACAATATTTAGTCTATCTGTAACTGGAAAGTTTCATATCTAATTTATCTTGTATCATAACTAAGGAAAACTACAACTGTGTATCTTCAACTCTTCAAAGATCCCAGATGGATATACTATTACCTAAGCAAAAAGGAAGTGCATTGTAAGCAACTTCCAAAGTTCTAGAAATGACAGCGACATCTCGCTGCCTGAACAGTCACTGAAAGTTCTTTTGTAACATTGGGTTATCCATCTTCAGCCCATAGTATTCAACAGACTTTTCAGTGAAGCAGGAAATCTGAAGATCTGTTCTGCCTATATTTGCAGTTTGTTAGTCACTTTCTTCTGTGTCCTGCAGAATGACTGGCAGACTCTTTCATTAATCTCACCTTCTTTGGTAAGTTTAGAAGCTATTTTTCTGTGGGTGCTGCATATCCAGTTTATACAGCATACCATCAAGCAGTCCAGGCAAGAGTTGTTTCTTGCCCAAATGGCTAGCAAACTCCATAAGGAACATCTTCAATGCCCATCATCCTCTTGAAGTAATTAGTGCTGCCAGGAGCAGACATTCCTCACTATAGAGAAAAGTCTAAGTTCTTAAAACCTTTTAAATACCATACTCTGTAAGTCTTTGAAGTGTTGAAGATTAGCTAACTGAAATATATCTCTGTATATCCAGAAAACCTAACTAACATGACTACAGTTTTAACTATTAAAATTCTATTAATCTGTAATTTTTATTATACATTGCATTTTTAAATGAGCTGCACAAGCACAATATCTTAAACAAGAGCAGAAATGCATATACATAGTGTAACAAATTGACTTTAAATTTGTATCAATAGACCAAGGTCTATACCAATGCAAAGTATTTATTTTTATATCGTATCCTTCTTTAAATGAAAATAAACATTTATAAACAATATTTTTGGGAATTTGGGTGTTGTTTTCTCCAAACTGCTTCCTGCTGTTTGTTGGAAGAAGTATTTTTAGGGTTCATGGAGACCTTTCAGGAAGCTTTGTTCCATCAAACCATATCAGCCTGGAAGAAATACACAGGTTCTTGTCTTCTGTGGAAACAACAACAGAACCTCTTTTCCAAAGTAACATATTCTTAGGGTCAAATTTTGAAGTCAAGATAACTTTATATTGGTTTAGTGTAGCAGTCCCCAAAATTCAATGTCTGTCATCACAAAATTTAAAGAAAACACAATAATCCACATAATCCAGATTCTCTGTGTATTCTCCATCTTTACGTAGCTGTTTTCTGTTACTTTTTAATATTTATTTTATTATCTTTACTTCTTGTATCTGTGACTGTTGGTACAATTTCTTCTCTTAAGCTCATGCATATTTATCCAACACTTTGACCCATTTAGAGGTCTTTTTATGTGTATCTATAATCCTTTTCTGACCAGGTGCACCCCTTAAAATGCTAAGCGGCAGCATGGCTAAGACCAAGGTTGTTTTGCCTTTTGGCTTCTCCTAGTCCAACATGGTGGAAATATGTTCACCACCCCAGATCCGGGATGCAGCATGTCTCTGTCGCCATTAAGCAACTTAGCACTCTGCTCACAAACCTCATTTAAATGCTTTATAACAGGATCTCCTCCAAAAAGCCAGAGCTATTTGTGCATGAACCAGGAAGCCGACTCTTAAAGGAGCCATGAAGATTTTACTACTAACACTGAATCAGGAAGCTTCTTCAAGGGGTTGCACCTCTGCTTACCTCTAGCAAACAGCCTACCTAAAAAAAAATGCGTCTACTAAGAAACTGTACTTGGCTTTCGTTTTTGTTGGTCTAGAAGCTCTCTCTATCCCCCCCCTCAAATATTTTATTTATTTTTTTAGGTCTTATGTGAATCCATTCCCCAGATGGTGGGCACCATTTTGTGAAAGGAGACTGCTCTTTCATTTCCTGGCTACCCAGACCTGAATAATCACACAGAAACTATATTAATTACAACACTTTTTGACCTATTTTACATCTTAAATTTACCCATTTCTATTAGTTTGTGTATTGCCATGAGGCTGTGGCTTACTGGAAAGGTTCTGGTTCTGGTGGCATCTTTCTTTTTTGGCAGCTACAAGGCGTCTCATTGAAAGGTATGCTTTTTAATCTGAGAAATGTTTTCATTCACGGAAAGCTTTTTTTTTTCTTGAGAAGCTAACATCTTATAGAGGTGTTCATGCTCTGAAATGGGCGTGCTTTGGATATGAAGTGTCACCCCCAAAGACTCATGTATTGAATGAAACCTTGGTGCCCAACTGGGAGATCTAGTCATTCAGTAGTGATTGGATCATGAAGACTCTGAAATCAATGGAATGATTGACTTGATGGTTTAGCACTTGAATGGTATTATGGGGAAGTAGCAGAAACTTAAGAGTAGCCTAAGTTGGAGAAAGTAGGTCCCTGGGACATTACCTTGCTTGTTTTCAGCTTCCTCTTGTCTTCCTGTGGCTGTTGAGCAGCATCCTCTACCACAGAGTTTTTACTGCCATGATGTTCTACACACCATAGGCCCGTAGCCAAGGAGTCACCCACCAAACCTGAGTTAGAACCTCTAAAATAAAACACGAGAAAATGAAAAATGGAAAAGAAGCACATTTAAAGTTGTAGATAAGGAGGGAGGCTGTTAGAAGGCAGTTACAATGCCCTGGGGGGGGGGGNGAGAGAGAGAGAGAGAGAGAGAGAGAGAGAGAGAGAGAGAGAGAGAGAGAGAGAAGGAGAGAGATGCCCTGAGGCAATTTCAGGAGTCACGAAGGGTCTTCCTATTGGGTCCTTAAGAACAGTACTACTGTCAATGCTTTAGAAAGATCCTTAAAGAGAGAACACTGCTTGGGGTTGGGGGTGGGGTTGGGGGTGACTCTGCCTTTTCTGAGCCGCTTAGGAAATTGTTTTTTAAGGATTCCTTTCACTCTGCTTAGCCATTGAGGCACTCAGAGGCTGCTGAAGCCATAAACCAAGGGTGCCACTGTGCCAGCTGATGACAGACTTTGGTATTACCTGTGTGATGCTAGGTTTGCAGCCTTGTATGATGGAAGAGATCGAGGTTGTGAAAGTTCTATTTAGATTTAGGAGGCCAGACAGTGGATAGCAGAGTCAGAATTCCTTGTGGACTGTTTTTGAGACAACATTATGTGAAGCCAAAAATTTGGTGAAGTCCCAATGAGATCAGAGATGACTGGGCTCTGGGACATCTTCTTGAGGAAAGCTATGAATAGTGAAGGGACCCAGCCCAAGAGTGAGACCAGGTGGACTGCAGGCATAGTACCTATAGGGGTACTTACATAGTACCTGTAAGTACTTGTAAGGTAAAAGCTGTTTGTATCTTACAGTCTACCTCTGAGTGTCCCAAATGGCACCCAGTATGGAGCATAGAATTTAATGTTTGTCCTACTTTTCATACTCTTGCATTGGTCTTGTTCCCCTTTCTATGTCTCCTTTCTTCCCTTTTAGAATGGGATTGTTTACTATTCTCTCTGAAGCATTGTATTTCGGACATATAATTGTTAATTTTTTTTTAGTGGCTCATAGCTAAGAATTTACATGGATCCTCACAAGACACTTTGGCCCTGAACTGTTAAACATTAGTTAACTTAAAATTTGGGGAAACTTGGAAATAAGCTAAAGGCATATCGTATTATGAATTGACACTGACCTTTGGGGGATACGGAAGATTGTTATAGTTTAGATGTGGAGCTCCCTTCCCAAAGTTCATGTGTACTTCTTAGATGATGGATCCAATCATGAGGACTCTGGTATAACCCATTGATGGGTTATTCATTTGGTTTTATTTTTGACAAGTGTTGGAAAAGGATAAGTGGTGGTGTGGGATTACTTGTGTGTGAGTGTGTGTGTGTGTGTGTGTGTGTGTGTGGTTTTTTAAGACAGGGTTTCACCGTGTACCTCTGGCTGTCCTGGAACTCACTATGTAGATCAGGCTGGCCTCATTCAGAGTTCTGTAGTGGCAATTAATTTGTATTTTAATAAATAAAGCTTACCTGAAGATGAGAAGGTAAAATAGCCCCACTGGTCAGCCTTACAGACCAGGCAGTGGTAACACACACCTTTAATCCCAGTGGTACACTCCTTTAATCAGAGCCCGTAGAAAGGATTATAAAGTGGGAAGAGACAGTTCTGATGCCCAGTCTCATTCTGAGATTTCTGGAGGCAGGATTGCCATTTCGGACTGAGGTAGAGGTAAAAGCCAGTGGTTGACTGCTTTGCTTTTCTGATCTTCAGGTTGAACCCCAATTTCTCTTTCTGCGTTTTTATTAATCATGCTTCAGAGTTCCACCTATCTCTGCCTCCTGAGTGTTGGGATTAAAGGTATGCACCATCACCTGGCTGGGTGGGATTACTTGGAGGAAGTAGATCATGGGTTGGGGGGTGTGTGTCCAGGAAATATTTGTGCTCTTTCCCTCTTTCCTAACCTACCCTCTGCTCCCTGGCTAACACTAAGTGAGCAGGTCTTTTTCTATACCATGATGTTTTACAACACATAGTCACAAAGTTAGCCAGTGCTGAAGTCACACAAAATATCCAAGTAAAGAGATCTGCTTTTATATTGTAAGCTTGTCATAGCAGTCAAAGACTGATTAACATTAAACATTTACACTGTCAAAATGAAATCTCTTAAGACTTCATAGAAAGATTGTACTCCTAAAATCTCTGAGTATTGGGTAGAATGAGTTAGATTAAATTTAGAATTTGAATGTTTTCCATTTAATGTTGTTTGTTTTTGTTTTCCTTCAAAAGTATTGTTTAAAATGAAATATTTTCTTCTTTCTGGGTTTTTTTTTTTTTTGGCACAACAGTCATAAAATCAAATCTGCTATGTGGTGGTTACTGGTTACTTTCAATAAATTTTTGTTGATTATTTTCAGTAAAACAAAATGAATAAGTTGTCTTTGGGATTTTTTTAAAAAGCCAGTTTAATCTGGTTAGTGAATGTTTTTGGGTTGTGTTGTAGTTACTATTCTATAGCTGTGAAGAGACACCATGACCAAAGCAACTCTTATCAAAGAAAGCATTTAATTAGGACATTATCATGGAGGAAATCATGACTGTGTGCAGGCAGATAATGGACCTGGAGAAGTAACTGAGAGTTCTACATCCAGATCTGCAGGCAGCAGGAAGAGACAGACTGTGTGTGTCTGGTATGGGCTTTAGATACCTCAGAGCCCACACCCAATGACTAATATCCTTCAACAAGGCCACACTTCCTAATCCTTCTCAAAGAATGTCACTCCCTTATGATTAAGCTTTTAAATATGGGACCCATTCTTACTCAAGCCACCACAGGTTATATTATGCTTTTTATTTTTTAGCAATAGTTTTTTTTGTTTGTTTACTTTTTGAGACAGGGTTTCTCTGGGTAACAACCCTGGCTCTCCTGAAACTCATTTTGTTGGCCTGACTGGCCTCAAACTCACAGAGATCCTCCACTTCTGCCTTGTGAGTGCTAGTATTAAAGGCGTGTGCCACCAGCTGCATTATGCTATTCAAATGCAGGTTTCCAGGGAGATGCTGTAGGATGATTAGTTCTGAGTGTCATTTTATATAATGCTGTGGTCTTTCAGATGACGTAATTGTGCAGGATTTGGAAATATTTGTTTGAGGGTTTTTCCATAAAGGTCCTGGGAATATAGTGTCATATTCATCTGTTTGGGTTGGATGGCCCATGGCAGCTCCTTCTTTCTCTACACCTTTCTATATGAATCCAGACATAAATTTGAAGGACTAGAACAGGTGACTTGATCCTTTTTTATAAGTTAATGTAACAAAAGTACCAAAAGCTAAATACTTAAGACACTTATTTAAAGTTTTCAAGGTTGAAAGGTTAAGGTCAGGTAACTGTCGGCTTGATATCACATGAAGGCTTATGATGGAGCATGTTATCACACAAAATTTGAGTATTTGTTGTTGTTTCTGGAGAGCATAGTCAATTTATTGATTTGTCCTATTGAATTTAAAGAGTTGTAGTTTTGTCTGCTTGTGTGTGTTTGTGGTTAGTCCCTCCCTTCCCAAACAAGGTATTACTACAAGAATGCAAGCTGGCTGGTGGGACTGGTACCACCACTTTTAGACTGGTTCTTCCAATATCAGTGAACATAATCAAGACAATTCCTCACAGACATACTGGCCAACCTGATCTAGACAGGCCGACCTGATCTAGACAATCCCTCAATGAGTCTCTCTTCCCAGGTGACTCTACATTGTCAAGTTGATAATTAAAAATAACCATCCAGCATGAAATTCCTATCCTAATTTCCTGTTCAACTTGAAAATAAGACTTTCAATGTTCCCCTAAGTTACCAGAAACTGCTATAGGACCCCAGGGTCTCAGTTTCCTCATCAGTATACCAGAGTTAATAATAATAATGTTCTTATCTTGTGATTATCCTGAGTGCTGGTATTACAAGTGTGTTGCTAGTCTTTTTCTGTCTGATAGCAGCTCCCAAATAAATGATATGGAGACTTCTTATTAATTATGAAAACTCAGCCAATAGTTTAGGCTTGTTTCTAACTATCTCTTATAACTTAAATTAGCCAATTTTTATTCATCTATGTGTTGCCACATGACTTGTGGCTTTTACCTCTTGCATGTCTGTTCCCTCTGAATCCACTGGCAACTACACTCTTCTTCCTAACATTCTCATAGCCCTGAAAATTCTGCCTAGCTGTTGGCCATCATTTCTTCACAGAGTACAAAAAGATTATTCCATATCATTTCCTCTTTTTTGTTTGAATAAAAAGGAAAGGTTTTAACTCTAAAATAGTAAAACTTTACACAAGGACAACTATCGAGTAAGAATTATATTCACAATATCCAGTCCATTTGCAGTTGGCAAATTAAGAGAAAGTACTCCATTATCTAGCCTATCTTGGTGTGTCCAAAGTTTTGTACCTAATTTACTTTCTATCCTAATTTCTATTACCAACCAAACTTTATTTTAGACCTTATTCATTCTCTCTCTCTCTCTCTCTCTCTCTCTCTCTCTCTCTCTCTCTCTCTCTCTCTCTCTCTCTCTNACCGGCTGCAGCCGAGCAGAAGCGGCTTGCTGGCTGCTGACACTCCTTCATGGAAGGAGGGTTCGGTGGTTTGATAAGAATGGCCCTCATAGGCTCATATATTTGAGTGCTTAGTCGCCACGGAGTGGCACTGTTTGAAAGGATTAGAATTAGGAGGTGTGGCCTTGCTGGAGGAAGTGTGCTACTCAGGGGTGGATTTTGAGGTTTCAAAAGCCCAAGTCAAATTTTCTCCCTCTCTCTCTCTCTCTCTCTCTCTCTCTCTCTCTCTCTCTCTCTCTCTCTCTCTCTCTCTCTCTTTCTCTCTTTCTCTCTTTCTCTCTCTCTCTGAGATACGCTTTCTCTGTAGCTTTGGAGCCTGTCCTGGAACTAGCTCATGTTGACCAGGATGGCCTCGAACTCACAGAGATCTGCCTGCCTCTGCCTCCTGAGTACTGGGATTAAAGGCGTGCGCCACCACCTAGGTCTTTTTTTTTTTTTTTAAGAAAATGTTAGTAGAACACCCTCTACACACAGACACACACACACAGACACAGACACACACAGACACACACACACACACACACACACACACACACACACACACACACACACACACACCTCATACAAGCAACTTCCCTGTTCCTGTCTGAATTTGATGGGATTAAAGGCATGCATCACTATTACCCAGCTTAGACTTCATTTTCTTAGATAAACAATTTAAGCTTTTATGTCTTTCAACCCTATAAATGTTACATCTCTTAGGTACATTTTTTTTTAATTTGGTGACAAGGAAAACTATAAAACTATAGCTATTTAGTTGTCAATCTCCGTCAGAAACCCAGGAAGGATAATATATTACTTGAATTACCAGTAAGTGCAGAGCAAAGAACTTCCAAAACTATAGAAATGACAGAAACTGCTGGCTGCCTGTACAGTCACTCAAGGTTCTTCTATAACATTAGGGCATCTATCTTCAGCCTATAGGCATAGACTATCCTACAGACTTTTCTGTGAAGCAGGAATTTTGAAGAACTGTCCCACCTTATCTTGGCAAAGTTCAGTAATTTTCCTGTGTGTCCTGCAGAATGTTGCAGACCCCACCTCTTGAAAATGTGGGTGTCATGTTGTTTAGACTGCTTCCTGTAGTTTAGTATCTTTAGGAGACCCTCAAAAAATTGGGATAATGGTCAAATCCTGGAAGAGTTAGCAGTATTATTTATTGTCTTGTCTCTGTGAAATGGGAAAGTGCAAGCCTTATCTGAAGTCATGGCTGGAGTAGTCTGTGAAGCTGGACCTTCTCAGCCAGCAGCTTTGAAGCTGTTCTGGATTCAGAACTCTGAGGAAACTCCAACAGAGGCACTCTGAGATGCTGGATTACCTGGGCCACTCATTTTTATTGGTGTCTGGTCCCCTTGCTCTGAAAATACATAAACTTTTAAAGGTTATATATATCTGCATATCTACACAAGTATGGAATGTGCAGTGTGCACAAGTTAGTTAAAGATGATTTTTATTTTTGAGCAGGTAAAAGGTAGCTGTCTATTTTATAAGTCTGTACTGTATAATCAAACTATAATATAAATCTATCCATGCCACATGAAAGAATGCCATGTAATAATAAGTCATGAGTACTCTGTAGCCAGTAAGATTTATTATATCTCATCTCATCTCATCTCATCTCATCAGATCAGCTTACATGTCACCTGCTTGGTTGTCTTTCTTGGCTACCTCCCCCATGTCTGTAGCCAAAATACTCAGGAGGACATCCCTGTCCAAATTTGATCTCTATTAATCTGGAAGGAACCCACAGCCTTTCGTTTCCTGTGAAAACAAAAGATAATCTCTCTCACAAAGTAACACATTTGAAATTAAAACATTTAAAAAATATATAGGTTGGTTTAATTTAGCAGTTTCTACAGTCCAGTTCTCTCAGAAGATATTGGTCTTTGTACATGAGCTTTTTAAAAAGGGTAAAGTTAGCAAGACATCATATAGGATCCAAACTCTCTGTATATTTTCCATCTTTACATGTCTTTTTTTTATTATTTTACTGCCTCTTTAAAGACTTCATTATTTTTAAACTATTTTTTCTATGACTGCCTATATCCTTTTTTTCTTAAGCCTACACCCATTGTTAAATGCATTGTAACCTGTTTAGAGGGTTTTTTTTTTTTTTTTTTTTTTTCCTGTCTACATGAGCAGAACCTTAAACCTACCATGTGGCTTAGTTCATGTTGCACTGGTGGCTCAAGCACTCAGGCAGCTACCAGGAGACATGTCTCTGTATCTCGACTGGCATGAGAAACATGAGACTAGGAAGCTGCGTTTGGCTCTGTTTTTATGTGTTTAGAACCTTTTAAAAAGGTTTTCTACCTCTTATATGGATATATGTACCCAAACATTGGGTACAATGTGTAGCTAGTCTTTCTCTGTCCCACCTGCTAACTACCAAATAAACAACATGGGGACTTCTTTTTTATTATGAAAGCTTAACTGATAGCTTGTTTCTAACTAACTCTTACAACTTAGCTCATTTTTATTCATCTGTGTGTTGCCAGTGACCCATGGCTTTTACTTCTTTTCCTGTATGTCTGTTCCTTCTACTTCTATTGGTGACTCTACCTTTTTTCTTCCCAGCATTCTCTCTAACCTGAAAATCCTGCTGAGTAATATTTCTTCAAAGTGTACAAGATTATTCCACAATAGAAGTATGTGCTATTATGCCTGGATTGAGTTTTTTTTGTGTATGTGTGTGGATGAGTGTAACCATGTATGTGTGTGTGCCCATGCACATGTGTGTACATGCATACAGCGGTCAGAGATTGTCCCTAAACTACTATCTATCTATCTATCTATCTATCTATCTATCTATCTATCTATCTATCTATCTTCCATCTTCAGTTTTTTTATATAAAATTTTTTTTTGCTATTTATTTGTGTTCTTTTTGAGAAACCAATATTCATCCTAAAGTTTCAAAGACTTAATCCTATGTTTTTTCCAAAGACTTTTTAAAGTTATGGTGGTTATATTTGGGCTGTGATTCATTTTGAGTTGATTTTCATGTACTCTGTGAAGGAAGCTGGTAAGCTGATATGTTGTCATGTGCTGTACTCACAGAACTGGGAGACTACAGAGGGAGAATCTCCACAAGTTGAGGACACTCTGATCAACATTATTAGTTCCTCGGCTACAGTGTGAGACTTCCTGCTTTTTGTCCTTACCTTCTACCCTTAAAAAGAAGTCTAACACCATTATTTTGCATGTGAATATACAATTGTCATAGTACCATCTGTTGTAAGGACTGTTTTGTCCTCCGTTGAGTGATTTTTGCTCTTTTGTTAAACAAAAATCCAACTAATTGGCAATTATAATGAAACATCAATTTTTCTGGGCTCAATCCTGTTCATGTCTTTTTACTGGTATTACATTGTCTTGATTACTGTCTTTGTAGTAAATTAGGAAATTGATTTGTGTAGATTCTTGTTAAGTTCTTTTCAAGATTGTTGGGCTATTTTCCATATAAATTTTGATATCATTTTGTCAATTTCTATAAAAAAATTCAGCTGGAATTCAGTAGGGCTTGCATCTTAGTCATATCCCTTCTTTGAGGATGTTTTTCAGTTGGCTTAGGTAGCTTTATTTTTTCCCTATTGTGTTTTATTCTTTTTTTTTTTTTTTTTTTTCCGAGACAGGGTTTCCCTGTAGCTTTTAGTTCCTGTCCTGGACCTGTTCTAGACCAGGCTGGCCTCGAACTTACAGAGATCCGCCTGCCTCTGCCTCCTGAGTGCTGGGAATACCGCCCGGCTTTGTGTTTTATTCTTAGAGTAGAATCTTTATAATGGTATTTATTAAATTCATGCTATTTTGGTTGATATTTAAATTTAATTTAAATGTTTCCTTTTTGTCTTATTTGCTGGTGTATAGAAATGTGCTTGATTCTTGCTAAACTAGTTTACTGGTTCTAACTGGTCTTTGTTTATGGGGAAAACTTTTAGTAGATACTACTCATCAGTTTGTTGAGGTTTCGATTTTTTAATAGTGACAGTATAAGATCCCAAAGCAATATATTATGCTCTATGTGAGAAATAAGTTTTGTGGAATATTTACTCAGGATAACTAAATTAGACTTGTTTTGCTTTATGTCGAGAATATGGCTTACATAAAAAGTTGTGAATATCAGTTCAATGGTTTTTACAGCACCATCATTCATTTTCCATAAAAAATGAAATCTAGTCATTCAGCAGCAGTTGGTTTGTCAGTACTGAATACAGACATTGTCTAAGCTTATGTACTCACTCTAAAGTGGTGTGTGCTCACAGTTGCCTTCATTGAAACAATTTTGAGACACATTCTTTTTTTCCTCTTTTTTATTACTTTATAAATAATACCAATCAAAATTCCCATCCAGGCTTAGGAAGGTATTCATCCAAAGAAAATAGGATCCCAAAAAGCCAGTACATGCAGTAGAGACAAATCCCAGTGCCATTATCATTGTCCCCTCAGTCTGCCCCAATTGTCAACCACATTCAAAGGGTCCAATTTGAGCTCATGCTTGTTCAGTTCCAGTTCAGTTGGATTTGGTGAGATCCCTCCTATTAGCTCTGGCACACTGCCTCAGTGGGTGAACCAACCCCTCGTGGTCCTGACTTTCTTGCTCATATTCTCCCTCCTGCTCTTCTACTGGACCTTGGGAGTCAGTCCAGTGCACCAATGTGGGTTTATGTCTCTGTCTCTATCTGTCGCCGGATGAAGTTTCTATGGTGATATTCAAGATCATCAGTCTGACTATGGGACAAGGCCAGTTCAGGCACCCTCTCCTCCACTGCCCAGGGTCCTAGCTGGGGTCATCCCCGTGGACTCCTGGGAACCCCTCCAGAGCCAAGCCTCTTGCCAACCCCAAAATGGCTCCCTCAATTAAGATATCTCCTTCCCTACTCCCATATCCATCCTTCCTTTGTCTCAACCATTCTACTCCCCCAAGCTCTCCTCAACCCTCCCCTTCTCTCTGCCCCCCTTCTTCCGCCCCCATGCTCCCAACTTTTGCCTGGTGATCTTGTCTGCTTCCAGTTTCCAGGAGTATCTATATATGTTTTTCTTTGGGTTCACCTTATTACTTAGCATTTCTAGGACCATGAACTATAGGCTCAATGTCCTTTGTTTATGGCTAGAATCCACTTATGAGTGAGTACATACCATATTCATATTTTTGGGTCTGGGTTATCTCACTCAGGATAGTGTTTTCTACTTCCATCCATTTGCATGCAAAATTCAAGATGTCATTGTTTTTTAGCACTGAGTAGTACTCTTATGTGTAGATGTGCCACACTTTCTTTATCCGTT
Organism: Alexandromys fortis; assembly: GCF_014885135.2. Classification (NCBI taxonomy): domain Eukaryota; kingdom Metazoa; phylum Chordata; class Mammalia; order Rodentia; family Cricetidae; genus Alexandromys; species Alexandromys fortis. The sequence goes on along the minus strand of NW_026068115.1, from coordinate 1,047,456 downwards.
TTTCCATTGAGGGGCATCTAGGTTGTTTCCAGGTTCTGGCTACTACAGATAATGCTGCTATGAACATAGCTGAACAAATGCTTTTGTAGTATGATTGGGCATCTCTTGGGTATATTCCCAAGAGTGGTATTGCTGGATCCTGAGGTAGGTTGACTGCCAATTTTCTGAGAAATTGCCACACTGATTTCCAAAGTGGTTGCACGAGTTTGCATTTTCACTAGCAATGGATGAGTGTTCCCCCTACTCCACATCCTCTCCAGCATAAGCTATCATTGTTGTTTTTTTTATTTTAGCCATTCTGATAGTTCTAAGATGGTATCTCAGAGTTGTTTTGATTTGCATTTCCCTAATAGCTAAGGAAGTTGAACATGTCCTTAAGTGTCTTTTGGCCATTTGAAATTCTTCTGTTGAGAATTCTCTGTTCAGCTCAGTGCCCCATTTTTTAATTGGGTTATTTAGAATTTTAATATCTAGTTTCTTGAGTTCTTTATATATTTTGGAGGTCAGACCTTTGTCTGATGTGGGGTTGGTGAAGATCTTCACCCATCCAGTAGGTTGCCTTTTTGTCTTAATGACTGTGTCCTTCGCTTTACAGAAGCTTCTCAGTTTCAGGATGTCCCATTTATTTGTTGTTGCTCTTATTGTCTGTGCTATTGGGGTTATACGTAGGAAATGGTCTCCTGTACCCATGCATTGCAGGCTACTTCCCACTTTCTATTCTATCAGATTCAGTGTGGTCGAATTTATATTGAAATCTTTAATCCATTTGGACTTGAGTTTTGTGCTTGGTGATAGATATGAATCTGTTTGCATTCTTCTACAGGTTGACATGCAGTTATGCCAGCACCATTTGTTAAAGATGCTTTCTTTCTTCCATTGTATAATTTTAGCTTCTTTATCAAAAATCAGGTGTTCATAGGTGTGTAGATTAATATCTAGGTCTTTGATTCCATTCCATTGGTCAACGACTCTGTTTTTATGCCAATACCAAGCTATTTTTATTACTGTAGCTCTGTAATAGAGTTTGATGTCAGGTATGGTAATGCCTCCGTAAGTCCTTTTATTGTATAGGATTGTTTTGGCTATCCTGGGTTTTTTGGCTTTTCCGTATAAAGTTGATTATTGTTCTCTCATGGTCTGTGAATAATTTTGTTGGAATTTTGATGGGGATTGTATTGAATCTATAGATTGCCTTTGGTAGGGTTGCCATTTTTACTATGTTGATCCTACCAATCCAAGTGCATGGGAGATCTTTCTGTTTTCTTGTATCTTCTTCAATTTCTTTATACAAAGACTTAATTAAAGTTATTGTCAAATAGGTCTTTCACTTCCTTGGTTCGTGTTACCCTAAGATACTTTATGCTATTTATGGCCATTGTGAAAGGTGATGTTTCTCCGATTTTCCTCTCAGCTTCTTTATCCTTTGTGTATAGGAGGGCTACTGATTTTTTTGAGTTGATCTTGTAACCTGCCACACCACTGAAGGTATTTATCAGCTGTAGGAGTTCTCTGGTACAGTTTTTGGGGAGGTTCCTTTCTTTTTCTAGTTTACCCATTGTTTTGTAGATGAAATGATGTGGATTTTTTGAAATGTCTCTTCTGTGTTTACTGAGAGAACCCTGTGAATTTGTTCATCCTCTTGATGTGGTTTATTAATCTATTTTTCAATTTTAACCCAACCTTGCATCCCTTAGGATGAAGTTTACTCATCATAATCTATTGTCCTTCTTATGACAATATGAATAATGTTTGCTAATATATTGTTGAGGGTTAATTGCCGTTCTGTAGCTCACTGTTAGTGTCAGTTTAATGCTGTCTTCATTGATGAGTTGGGAAGTTATTCTTTTGTATTCTGAGTTTTGAAAGAGTTTATGATGATTTCTTCAAATGTGTGGTAAAATTCCTAGTTACTGTTTTGCTGTACACTGTGGGAAGTTTTCAAGTCAGTAATTCGATTTCTTTGTTCTGTATCAGTTCATATTTCTGTTTCTTCTTAAGTTAGTTTTGACAGTTTGTTCATTTCATTTAATTAATTTGTTGGAATTTATAAACCTACAAGTTTTTAAACTTTAATTATGTAAATTTGGCTTTCCTGGTTTCTTTGACTTTTCTGTCACTATTTGCACTCACTGCCATTGTGGACTGAGTGCCAATTCTAGATGCTGTTGCTGTGTTTAAATTGCCTTTTCTCTTATTCTATTTCACGAGTTTCTGTTTGTTGTTAAGATAATTCTCTTTATATAGCCTCGCTTGATTGTTCAAGAAGGACTAAGTCTGTCTGTCTTTTGATTTTCAATAAACTACATCTGCTATTTGACTTGTTTTAAAAAGGGTTGTTCAGGATTTTGTTCCTTTTCGTGTCCCTAATGAGGTACATGGGACACAATTCAAATTGTTTCTTAGGAATTGCATGCTGAGTAAATGGGGTACACACACCTTTCCTCTGAGCTTTCTAGCTACTCTGATGCCTAGAGGCATCTGAAATGTCTGTGCCCATTTATCCCAGATCTGGCCCCCTTCCAGTATGCATTGCATTAAAAGACAAAGCCCCACCATTCTGTTAACTGAAATCTACTGTCTTTATTCTGGTGATCCCCGTACTTGCTCTCCCTTCACAGTCAACATTATAGAAAATTTTGACTGATTAATCCTAATGTCTTTCAAATTAGGTACTCCTTCCCACATCAACTATCATTGTACTGGCATTCTTGCTACTTTTTTAAAAATCAGTCTTTCATTCTGTTTGATTTCATCTTGGATATCATATCGTCAAGAAAACCTTTCTCAGCTCCCCAAAGTAAACATGTTCCCTTACTGTTTGCTCTTCCAGAACTGACTACTGCTTGTAATAGTCATCAGTTAGCCTGAGCTTTTCTACCTGATTGTAAGCTCCATCAAGATAGGGACCTTTCACAATGCTCCTAACTGTTCTGTGAGTGGTGCTGGGTTGTAGGAAGACTTAATGCATATTTATGGAATAACTGAACCAGGGAAAATGAGATAATTTATGTAGAAATGCCTTTAAAATGAAAATTGTCAGACAAGTGGTTATTATGATCACTTAACTTTTTTTTTTTTTTTTTTGAGACAGTTTTTCTGTAGCTTTGGAGCCTGTCCTGGAACTAGCTTTTAAAGACCAGAGTGGCCCCCACCTCATAGATTGCCTGCCTCTGCCTCCTGAGTGCTGGGATTAAAGGCATGCGCCACCACCTCCCAGCCAATCTCTTAAATTTTAAACTGTTTAGTTTGTTGAATTGATAGGTTTGTTGGTTTGTTTGGGTGAAAAGAAATACAAAATATTTGTGTTATTTAAAGACTGGTTTTTTTGTCTTGGAGTAGACATTGCTTACTGGGATTGTGGAGCTGGTGGAACAGTAACTCCAACAGTAACTCCTTCAGGGCAAGGTCCCTTTGGAAAGTACCAGAATATCTTCTTGGTAATTACCACATTTGGGTCAAGATTTAATTTGCACAAAATGGGTTGCAGAAATCCTTGTGTATTTTAAAGTAAAGGTGATAACTTTCTTCAAGATAGAGCAGAGATGAAATGGCGCCTACATTTGTTATTCTGAATGGGGCCTTAAGAGGAAATTCCAAGCAGCAGAATGCTACTTAACATTCTGCATGCTATTTTACTCTTTAGTAGTATAATTGTAAGATGAGGCAGTAAAACTGGAGAGGACATGATATTTATACCTGTGCAGGCAGTTCACATGATAAAATGTCACATGGGACTGTTTACTCCATACTGGTTATTTGGATGAGCCCCACCTGCACGGTGACAGGAGGTGCTGAATGTTGTATGAATCCTGGAAGGAAGGTTAGGGTTAATATAGTCGATTTTGCAGCAAGAAAGAGAATGCATCATATGTGGTAGTAATAATGCCTACTCTCTAAGTACAGCTTTTGCACTAGCACTTTGCTAGGCCTCTGGGGACTAGAGGGACAGAAAAGGACCTTCTGTGCCTCAGTGATCCTGCTGAGCACTTCAGTCAGGACAGCTCTACCAAGTAGGTATTATCTCCACATATATAAAACTGCTTCTGCTTCTTGTTTGTCCTTTACAAAATATTCTAAGCACCTCATTGGGGTTCTGTTATAATTATCGTGTTTGAGCTTTGGTGTTTTTTTTTTAAAGCTTGGTTTTTTTTTTTTTAAGACACACAAAAAAATTAATGAGAAGAGACAAAGAGACATCAAAGAGCTTTTCCCTCTGATTGCTGTGTTAGAACTTTTGCCTGAAAATGGGTTACATTCCTTCTGTTTTCAGCTGAATCCTCATTAACTTTACATTTTAATGATGTCCAGTGCAAATTATACCATTTATGGTTAGCACCTTAAAGGGATTCTTAAAGGAGACTTTATTATTATTATTTTTTTAAAGAACAGTGGATGTATTTATTCCAGGAATATAAATGGATTCTGGGTTCTTAAAAATATAAATAGGATGACAAAATGGAGTTATTTTCTATTTCCATTTATTAAAACAACATAATTCTAAAGAAATTATTTTAATCTTTAAGTAGATTAACAATTGAAAAACTAGTTTATAATATTTGGGAGTTTGTAGCTAGAACCATAGTAGTACATTTATCTTTTTAAATATTTTGGTTTCTCATTTACTTAGATTTAAATTGAATTTTACTGCTTAGCTTCAGAAATAATTCATAGATGGTAGATGCTCAATAGGAATAAATGAAGACATCTTCTTCCAGTTATGTAGAAAGCAAAGGTGATTGAAATGCTAATGTGTTGATCGGCAGCTTATATTTGCACAAGAACTAGGGAATATGCTGTAAGGTGAGACTCTTCACAGGCATCTGTATTATTTAATTTAGAAGAGCAATATGAACTGTAGAACTGCTTTTTTATCATATGCTTTGGATGCTCAATTACTAGATCATGAATCAGAATAAAATGCCATATTATATCAGATACTGTTTATTTCCTTAGCACTTAGTTGACCAACAGAGGAAGGTAAATTTGACCTCTTGAGTAAGGAGAAACTATAATTATGGGTGTGTCCATTTAATACCAAGTGCTTTATAATATGTGCTGTAGTCTACTTTCTCTTTGACTTCTAATGTACCTAGTTGAATCCCTTCTGTCTGCTGGACAGTGGTCTAATATTCCTGTTTAAGCTGCCTTGAATGCAAGGAGTGCAGTTTCCATAAAAGTGGCTTAAGAAGGGCAGGATTGGAGGTGGAGGGCCCATTTTATAGTGGAGGACAGGGAGCAGAGTGTAGTGGCCTCATGAGCACAAACTGCACCTGCATCACCAGCCAGGGAGACCTTTTATTTTTCCCCCACTTTGTTTGGTGATGACTTATCTTGGTATTGGTTCAAAGCAGTGTCTGTGACCTTTTAAGCTTGACTTCCTACTACTAGCAGACACTTTCTGTGTCTATTTCCATTGCTCTTTGTGATCACTCAGGTGCTATGGGCAAAAGAATAAACATAGAAAAGACAGTTTCTACCTAATGTGTTAAGGACAGCCTATATGAAAATCTCTATCAGTAGCCTTTAATATTTGCAGACTGGGGATCCAGTGGGAGGGTTTGGGTGATATCATGAAAGGCATTTGGTATGATTTTATTTTGTAATGAAATTTCCAAGGAAAACTGAGCAGGGGTTCTACTTGCAAGTATGGAAAGAAACTGAGTTTAGGAAGATAAAAAATTGTTGGATTTCCTTTCTAGGTAGCATACTAAATATTTGGCAGAAAAATTTTATGTGGCTTTAGGACCTGTAATCTTTGGGTTTGATCCATTATCCCTAATGACTCTTAATATGGCTATTGTCAACATCTCTTACTTTAAGAACCTGTAAGGTACTGGTAGAGTCTGTAGCTCCTCCTCAAGTTCGTGTTGGATCAATACTTTTCTTGTGTTTGTGGTTTCTGTTATCTGTAGTTACCGGCTGCCTCAAATATTAGTCTTTGTCACTTTCAACAGAAAGAGACCACATTTGTATGACTTTGTATGTGGATATAGCTGTTCTATTAATTTCTTAGTGTGTCTAATTTATAAGTTAAACTTAAAAATGTGTTTATTCATTTATTCATGTGTTCATTTATTCATTTATCTATTTTCCTTTGTGTATGTGTGTATGCATGCTTGTGTGTTTGTGTGTATGCTGTATATTCAGGTACCTGTGGAAGCCTGAAGAGAGCTTTGTATCCCATGAAGCTGGAGTTGTAGGTGGTTATGGATGCTGGGAACCAATCTTAGGTCCTCTACATGAGCAGCAAATATTCTTAATTCCTGAACCATTGCTCCAGTCCCTAGTTAAAATTTATCATAAATAATTGTATACATGGGCAGGGTGTATATTTATAAGGGTTAGTACTTTGCAGTTTTAGGCAGATTTCTCCCACCCCATTGGGGATCTTAAACAGTCTCTTTTATGAATAAAAAATGAATATTGTTTTGAAATGGAACTGAGTTCAAGGGATAGATGAGAACATGGGTAGGTCTAAGTTAACATTTATTGACCTCTGTATAGAGGTCATGTAGAGAGCATGTTTTTATATACATAAGATACATATGAGTTCAGGTACTTGCTTGTAGATTTTTAAATTTTTTTTCTAGGCCCATTAGAGATGATGTAGATAGTACAAAATGAGTCACTGATATTAAGTTGCCCCGAGGGAAATACAGGTAGTAAGTAATGGATGAATAATTAAACCTAGAATAAATAAGTTCTAAGTTTATATCATGTCTTCAAGAGGACATGCCTACATCTCCAAAGATAATGGCTCAGTATTATTTCTATAATGTTTAGCTCCAGGTTGGAACAAGATTTTGTTTCAGTTGCTTTGGTGAAAAGTGCATGTTGTTGTTCAGGTGCCAGTATTAGTGATGTGATCATTCTTATTTTAAAATGGGATAATGGGGCCAACTCTAGAAGCTTGGCTTGAGGAAAGAAATTGAGTGTAGTCTTATGCCACTTCTTCTATTTTTTGTAGTGTAAATTAGTTCAGGTAATTGCAAAAAGAATATTTCAGTTGAGTTGGCTGTGAGTTTTGCTTGTATGACATTATGCTTCCTGAAGTCAAAGCAGACCAACAGTATTCTTCCTGGCCATTGTGTTTAAGCAGGTTTTCAGTTTTCTTAAGTTTTGCCTTCTCTTAAATGGATTTTACTAAAAGAGGTTCTGACTATTAGGATTGGAATGGAAGAGGCATCAATAAAGTCAGGGCTCACAAACTATTCGCAGCTTTCTTTATTAATAATTTTAAAGTATTGTTTTTTTTTCTTCCAATTTTTAGAAAAACTAATGTTTTTATTTACGTAGTTTCAAAAGATTTTACTTGTTCTTCTTTTATGAGTATTTGGTTCCATCTGTTTGAGCCATGTATGTACCTGGTGCCTGCAGAGGCTAGAAGAGGTAGTTGATCTATCTCTCTGGAACTGGAGTTAGGGATGATTGGGAGCTACCAGTGGGTGCTGGGAATCAAACATGGGTCCTCTGCAAGAATGGTCAGTGCTCTTACTGCTCAGCCAGCTCTCCAGCCCCATAACAAGACTATTTTGAAGGTGGTTTTCACCTTTAACTTCTTGATTTTTTTTTCTGGAAAGATGCTTAGTTTTTTTAGGGAACAGGCAAAGGGGTGTTAATTGGAGTGTGTTTTTATTGAGCTGTGAGATCCTGTGGTCTGTGAATGGAGGTGACTGTTACATCCCTTTGGTTATTTTCTTAGAATATGGGAACTGGCCCAAGCCAGTTTACATCCCATCTCAGGACTAAGACTTCAACCCCAAACCCCACAACATGTGCCTTTCTTATGTTTAGTTTTCTCATCAATAATATGGAGTTACCTTAATCTGCTTATTTTATTATTTTAAGTATTTAATTATATAAGAAATTTAGTGGTATGAAGTATTCAGAGTGCTTTAAGAGTTATGTAGTAAAGGAACTGTAGAACATTACAGAAATATTGTAGCCTGCTTTATGTAGTAAACATTCAGAAACATCAATATTGCAAGTTAGCCACTGTAGTGAAATGAAAGGAAACTTATGTTGGAAAAATTTTGGTAAGTTTTGTAACATGAGTTAACAACTCCTACTCTATTTGTCAAATAGTATTAAAAGTTACTTTAAAAGTCTATGTTTGCTTAAAAACTTTGTTACCTGCAAATAGTATTTTATTATTTTCCTCAAACTTGAACAGTATATGATATTAAGCCTTTTCAAAAATCCTGTAATATAAAATATTAAAAACTTACCTTGAAATTATTATGTATTTTACCTCACCAACTTCTTGGCTATTTTTTTGTGGTATTTTAATATTATATCTTCTTTCATCTCTTCTAATTCAGAAGCCACTAGGTCTTTTATTTTTAACCATATTTTTTTCTTTTTCATAATTTTATTTGAAAACAAACTTATGTGATTCTGTTTTTGTATAGGTTGCCAAATACAGTAAACAGAACACCCATACTTAGAAATTTTATATGAACCTCGCTATTACTGCTTATATTTTAGACTTGTTAATTTGTGTTAGGTGTTTTGTTGAGTTTCACAGTTGAGGCATAAGTGCTATGAGCATAGGGTGCTGAACAAAGATGGGTATATAGTACCCCTGTACTTCTATATAATTATCACAAAATTTCTGGCTCAGGAAAAAAAATAAAAACTAGTATTGTTCTTGAAACTTAGCATACTTGTGTCCATATCTACTGAGAGATAATAGTAATGCTGACCAGCTACTGTGTATCATGCAGCCTGCAGGGTACTTCACATAGCATTTTTAACCCTCAGAATTCTGTCAAGTATAGCAGACCACTCTTTATTACACTGCCTTTGCTAGACTTGGAAACACTTTTTACTTTTTTTTTTTTTTTGAGAGGAGTGTCTCATTTGTGGCACAGACTAGTTTAGAACTCTCTAGTCCAGTGGTTCTCAATCTTCCTAATGCTGCAGCCTTTAATACAGTTTTTCATGTTGTGGTGACCCTCCAACCATAGCATTATTTTGTTGTTACGTCATAACTATAATTTTGCTATTGTTATGAACTTTAATGTAAATATCTGATATGCAGGATATCTGGTATGTGACCCTTGTGAAAAGAGTTTGATGCCCCCAAAAGGGTTGTGACCCAGAGTTTGAGAACCACTGCTCTGGCCCAAGATGGCTTCAAACTTGTAATGATACCCCTGCTTCTGTCTCCTGAGTGCTGAGGTTATAGGCCTGAAGAAGCCCTGAGGATCTAAAGGCAATCAGATTCTCTTTTTCTGCCCGACTGCCCACCTCTTGCCACTGAAATGAGTGAAGTGTCATGGAGGGTCATTTTGAGATTTTTTTTTTCTATAGAAAGATAGTAGACCCTTCCCCATCTTTTGATTTTGATGAAATCATCTTTAGATTTTGATGAAAAATCTAAGATATCCAAGAATAAGACTAAGAGAGCAGTAAGTGGTTTGTGGACAGGGTCGATTAATTTGTATTTTGGAAGGGTTCTGTGGTTTTCTTTTAAAATTTACTTTTTAATTGATGGTAGGTCGGTACACTGAGGCCATGTGGTATTTGAGTAAGTGTGTGCATTATAAAATGAGTGGATCAGGGAGATTGGCATTCATCACCTCAGATAATTTAGTTCTTGGTCAGAGCTTGTGTAGTCTCTTAGGTGTTTTGAAATATGTTGTGATTATCTGTGCAGTAGTTCTTCTGTCTCACTGAAATCTTGCCCTTTCTCCTGGTCCTTCCCTCCCTAATGCCTGGGAACTATCATTCTACTCTCTACTAATGTGATTTTTGACTTTATTTTTGACGCCACAAAAGTGAGATCATATTTTTCTCACAATACCTGGCATAATTAACATGATATAATGACCTCAAGGTTCATCCATGTAGTGTGTCAGAAATCCCACACCGTTTTAAAAAAAATTCTTAGTTGTATTTTATTGTATATATAATATCAGAGAATTTAGGGTACCTTCTTGAGGTTCTTAGTCTCATTAATAAAAGAATTTAAGAATGGATGCAAACAGAAGCTCAAGGACAATTTATTAGAGTTTAAAAGGAAAACACTCAGGGCAGGGTAGCTGTGAATCTCTGCAGTTATCTGGAGAAGGCAATTGAAGGAGAGATGGGAAAAATTCTGTGTCTTTTAAGCCTGAATGGAGGTCAAATACATAAACCCAAGGGGCTACAGGGCAGAGAGGGGAGCATTAGAGTATCCTTAGATTTTGGCCAGCACCCAAAAGAAAGAGACAGAAAAAAATGAAAAGTTATACCTTTCTGATTCAGGGTTCAAAAGGTAGGCAGACCCTCATACTGCTTCCTAAGGTCTGTTCTTTTGGGGTGGGGATTGTGGGAAGGAAAAGTACAGTATTTCATTAAATAAAAAAATTATTCTCGCTCTCTAACATGGTTTAAGGTGAGCTCATCTTCTAGGTGGATATCTTGGCCAGATGATTTCATTGTCTGGATCTAATTGGAATGTTAGGTCTCTATTCAGGGCAGAGATTTTATTCTCTTGAGCATATAAGGCTATGTTTTTAAGATCAGTTACCCCGCAGTGGGCACTTGAGTTGTTTCACCACCTTGACTGTTGTGAGTAATGCTGCAGAGAGTATGGGAGTGCAGGCCCACCACCTCTCCTCCACCCTCTCTCTTACATGATGGTCTCAGACGTGAAGATTGCAAGTATGCACTACCATGCCTGACTGCAAACAGCTTTTGAATATTCCTTTGGCTATATACCCTAAAGTGGGATTACTATGGTAGCTACAATGCTTGTGTTGTTTTCTAAAATGGCTTTCCTAATTTATAGTTCATGAACAGCTTGCCATGGTTCTCCTTCCCTTTTATCTTTGAGTTTGTGCTTGAATTTGTGTGTACTGGGGAATGGTGAGGCTGCTTGGCCTTATACAGTACCTTCAAGGTAGAGCAGGCCTTCTTCTCCCGCCACCGATCTTGTGGAATCAGAACTTTCTTTTATCATTTTGTTGCCACATATGTGTATGGAAAATCAGTTGCACTGTAAAAATTCTTACTTCCTGGACACCAGAAATCCACTAATCAAGTGTCCCTACCCTGACACTTTCTTTGGTTGTTTCTAAATGGCAATGCTGTTCCTGGAGCATTCCAGGCATTCGTCTAGCTAGGATTCCTTTTTCACATTTTCTGTTTGCTTCAGTTTCTCCTGTCTTAATTTATTTCTTTGTTCTGATTAGTTCATGGAGTATAATAGCAGGGACATTTGCACTTTTTTTCTCCTGTAAAGCAGTTATGCTAGAGGGAGAGTGAACCAATGATAGGAGCTGTTTATATCCTAAGCAGTTGATTTGTAATTAATATTGCCTGGGCTCTTGAATGTTGGCAGAATTGGTAACAGCTTGCAGTATTTTATTTTTTTAAATTTCTCTTTTCTTTTTGGTGTTTTGACAATGTCATTCATATCTTGTGAAAAAGTACCACAGACTTAAAGGTTAAGTGTGCTAAAACATGGATGGACAAGGAAGGAAGGAAGGAGACCTGATGCTGCCTAGAAACCTTGATCTTTTGCCAAAGTATTTAAACAATTTAGTGTTTTGGTTTTCTAGCTCCAAGCTGCTTCTCAAATCCCTAGCTAATTAATCCAGTTAATGCTTTGTAGACTTACTATATTCAGTGCTTTGGCTTGCTCTCTATCTCTGGAGAGTCCCGTTTTGTTTTATCGAGTAAACCCAAGCAAGCAAACCGAAGCTCCTTTGGGTGCAGTGCTGCCCAGGAGGCTTGTGCATGCATGTGGCTTGGAGTCTTTCAAAGCCTAAATATATGTAACTGTATGTACACATGTGCATATTCTTTGCAATTTATAGTCTTTAGGTTCAGAATTTAGAGGTTAAAGAGATGGTGTCAAATAAAAAATACAAAGAGAAAAAAAATATTTTGCACGAAACCAAAAGATCCAATCCACAGAGTAAATGGTCCATCTCCTATCTACTGTGTGAATTGTGCAAATTCCTACAAGCCTTGTCATTTCCAAGTCTCGATTTCCATATCTATGAAATGGTGAAAGTAGTCCTATCTTATGGATTATGTAGATAAAGAGAAACTTTAAACTTATAAGTGCTCAGTGTAGGCTGAAACTTAGCAGTGCGTTGTGGTTCTGTGGAGATCCTCATGTGTTAAATACACTGGTTTCTTTTGTTTTTTGCTAAATTTTGGAGTAAATAATGCTGTTATTCTATTTGTTTATTTGGGAAAGGAACTTTAAATATCTCATTTTGTGTATAAGGTATAAAAACTAAGTGCTGGCTCTTTAACAGTAGTGATAAACACAAGTAGATGTATTTGGCTTGAGTATTAGTTTTAGAACCATGGATGTAAGTTACTAATACAAATGATCTTCTTTAAGACTGAAGGATAAATTTCTTATTACATTTATTTATAATTCTGTGTGTATGTTTGTGAGTATGTGTGTGCCACTGACATGTGGAGGTCAGGGGACACGTTGTTCTCTTTGCCATGTGGCTCTCAGGATCTAATTGAATCCCTAGCCTTGGTGGCAGGGTCTTCTACCCTTTGAGCCAACTCATGGACAGGAGGCAATCTCAGAAAATTCACTGCTAGGGAAACTGGTGATATTCTCTGCTAACTCTTCTACTAACTCTGTCCTAGCTAGTGAGGTGTGAGCTAAAGAGAGTACTGACGCAGCCTGGAGATTGGTTTTAGAGATTTCTACTCTGCTGAAGCTAGAATTTTTGCCTTTGCCAGAGAAAGGAATTGCAGGAGGAGTCAGTATGAAGCAGAGTTGTTTTTTTTTATTAAGATTAGGTTATAGGGACTGTTGAGATAACTCAGCCAGTTAATTGCTTGCTTATGCAAACTGAATGACCTGAGTTCAATTCTCAGTACCCACAGTAGAAGGAGATATCTGACTCTTGAAGTATGTCTCCTACCACCACATGTGTGCTGTGGCACAGAAGTGCCTGTACTCACATCCCCCCTCCCCACACATATATACACACACGCGCGTAATAATAAATACACTTTAACAGAAACATAAAGAAATTTGAAATATGTAGTTAAGCACAGAGGTTAATAGAAATAGGTTTTCAGAGAAAGTAAGTGTGGGCTTCCCAAGGGCAAATCATCTTGTCTTAGCTGTAGCCATATGAAGTTACACCTCAGAAGTTTACTAAGGAATCCCCTTCTTTTTCTGTAAATGAGGCCATAGGATGGTTCTAGAGGTGCTTTCATAGGATTTTAACCTGATAAAACAGGGATCACAAAGACTTCCCAAGAGGGTTAAGACATGTCTTGCTGTAAATGGTGATTCTTGCAAGAGACCTAGAAAACTGAAGGTGTGCAGGTGGGAAGGGAGAAAAGCCAAGTATGCTTAGGCCTGCCACATGGTTCATTTTAACACTTCTGATTTGGAACATCTCTCTGTAAAAGGAGTATTATCTCTGTTATCTCTGTGTGGACAGTCTTTTTTTTTTTTTTTTTTTTTTTTTGTTTTTCGAGACAGGGTTTCTCTGTAGCTTTGGAGCCTGTCCTGGCACTAGCTCTTGTAGACCAGGCTGGCCTCGAACTCCCAGAGATCCGCCTGCCTCTGCCTCCTGAGTGCTGGGATTAAAGGCGTGCACCACCACCACCGCCCGGCCTGTGTTGGCAGTCTTGTAGCAAATGTTGTTAATTGTGCTTGAATTCTTGATTCGACTGATGAGAGGCTTCAACCAGACTTGGGGTAAGGGGTTTCTTTTCCTCCCATATCCTTAGAATTTTCCCTGGCTTTCTGTCTTGCTTCTTTATGAGTTTGTTTACTTATTTTAAGACAGGGTCTCATTATATAGCCCTGGCTGTTGTCCTGGAACCCATAGAGATCCACTTGCCTCTGGCTCCTGAGTCCTGGGAATCATTAAAGATGTATGCCACCCATGCTTGGTTTATGTCATGATATCTAAACACAGAATGTATCTTGGTGATTAGGAATTACCAGGTTCATTCTTTGTTTATTAAAGGGAATTTTACCACCAACCCTGCTCCAAAGGAATTAGTGTAAAAAGAAAATTAGCTACTAAAACATGTAACATTCTTCTTTTTCTATTTTTTTCATAATTTTTTTTTTTTGAGACAGATTCCTGGCTATCCTAGAACTTGATTTGTAGACCTGGGTGTCCTTTAACTCACAGAATACCTCTCCCATCCATTTGTTGAGATAAAATCATTTTTTTATGAAATTTAAAAATAATATAAATGTTCCTATAAAATAAAGCACAGGAACAAACATGCAAATAAAGATATCACTTAACCTAATAATATCACAAACTTAGAAATTTAGTAGATTCCCATCATTGCCAAAGAACAGAATACTACTAAACACCTTACATATCTTTCTTCCATGTCTTCTCTTTCATGTTTTCCCTAAAAACACCCAGTTTTTGTTTTGAACAATTTACCATAAGGCCTGTGCTCTGAAGGACCAACATCTACACTCCCCAGGTTCTCCCTTAAGTTGCAGCAACAGCATGGGTGGGCAGAATATTTCCTAGGGCAGATCCACCAGCTCCTACATTGCAGGTGAGCTTTCGAGTGTTGACTTTGCAAACAAATCAGGCCCAAAAGGTTCAGCATTGACACCAACTACTTTAAGAAGAGCAATGATCTTATCCTTTGTGTTGGTCACCATATCATCATACAGGAAAAAGATGGGATAGATGGCAGAGGAGCTAGGAGATGGAGGCCATGGTGTGACCTGCATGTGGCACTGTGTTAGATAAGGTTGCTTTACTCTAACGTGGGTCTTGACTTTATCAGAAAAACAGTGCACCTTGGAGAGAGTTGAGAAAGGCTGTGCTATCTGAGTTTCAATGACATATATTATTTTTGCTTGTTTCTGAACATACATACATGAAATTATAGAGCTTTATTAATTCATAAATATTTAAAATATTTTAGTTTCTGTTGTTTAACATTGTATTTATGAGATCATCTGTATGCATACCTGTGGTTTATTCATCTTCAGTGTATGCAATTATGTGACTGTACCACAGTTGATCTAAAGAGAACTTTTTTTGAATATTTCTGGGGAGTGTATCTTTGAGCTACGTATGTTCATATGAGTGAAATTACTGAGTCCTAGCATGCATGTATATTTAACTTTGAGCATAGATTACCAGGCTGTTTTCCAGTGTGGTTATATTCCCATCTGCTGTGTGTGAATGCTTCTTGTTCCATGTCCTCACTAGTACCCTATTAAAAATCTTCTCAGGCCTGGGTGTACCTGTCCTAGTGGAGGAGGCAGTGAGGTCTTAGATTTATTCTCAGCACTTTAAAACAAACCCCTTTCTTTTTTTTTTTTCTTTCTCTTTCTTTTTGTCTTCTTGGTGATCATGCATGGTTTTCATTTTGTTTTTAATTTCATATTTATGGTCACTAATGAAGCTGACATCTTTAAATGTACTTGTTGATTGTATAGACCACTGTGCCGTATATTTCAAAACTTAGTCCTTTTATGTCTCTTAAATTCTGTATCCTTTGACCAACAATGATGTCTTTATCCTCTGGTAGCTGCCATTCTACTCTCTATATAAGTTCAACATTTTTTTCTTTTTCTTTCCTCCTCCTCCTCCTCCTCCTCCTCCTCCTCCTCCTCCTCCTCCTCCTCCTCCTCCTCCTCGTTCCCCTCCTCCTCCTCCTCCTCCTCGTTCCCCTCCTCCTTCTTCTCCTCCTCTTCCTCCTCCTCATTTTAATGAACTTTTCTGGTGGTCTCTCCAAGGACCACCTAATAAAAACTGTAATACCTCATTTGAGAAGTCCCCTTTGTTTGCCAGAGTTGTCTGAGAGACTCCCAAAATATACATTTTGTTGCTGTTGCCTTTGGTTGACACCCAGAGGTTGGACTGTCAGTTCCCATTTCTGAAGACACGATATACTTCAGAAATAGAGCCTAGAGACCCCAGAGCTGGAACTGGTCTTTATGCCTCCTCCCTGAGGACTAGCTTTCATGATACCTGATGGTACCTTGCAGGCTTCCTAAGGAGGGAAGCAACCAACAGTTCCACCCAGCTACAGCAGGTCATGATATCCCTAAGGGTGCAGTAGTGGCATGTATACCTTGGTGGTAATCAACAGTTCTCTAATTGGACTTAGACCATGCCTAGTACTGGAAACATAGCTAGCTACTCAGTGCTAGTAAAGTTACGGTTACTGAAGAACAATCTACAATCACTAATTAATTAACCCTTAAGAACAATCTATAAATATTTGTCCTTATACCTACAAGATGATGGAAGTCACAAGATAATCCCACACCAGTTCAGAATTATGAAATAATAAAGGGTTATTTATTTAAGGAAAAACTTATAGATCACTGTCCTAGGTGCACTAACAGGAACAGAGTCTAGCATCCAGAAGCGGGAGTCTGAAGCAAGAGAGCAAGTATATGCTTTACAGCTGCTTTTACAGCATCAGAGACCACGCCTAAGCGGGCTGGAATCTTAAAGGCTATTGGCTGAAGGAGCAGAATGTGCTCCCACAGCACCCTCCCCTTTTGTTTAAATAAGAGAGTTCCCAACCCAATACAAAACTACATACACTAGAAACAGATAACAAGTATAATTAGAATTACAACCAGCATAAACAATATTAAGCAAGAAATGTATGCTAAATATTTTAATAAACATTCTATCCTAAGGAGTCTAAGTCTTGTATAGGAAATGGCTTGGCTAGATCATAAGAGGACAGTAACTACAACTATCTAATCTTCAACCCCATGGAAGACCTGAGAAGGGAGATAATATTACTTGAGCAGGCAGGAAGTACAATCAAGCAGCTTCCAAAGCGAGCAATATATGATGGAGCAATCACCCAAAGTCTTATTTGCAACATTGAAGCAACCAACTTTGGCTAAGGCCTAGCGTAACTGACAGACCATTTTCAGAGGCAGGAAATTTTTCAGAACCGTCTTACCCTGGCAAGATTTGACAGTCTTTTTCTTTGTGTTCTGCTTATCCATTTCCAGATAACATGTACCTTGTCAGTGGTTGAGGTATGGGCAGTTCCTTGCTCAGAGGCCCATGATGCCAAGAAAAAAACAAACTCTGAATAGAGTGTCTTTGGTGCTCAACATTCTCTCAGGAATAGATTGGTGCTGTCAGGATCAATCAAGTCTCATGTCAACAGAACCCTAACTTATTTAAATGCCATGTTATACAGATCCTTGAAGTGGTTGAAGATTATCTATCTAGACAGAATAAAATCTCTATGTATCTAAAGAACCTAATTGATCTGACTGTATGTACAACAAACATGAAAAACTATTGACCTATAATATTTAATACCCATATAACTTAAGGACTAAAACTTCATGTCAGAATATTAAATAATATGTAAACAAATGTGCAACAAATGAGGACAGTGACCTCAAAGGTAAACAATGTATAAGTATCTTAATCAGAGGTAGGAGTAATATATAATGCAATATGAAAATATATCCTAAAAGTTGTATCAATATACAAAATGTCTTAAACAGAGGTAAAAATATGCATATATACAATCTGACAGAATAACTTTGCATAGGTGTACAAATAATGTAAACAAAATAAATAATTTGAACTTGTATTAATATACAAAAATATATGAAAGTAAATTATCCATAAATAATAGCTCACAAGTAAACAGTTTATTACCCACTATTATTATCCCCCCCCCTTTTTTTTTAACAAACATAGTTTTCACTCCAGCCCTTTATCTAGTATGTTTAGCATATCCTTTATAGTACAATTTGGCCTTTCTATAACTGCCTGAATTGTAGGATTATTTGGTATACCTGTAATGCGCTTTATATTATAATAAGCAAATAGCCATTTCATTTTCTTAGATACATATGCTGGAACATCATCTGTCTTTATTTGTGTAGGAATGCCTATGATGGCCATAACTTCTAATAAAAGTGTGATTACTGAATCAGCCTCTTCTGAACTCAAGGCAGTTGCCCATTGAAAACCTGAGTACGTGTCTATGGTGTGTTGTACATATTTTAATTTACCAAATTCTGAAAAGTGGAACACATCCATTTGCCAGATTTCATTCCTTTGAGTACCCTTAGGGTTATTCCCTGCAGGCAACCGTGTTTGGTTATAGAAAGAGCAGTAGGACATCTCTTTATAATCTCCTTACCTGTTGCCATGTAATAAAAATGTCTTTAAACCTTTGCTATTGACATTGTTCTTTTATGAAATTCAGAGACCTGCAACACACTTTTAATCAATAATTGATCAATTTCTGTATTACCTTGTGCTAGAGGACCTGACAGACCCGTCCTCTATGAGATCAGGTATATGTTATGTGTATAGCCTATTCCTGATTGTGTCTTGCACCTTTATGAGTAATAAAGTCAATTCCATATCATCTGGTATAAATTTAGCAATTTCAATATGCAAGACAACTCTTTCTGCATATTGTGAATCAATAACTATATTGAGAGGTTCTTTAAAAGCCCTTAGTACCATAAGAATAGCATATAATTCTGCCTTCTGGACAGGATTAAAAGGGCTTTGTTCCACCTTACTTAATTCTTCTGATTTGTAACCTGCCTTCCCTGATTTATCTTCATCAGTATAAAATGTATGGGCTCCAGTTTTTGGTGCATTACATACAATTCAGGGAAGAATCCAAGAAGTTCTCTTTATAAGGTTAATTCTGTTTCTTTTGGGATAATTGCTATTAATTTCATCCCCAAAATTAGCACAAGTTTTTTGTCAGGGTTCATTGTCTTCCCCTAACTTTTTTATTTCTTCAGCAGTAAAAGGCACTCATAATCTCAGCTGGGTCTATCCCTGCTAGGTGACGAAGTATCAGTTTACCTTTAATAATTAATTAAGAGACCTTTCCCACTTAAGTTAATTTTTTACTTGATTTATGTGATAAAAAGATCCATTCTAAGATAATATTATACCTCTGCATTAAAATTCCTGTAGGAGAAATTCTGGAAGGCAATATGACTAGAATACAAGTAAGATTTGGATTTGTCCTATCTACATGTGCTTCCTGTAATTTATCTTCAACAATCGTCAATTCCTTTTCTGCTTCAGCTGTTAATTCTCTGGGACTATTCAAGTCTTTATCACCATCTAAGGCTCTATTTAAATAAATTATTAGATCAGGTGTTATCCCAACAGCTGGTTGTAGACTGGAAATGTCTCCTAACAATCTTTGAAAGAGTCTGCAACTGGTCTCTCCTAATCTGTGCCTTTTGTGTTCTAATTTTCTGTAAACCTATTCTTTAACCTAGGTAATTAACAGAATCTCCTCTTTGACTCTTTTCAGGAGCAATTTGTAATCCCTATTTAGACAAAACTTTCTTTGCTTCTTCAACCTTTCTAAAGTATTTGTATTTGAATCAGATAACAAAGTGTCATCCATGTAATGGTAGATTATAGAATTAGGAAATTGCTTAAGTATTATTTCCAATGGCTGGCTGACAAAGTATTGGCACAGGGTGGGGTGGGGCTATTGAGCATTCCCTTTGGGAGGATAGTCCATTGATATCTCCTAGTAGGCTGAGAATTATTATAAGTAGGCACTGTGAAGGCAAACTTTTCTCTATCCTTTTCTTGTAAAGGTATAGTGAAGAAATAATCCTTGAAATCAATAACTATGAGAGGCCATCCCTTTGGTAACAGAGAAGGCAGAGGAATTCCAGATTGTAGAAGGCCCATAGGTTGAATAACCTTGTTGGTAGCCCTTAGATCTGCCATCATTCTTCATTTTCCAGATTTCTTTGTAATAACATATAGAGGAGAATTCCAAGGGCTGGTAGATTCTTAAATATATCGAGCATCTAGTTGATCTTGTTACCAGCTGTTCTAAAGCCTGCAGCTTTTCCTCAGCTAGAGGCCACTGTTTAACCCATATTGGTTTCTCAGTTAACTATTTTAAAAGCAGGAACATTAGTACCTCTGAAGGTTTATCTATTGCTTTGTGTTCTTCAAAACTTTTTAAAAAAAATATTTATTTATTTATTTATTTATTTATTTATTTATTATGTATACAATATTCTGTCTGTTTGTATGCCTGCATGCCAGAAGAGGGCACCAGACCCTGTTACAGATGTTTGTGAGCCACCATGTGGTTGCCGGGAATTGAACTCAGAACCCCCGGAAGAGCAGGCAATGCTCTCAACCTCTGAGCCATCTCTCCAGCCCCTGCTTTGTGTTCTTGTATAGCCCAAATTGCTGCTGTCCATCGTCTATAATATCTTCTAATATTTTCCTCAGAAACATAAGGTTTTGGGGCTGCAGGAATGTTAATCTGAGTATTCCATTGCTGCAATAGGTCATGACCCCACAAATTCACTGCAATATTGGCAATATATGGCCTTAGTCTTCCTATTTGCCCTTCTGATCCTATTAATTTAACCCATCTCGTGCTTTGTTTTGCCTGAAATAGGGTTCCAGTTTACTGGAACTGAACATCTACCTCTTGAAGAGGCCAATTCGATGCCAAGCGTAATTATACGTACATCCGCCCCTGTGTCTAGTAAGCCTTCAAGAAAAATGCCATTTATACATACTCTTAGCATTGGTCTTTTATCATTTATAGAAGCCTGCCAGAATAGGTGTTTCCTATGTCCTACCTGGAATTTTTGACTTACCCTCCACATTTATCCCATCATTCAGACCAGTATTATTTTTAACAGCAGGCATTGGATTTTTTTTTTAACTTTTCCTGGTGAGTCACATTTTCCACAGTAGCTGGGAATGACTGGACCATGTTTGTCTTGGGGGCCTGCAGTTGGCCCCCTACAGTGGTTCTCACTGGTATTGGGCTGCCTTGTTTATCTTTCGTTGACCTACATCCATGTCGGCCTTTGCTACACTTCCTACATATACCTGAAGGCTAAGCCCTCCTATTTCTGCCATTCCCAGAGGAGGCATTATTCCTAGGAATCTGTTGTCTACAGTCCCTTCTCAGAGGTTGTATTCTACCACAGTTAAAACATTTGATATTTTGATGTCTTCTCTTACCATTTGAAGTTGTTTCTCCTACCCAAGCTTCAGTACCATAGTCAAGTGTCTTGGCATTCATTGTATGCAACACCCATTTATCCATGTGTGCTGATCTGATCTTTAAAATCCCAAGGATTCTTTTGCATTCTATGTTGGCATTCTCATAAGCCAAAGATTCAATTATTATATGTCTAGCTTCTGGGTCAGTTACCACAACTTTTACTACCTTAGTTAGTCTTTGTAAAAAGTCACTAAAGGGTTCTCTCTGACCCTGTTTAATCCTAATATATGATTCAACTCTCTTTTATAGTTTCTGAATCCTATCCTAATCCTTTTATGCTGCTCTGGTACATAGGGACATGGTGCGTTCATCATAATGAGCTTGATCCTGAGGATTAGAGTAAAGTCCGTCACCTAGAATTTGATCTAGGGAAATCTTAAGTCCTTTTGCATTTTCCTGTTGCTCTAAAATTTTAGCCTGCTTCTCTAAAATAGCACCTCAAAGTAACTGCAGTCCATGTTCTAGGACTGCTGACATTATCGGACTGGTAGCGTTGCTTTGTTACTGGAAGCCCACGTTTTGACCAGTTCCCTAACAAAGGACGAATGTGGTCTGTAAGATACAATTGCTTGGTTAATTTCCTTTAGATTAGTCATACGTATGGGCTCCCATGAATATTCTTTGACAATCTTAGGGTACTTGGGGCTAGATACTTTTTTTTTTTTTTGATGTTATTTTTGGAAAGGCAGGCAGAACTCTGAGGAAGTTATCCCAGAGATTTTTATGTACTGATGAGTCTAGATTTTGTTTTTGTACCTTTTGTCCCTGGTCATCAAATTCGATAAATTCCTCAATCTTTTCAAATCTATTTACCATTGCTTTTTGTAAATTCTGGATCTCCTGTCTAGTGTTGTGTTCTAATTTCCTCATTGAGGATTTTAAGGTATGAAGTCTGTTCAGTAGAGATAATGTCTCTTGAACATAATCTTCATAGTATGTATATTACCTTCCTGGAGAGACATTCTATCAGTCAATTTGTCATATCCCTTTGACAGAGTCCGATTAATACATTCAACAGTGCAAATTTTCTGAAATAATACTTCAGCACCCACTGTCTTTGATTGGGTTTTATGTTCCAAATTGGCTGTATCCTTCTTCAGAGTGCTGAATTTTCTTTTAAAGGAATGTTACTCAGTCTGTAACATTTCTAAAAGTACCTCAGTTGACTGAGTTTTGTTAGTTAAATTGTTCGTTTCCTTATTCAGAGTTCTGACCTCTTTTTTGAGAAGCTTGGTATCAGTCTATAAAGACTGTATCATTTCTAAATCCCTCATTCTTATCCCTATTATCAAATCATATTTCTAAGAAAAAATATTGAAGACAAGACTAATCCCCAGAATCAAAATTAAGGATGTAGGAGGGAAATCATATAAGTCTTGTAAGACCTTATGCATGGTGCAAGTAAAGAGGCTATTGCAACCATGGATGCTTAGGTTGTCTGACATATTGCCCTTTTAAATTATATATTTCAACATATGGATCTTACTTTTGGTTGGGCTTGAGCTGGAGTAGGTACAATAACAGTTACCTGCCAGCAGGTATCGTGGGCCACCTACAAAATAAACCCAGTGGGGCCTAGAAGTGCACTTGGAGTCGTGTGGGTGGTCTGAATCTGATTTTTAGAGTGAAAGCTGAAAGATATGCTTAAATTAAAAATAGTTATTTAATAGAAATTAATAGACTAAATTAATAGACTGTTATTTAATAGAAATTACAGACTGTGTGCACTGCGGTGGGCTGTGGTTGGTCAGCAGTCGCAGGAGCACAGGAATAACAAGATAACAGAAGGCATCTGGGAAAGCCTGTATCCCATCTGAGTTTCCACAGTGTGTAGTGGAAGGGCAAAGTGCATGGGGATTTTAAGGTGCTCAGAGGTGTGTAATGAGATAATATAAAAAACTACGGCTGATCTGTAGCATGAAAAGCCACCACTGCTTGAGAATTCTATATCCAAATGAACTGCTGATTCTGCACACAGGCTGTGACTGAGGCAGGCTGAGGGAGGACTCATGCCAAGCCGGGCATGCTCTGAGCCTGGCGGTGAGCAGTCAGAGCTGGGGGTTCTAAAAGTAAACGGTTGGTTACCAGATGATGACAAGAAGTCACAAAATAATCCCACACCAATTCAGAATTATGAATAATAGTGTTCTCTATTTAAGGGAAACTTACAGATCATTGTCCTAGATCACAGTCCTCTGCACTAACAGGAAACAGAGTCTAGCAGCCAGAAGTGGGAGCTGGAAGGAAGAGAGCTAGCACATGCTTTACAGCTACTTTTACAGTATCAGAGACCACGCCCAAGTGGGCTGGTATCTTAAAGGCTATTGGCTGAAGGAGCAGAATCTGCTCCCACTGCACCTACAGATAGAAATATAACCTTTACCCCTCATCAAAGGAATTTTTCTTTGCAAAAGTTGGAGACCAGTACAGCAAACCATTAACCAATCAAAATGTGAAGTTGTGAAGCCCAGTCCCAATCTACACATCTACAAGACACTTCCACACCTAAGGCTCAGGGAACATTGTGGAGGAAAGGGCAGAAAGATGAACAAGGATGACATCAGTGACATGCCAAAGTGGACAGGGAACAAAGCCCCTAAGCCCTCAGTCTACACAGGTAACTAAAGGCAACTGAGGAAAGCTGCAAGCAGGAGAGGTGATCTTTCCTAGGGAAGTCAAGCTTCTCTGTTATGATGGACTGTATTTCCAGAAACCACAATCCAAAATAAACCCTTCTTCCTGAAGCTGATGTTTTCATCCTGTCCCGCGAATGAGAAAAGTGACACCAGCACACCTAGCAAGGATCTTCTTTTCAGATTCTTGATCTCTTGGAGTTTGCCCTTTTTCCTCCCAGTTTAACACTTTATCCAGAGGCTTGGGGAAATGTTGGAAAGGTTGACACTGTCTGCTGTTCTCTGCAGGGCTGATCTGAGAGGTCTACCACAGTTTCTGTGTCTTGTCCTTGTTTGAAGGAAGAAAGGAGAGTGGAACAGAAAGGAAGATGGGTGTGGGTCAAAGAAGAGCTTGGCTTCCTAGGGAGATTTTTTTCTCCCTGAGTCTTAATTTGCGCCTCCCCCAACCTCTTCCTCCTCTCTCCCTTGTATTAAGGAAAGCCATTTTAGGCTTGTGTTTGATGCTACTAATTTGAACTCATTTTGAGTCTGTTTTTAGCACCAGTAAGACCCTATAATTTTTAGTAACCTTGTTTTGTCCTTCTTTGCTAGGTTATCACTTATTTCATGCCAACTATTGTATATTCAAAAGTATAAATGTATTTTAAGGCCTCGGGTAGTAATATCCCTCTCTAGATAGGATATACTTCATGCTATGGCTTAAGTAAAATGCTGCAGATCCCCGAGTAGCCTGTGGACCATGAGGAGCAGTTGATTCCAGGCAGGGAGCAATGTAGTGGGCAAGAGACTTGGCAGGCCAGCCAGTCCCTTGAGGAGATGCAGCCATGGTGTGTGAGAGACAGATGGATAGGCACATTGTGGACAGTGAGGTTGGATGTTTATTTAGTGGGTTATGGAAGGGAAGGGGAGAGGGAGAAGGGGGACAGGAAAGAGAGGGGGGAGGGAGGGAAGGAGGGGAAAGGTAAGAAGTGGGGAGAGGGGAGAGAGACAGAATCTGTCTCTTTGAGAGAGTGATGGAAAGGGAGAGGCTCAGACTGGAAGCAGAAGAAAGATCTCCCTGCCTCAGCAGTGGATGGGGGAGGGAGTGGGTGGGGCTTTTCTCCTAAAGGGGCAGGACAGACCATTACATTCCTATCTCTTATTTTTATAATAAAACGGTGGGAGGTTAGGCATAACTGGTTCAAAAAGGAATTGGGACTGTGGATTCTCAAGATTGCTCCCTGCTTATCTGTGGGCATATTCTTGTGGGGGGAACCTGAGAAAGCTGGATGCTGGTCACATCATAGTGTAGCTAGTCTCTTTGTTCCTGTCCATTGTTTTTGGTATGGAAATGTCTGATGTTTCTTATGCTTGTTTAAGGTATTGTCAGAACAGAGGACAAAGTTAAGTTTAGGAAAAAAAATTAGGATCAGGGAATTGAAAGGGGTGTGTCTGACTTGTTTAAGGTGGATCCTTCAATTTGGCTCCCTGGAACACACAAGAATTCTTTGGGCTTGTGAAAATTTTAACAGCAGCATATTTATATCAGAATGACTGTGACAGTTTTTTTTTTTTTTTGTACAATGAAAAGTATTTTTAATACCATGGAAGGCAGTGTTGAGAGATTTGATAACTTGTACTTCTTGAAATTTGTTTGGTGAGGCTGTCCTTTTAAATGATAAAACCTCTCAGTTGTCAAGCTGCATCAGATATTTGAGAAGGATAAATTTTTACTTGAGTTATTGATTAAAAACAACAGAGAACTTACTTGGTTGGGTCCTCCATGGCTGCTGAAGGTTGTATTTGCTGTTTGCTGTTTATCACGGGGCCATCCAGGCTCCAGAAGATCCTGTGAGCTAAGAAATCTGTAGAGAGACAAGCTTGCCTTGATCTGCGTAGCTAGGCTGTTGATTCCAGTGATTCTATCTTCTGTCTGGAGATCTTTAGTTTAGTTGAAAGGCAGTTTTTCCCAGTGGTCAGTGCTTGACAGTTGAAGCAAATTGAGGATGGATCTTCTTTTGTGCCCATCTGTCTTCTCTCTTCTTTGGAGAAAGTAAAGTGCTGCTGCTAAGAGCCAGCCTGTTTCTTTTTGTTATAAAAAGTGTTTTAATAATTACATATTTAAATACCATATTCCCCAGATCTCTGAGCAGTTGAGGGATGTTTATCAGGTATAACTACAGTATAGAATCTGCCTGGAGAGCTGGGTCCTAGCTTGACTGTACTGGCTCCCAATTTAACAGGTTAGATTTACACTTGTAAAAAGACAGAAGAAAAAACTGCTTGCTGTAGAAGGTTAACAGCAGAACTGACAGTAATCGAGAACAGCTTAATATATTTTAAATCAGGATTGGATTACATATATAGTATTTTTTGTAAGAGACTTAAAAGTATGTATCAGTTTAAAACATGAGACTTACTGTTTTTTAGTGTGAAATGAGATATAAGGAACAGACAATCATAGCATTTAACAGTAAACATAGGTGCATTTAAGTCACATATGTGCACACATACATAGAGTGAACAGGGATTGAGCAAAGTTCATGCTCTTGATGAGCCCTTTCAAAGGCACAAAACACACATGTAACAGAGTCATCACTGGGTGACCAAGCAGGGAATACCTCAGTAAAGATGTCGGGACTTGGTTACCTGACCTGCCTCTCAGTTAAGATGGCAGTGAAGTCTCCTGACCTCAGTTAAGATGGCGGTAAGGTCACCTGACCTCAGTCAAAATGGTGGCAGTCAGCTGGGCGGTGGTGGCGCATGCCTTTAATCCCAGCACTTGGGAGGCAGAGGCAGGCGGATCTCTGTGAGTTCAAGACCAGCCTGGTCTACAAGAGCTAGTTCCAGGACAGGCTCCAAAACCACAGAGAAACCCTGTCTTGAAAAAGCAAAACAAAACAAAAAAAAAAAATGGTGGCAGTCACATGTTGTATGGAAGAGAAACGTAGTAGCGTGATCTGTTGCTGAGCTGCTGTGCCACAAGCTGCGCTAGGGCGCAAAGGCTGGAATTGAAAACAGCTGCCTTGTGGATCTGACCAATTTTATTGGCCGTAGTGGCAGGGACAGTTTGAGGAAAATTAGAGCTGGTAGGACACTAGTGGAGCATAGTTTGAGGGTTTATACCATAACTGAAAATGTGAAAACCTGTGAAAAACACCAAAGGGCCTATAAAAGAGCAACCTCTCTCTATTGGCGGGATGTTAAAAAGCTTGACTGGCTCTGGTCCCAGTGACTTGGAAGCCAGAGAGGCTTAGAGACTGCTCTGAGTGGTCTCTCATGGTGGGGACCACTTATGAGGGGCCCAAAAGAAAGGAGAAAGAAAAATCCGAAGGATCTTGGGCTCCCAAATTGAATGCAACACATAGCATGTGCAGTTCTAGCATGGGAGGACTGACCCTGGGTCCTCCCATTGATCACGTTTTCAGCTATGGAAATTAACAGGAGGTGGCAGAGGTCAAGTTGAGCGAAGGGCTCAACCATAGCCATGAAGGCTGCAGTTGGGGTCTGGAAAACTTAACACTGAAGCTGCTGGTGTGCATAGAGGGTCAGAGTTCAGGCAGATGGAACATGTGGTTGTTGTGGAAAAAAATACCTGGTTCATGATCCTGACCCTTGAAGAGGGGTGGAAGAGCCTCTTGAGTCTCGGGCACCAATGTTATGGTTTAAGTAAAAATGGCACTGTTCCCTGAGGGGTGCAGAAATGCTGCAGGTCTCAAAGTGGCGGCAGTGGGCTACGAGGGCCTGCAGGTCCTAGGCAGGCGCTGCATGGTGGGTGAGAGACTGAGACACGGTGGTACAGGAAGGTAGCCAGTCCTAGGAAGGGATGGCACAGTTTCTCGAGTTGTTGCTGTGGGCAGCAGATCCTGAGACTACGGTGGGTGGTGGGTGAGAGACCAATACGAATAGGCACAGCATGCAGAGTAAGGATGGATATTTATTTAGTGGGTTATGGAAAGGAAAGGGAGAATGGGGAAGAACGGAGGGAGGGAAGGGGGGAGAGAGAGACAGAGACAGAACCAGAACCAAAGAGAGGGGGGTAGAGGAGAGGAGCCACGGTAGCAGCTACCTCTTCAGGAGAGAGAAGGAAAGGGAGAGGCTCAGACTGGAAGTGGGAGGAAGATCTGCCTGTTTCAGCAGTGCCTGGGAGAGGGAGTGGGTGGGGCTTGTCTCTTAAAGGGACAGTACAGACCATTACACTTTATACTCTCTGGCTGTTTGTTATACTAATAATCTACCTCTTAATCTCCCCATCCCCATCTCCTCCTTTATCTCCCCCTTTCATTCTCTCTTCTGTTCCTCCCTCCCTGTCTTCTCAGGGGTTTGTAAACAGTAAACAGGCTATCTCCGAGGTGTGTGTGTGTCTCCATTTAATTTCTCATGGAGGTAATTATTTGGGTCCCAATCTGCAACTTTGAGCAATCACTGGAACCTCCTCTATTTTAGATCCTATAAAATATTATAGTTTTATCCTTTTCTCCTGGTGATTTTGAAACCTGATCATCATTTCATTTGGCCTGTTGGTTGCTCTTCTATATCACCCCACTTCTTTGGGAAAAACATGGCACCAATGCCAGGATCAAAATTCCTTTATGGTAGATTCTTTTCTAGCTTTATAGAATTCCATACTTAAATACTTTGTTATTCTTGACCATTTTTTTATTAATTTGTTCTACTTTTAGAAAAGTAAATACCAATATAAATCCTGGTCATCTTCACTGGGAATGGAAATTTAGCTAGATTTAACACTCATTCTGTGAAAAGATGATATTATTCTAATCCCTTCTAATAAGAGGAAACTAATGCCTAAAAGGTTAATCAAATTGCTCAGAGGTCACAAGAAATTACTTAAGCACCAAGTGACCTTCTCTTTCAGAGTTTGGGCTTTGAGATACCAGGTATCCTTTCATTATATGGCAGATACACAGTGAATATAAGCGTGATAGAGGCCAAAGAGTGTACTGTGTGAGTGTATCTGTATAGGACTTTTCAAAGTCTATTTACATATAAATACATATGGATAGTAGTTGTGTGTGAATTCTTATATAACAGTTTGTCAAGTCATGGTGAGCTTTTTTTTTTTTTTTTTTTTTTTTTTTTTTAAGTTTCAAGACAGGGTTTTTCTGTGTAGCCCTGGATGTCCTGAAACTGCTCTGTAGACCAGGCTGGCCTTGACCTCACAGAGATCCACCTGTCTCTGCCTCCTGAGTGCTGGGATTAAAGGTATACACCACTACACCCAGACTGAGCTCTTTAAAAAAAAATGGAAAAATGTTTCTTTCCCTCTTTCAACGTTTTCTTTTGAGATAGTGTCTCTGTATCCCTGCCTGTGTTGGTACTCATTGTACAGCTCAAACTTTGAACTGATGCCTTAGTCTATGTGTTATGCTTAAGTCTTCCCCTAGTATTTGTCATGCATTATAAGTTTGGATTTCTTTGTACACTGTTGAAAAACATTTTCCATTACATTAAAAGATTATTTATTTACTTGTGTTTGCTCATGCAAGTTGGGGGAGAAGGAGAGTGTATGAATGGGCATGTGTGTAGGAATGGGTCTAGGTTTCTTTCTTTCTACCATGTGGATACATGGATCTTGGAGATCAAATTCAGCCTTCTCAACAGACCAAGAGTTTGACATCTTTATGCACCTACATTACTTATGTATAATTTTTTAATTTGTGTGGTATGATTGATTGATCATTGCTGCTAGAATTTTTCAGTTGTCTTCCAACTTTTAGTCATGAAGTCATTTCTATAGTTACACTTTCTGTTGTGTAACCTGTTTGTGCACTGCTTTGGCACAACATCAGCTTGAGAGAGGAGTTTTTAATCTTAATTTTCGTGATGCTAAGGATCAGATCCAAGGCCTTCTACAGGCCAGGCAGTCTCCTTCCTACTGTGCTTTAGCCCTACCTAGCCTTTGAAGTGAACTGATGGATTGATTAATCAGTCAGCCAGTCAGTCAATCAAATCAATCTCCCCTCCCTCCCTCCCTCCCTCCCTCCCTCCCTCCCTCCCTCCCTCCCTCCCTCCCTCGGTGACGATGCTGGGATTTGAATACCCCATTGGCTCTTGGATGGTAAGCAATCACTCTGTCACCTCCTAGCCTAAGCCCTTGAATTCTCAAAGTCTATTATATGTTTCCAGCAAAGACAGTGTAGTTGAACCTCATAGCTGATAGTTTTGTGAAATGTTTGTGTTAAAGTTGCAGGATTCCAGGTCCTGCTAGATCAGGCTGAATGGAGAAGAGGAATGGCTAGGTGGGAGTCTAGGGGAGATGATACTTTGAACCATAGTTGTTAGGCAAAAGGTGCAGGAGAGCTAGCATTGATAAGCTTCATATAGCATAGGCTGTGTAGTAAAGAATGGTTTGATTGTGTAGCTGGGGAGGAGGCTAACAGGAAGGAGGGAGTGCCACACAGTAGCCAAGAGTCAGGGAGGAAAACATGCAGAGAGTTTTAGAAGAATCTTTCTGAGTCAGATATGTGAGAATATGATTTTTAGATTATCCTTAAATCTTCAGTGTTAGGTAACTTTCTCTTTTGTACTGCTTTAAAAACCAAACAAAAGGGGGAAAAAAGCTAGCCAAAGGGTCTACTCTGGAAATCTCAGTAGTCATGAAAAACGAGTTTGTTATTTCCTCCTCGTGTATTTTGGTTTTGACTTTAGTCAGGGTCAGCCTCAACCCTCATTCAGGACCTAGGCTGAAGCAGTCCTTATTTGGGAATTGCCTTTCTCATTGCAGGAGAAAGAGAGCTGATAGAGATATATTTTGTTTATAAAGCTTTGACTGAGAGTTGGCATGGGCCATAATTGCAGTTATAATTCTTTATCCACTGTCCTAGAGGACATTGATAGCTCATGTCAGAAGACCTCATGTTAGTTTGCTGTAGGAACGAGAGAAAAGTTGGGCACAAAATTTTAATCACCCACATTTTCCTTTTTAGTCAAGACACTGCACGTAGTTAAGTATACAGTCATTCAGAATTAGATAAAATGAATACTGTTTCTCCCACAGGTAATTAGAAACTGGGAAAAACTGTACAGTAAATAAGTCTTTATGCTTTTTTTGTATGTTTGTTTGTTTTTTGAGACAGAACTTCTCTGTTTTATGTAGCCCTGGATGTCCTGAACTAATTTTGTCGACCAGGCTGGCCTCAAACCCGCTGAAATCTGATCGCCTCTGGCTCCCTGTGGGGGGGATTAAGGTATGCCTTACCCCTGCCTGGATAGATAAATCTTAAAAAAATTGTTGCAAGCTAGGCAGCTTTTGCAGCCATTGCCTCAGTGTGGACAAAATTGACTGCCTGTCCTGGTTGTATGATTAAACAGTTGCATCCACTGTTCTTTTAGGATCATTGGTAAGTGACTCTTGAGTCTGGAACATCAACTGAAGATATCTGTTGACAATCTCTAGCAGGCTTAGCCTTTGTCACAGAAAGTCATCTGCAGCTTGGGACAAAGTCTTGGAGGCACTAGTGGAACTTTTTGATCTTTGCTGTTGTTTTTAAAAATAAAATAAAATAAAATAAAAATATATCACCAGTGTCATCAGTGGCAGATTGTGGAACTGTGTAGAAAACCTGGACATTTGAAACATGAAAAAATGTTAGGAATGCTTATATTTTTATGTTTATACTAAAGTGTATATAAAATGTTTGCCAAATTTTATCAATAAGTTAAGTTTACACAGTAAGAAATCATTTTACCTAAATGTAATGGCTAATTTGTTGTTCTTTTTATTTTGGAGGGGTAATAGTTAGACTAAACAAGCATTTTATTCTCTCTTTCTCATCCTCCCATCCTCTCTCCCTCTCTCTCTTTTTCATCATCTGCCTCTTCCTCCTTAGTTCTGGAAATAACATCACACTCTGCTTTGTGAGCCACCTCTCCCTCCCAGCCTCCAACATGCTACTATCACTGGCATCTTAGATTCTATGAACTATGGTCACTTGCTTCCTGTACACTTAAAGACGTTGAGGCTGAGTGTGGTGGTGTTAACTGGATGCAGAGGCAGACAGATCTCTGAGTTGGAGGCCAGCCTGTTCTATATAGAGAGTGCCAGGCCTGCCAGGGCTACATAGTGAGACCTGTCTCAAAACAAACAAACCAATGCAAATTAAGAGTTGAAGTATTTATTTGGCAAATGGAGCCCAGGTTTTTTGTTATTTCTTCTTATAATATATATCTGGGATTGCCTTCCTAATGTGTTTGTTCTTTCTAGTTAGTAATACTTTTGCTCTTGGCTGAAATTTCATTCCAAACAGTAAATTTCTCTCTGTGTGCTGATATCTACTTGTATTTGTTTATTTGGTATATGTTTGTGTCTGGGCCATGGTGTGCATGTGGAGGTCAACGGACAGCTCTTACTAGGTGGGGCTCTTCTGCTACCTGGTGGGATCCAAGGATTGATCTCAGCTGGTCTGGTCTGTTGACAAGCTCCTCTACCTGCTGAGTTGTCTTGCCTGCCCCTTTGTGTTCTGATGGTTTAACTACATGTAGAAAACCCTTTCTTGAGATGTACTTACTAGTACCTGAAAATATAAGTTGAGACAGATAGTCATGGAAGAACATTTGACATTTCCCCTTCACTTTCAGTCTTCTCAACTCTGAAGCTATTAGTGTATTTCTTAAAACTTTAAATACATTGTAAAAAGAAATGTTATGTATCTCATTTTAATTTTCAAATCTAAAGACTGATTTGACAGTGATGAAGTACACAATTCATAGTGTGTTCACTGACAACTCCTGAGGCTCTGTGCTAGAGCGTTCAAAGGTGTGTGGAACATTGTTCAGAAGCACTTCAGTCTGCTGGTGGCCAACAACTGAGAGTTCAGATATGATGGTTTCAAGGTTGAGGGCATAAGTTCTGAACATGAGAAGACTTGAGTTTAAATTCTGGTACTTCTCCCATTTAATGTCTCTTTCTGTGGACTCTCTTTTACTGCTGAGCTCTTGTGAGTACTTAGCAGAGTACTTGACATACAGTAAGTGCTTTGTCAGCCTCTGTATTTCATCTCACTCTTCCCTCCAGGCCTCAGTCTCTTCAGCAGAGTTATTGTCAGAGCCCAGCACATGTAGGTATTCAGTAAATGTGGACCCATTGTTGTATGGGATTCTCTTTTACCATCATGGTAATCCTTGTGCTGACCTGTGTATTGTGAAGGAATTTTGATTTTGGTATCATAACCAAATTGCAGTTTGATCTTTCCCATTTATTAGATGGCCTTAGTGACTTCTTGATCCCCTTGCTAAATCTCTTCCTAAATACTTCAAACTCAACTAAATTTCTCTCCTTCCATAGTCTGTTTGTGTTAATTAACATAACCAGATATCTGACCTTTACTCAAAATTTTGGAGATTGCAATCTATATTTGGATGGCCTGTGCAAGCTCACATATGGTGGGAGTGCATGGTGGAACAATCTGCAGAAGAGAGAAAGGAAGGGTCTAGACACTAATGAAAAATGCCTTCTGTGTCCTCATCTCCAAGCTCCTCATCTTAAAAGTTCTACCATCTGCCATTAGTGCCAGCTGGGGACCAAGACTTCCATCATGGGTCTTTGCGGGGGGCGGGGGGGGGGCGGCGATATTTAAGATTCCAACTGTAGCCCAATCTTAACTTTCTTCTGTCAAACCTTGAGAGCTTATCCCCTCCCATGCTCCACCTCAAGTCATCTTCACAACTGTCTTTGCTGTCCTGTCTCAGGCTTGCACTTTCCAGCTCCATTGCCATTACTTGTGCTGTGGGCATCTTACTTACCTTATGTTCCTGCTTGCTCAATTGAAGTCCACTTTCTACAGATCCTCTACTCTGCTTTCCACTTTTGGGTACAACATCTCAGTGGCCGCTGTTTACAATTTTAATTTTATAATGTTTTTGTTTATTTTTTAACAATTTTTATTCATTTTCTATACCATTCACAGTTCCCCTTCCCTTCACTCCTTCTGTTCCCCACCTTCCTCATCCCCCATTTACTCCTCAGAGAAGTTAAGGCCTCCAATGGGGGTCAACACAGCCTGGCATATCGAGTTGAGGCAGGACCAAACCCTTTCCCCAGCATCAAGGCTGAGCAAAGTATCATACCATAGGGAATGGACCCCTCAAAGCCAGTTCACTCAGCAGGGATAAATCCTGGTCTCACTGCTAGGGGCCCCACAAACAGGCCAAGCCACACAACTGTCACCCACATTCAGAGTACCTAGTTAGGTCCCATGCAGGCCCAATGAAGGCCAGAGTCTTTATTGTACCCCCAGAAGCATGTCTTGGCACTAACAGCCTCCTTCTTCAGCCTTATTTCCTATTAGCTCTCATGTGTGTAGTAGGAGACACGGATCTTAAAAAAAAATTCATTCTGACAAAAATTTCCTGCCAGGATGCTGCCACTTTCTTAGTCCTTGCTGGTCCCTCTGCACAGATCACTTCCACCCGAAGTGTGTGACCTTGTGATAGCTCCTTCAGGAAACCTCCAGCCTTGGACAGGCTCCAAAGCCACAGAGAAACCCTGTCTCGAAAAAAAAAAAAACCATTGCATTAATCGATTTATGAATTAAAAGCTTCAGTACTACAGAAGATTGTCACTGTAAAAAGTATGGAAAACAACAACATCAAGAAAAAAACTTTCGTGTTTGTGCTTTTTTTGGGGGGGTAGGGGCTCTTCCATTGACAGTTCTGTTCCATGCTGTATTGGTTGGGTTCAGTTATTCATCAAAAGCTAGCATGTCCAAGATGTTTTCACTTGGGTGCCTCTTAACTTCGTTTAGATAGATATAACAGTAGCATCTTGCTGGGTCTCTTAGGGACTATGTGGCCTCTCTCTTCATTCAGAAGTCCACGACAGCAATACTCTAAAAGGACAGAAGCAGAAACTGCCAGTTGTTAATAACTTGGGCCCAGATGGGACCCAGTGTAATTTCTTGCTACATCCTAGTGTTCAGAGCCAGTCAGGAGGCCAGCCCCACTGAGAAAGAAGGGACGTA
Source organism: Alexandromys fortis (assembly GCF_014885135.2). Lineage (NCBI taxonomy): Eukaryota > Metazoa > Chordata > Mammalia > Rodentia > Cricetidae > Alexandromys > Alexandromys fortis. The sequence continues at coordinate 1,012,859 of NW_026068115.1, read as the reverse complement.
AACTCTTCAGTCTGATGGGAGAAAGGGCATGTTATGATATTAGTTGGTGATATGTTTGAAGATATTCCACTGTAGTAGCTAACACAGAGTAGTACTGATGCCCCAGTGCCCGTGTCTTTTTTCTTTTACACTCAATTGTTATTTTTATCCTCCCCTTTTATTTTTAAGACAGGGTTTCTCTGTGTGACAATCCTGGCTGTCGCAGAGATCCACCTGCCTCTGCCTCTCAAGTGCTGGGAATAAAGACATGTGCCATCACCACCCTGCCAATTGTTAAAATTTGTTATTATTTCATTATTGAAAGGGGGGAAAAGGGTGTATGCCATTGTGCATGTGTAGAGAACAGAGGCAAACTTTTATACTCACCCTAAGATTGTTAGGTTTGCACTGAAAGCGTGGCAAACACTGAGCCATCTATTCTAGAAAAACCACTTTCTTGCTTTTCATGATACTTAATTCTACATGCTTGACAGGAATTTATTTTCTTAAATCACTTAAGTTTCAATGTAATGTAAAAATGTATTAGACAATTACTTGTCAAACTTCTATGAAAGATGAAAACAGTTTTTTAATGCTAGCCCTAGATTTTGATGATAATGAATATGCTATCACAAATGTATTAGCCAGTGCATATCAAGTTGTCTGAATTTCATTGTCTTTTGAGTTTTAAGAATCCAGGCCACTATGTCATCTGAATCCACAGTATTCAATTTTCAAATTTTGAATTATAACTAGAAAGAAATTGAGTTTCGAGAGAGCCATTCAAACATTTGTGCTCTGTTGTGATGGCAAGAATTAAGATAGTGAAGGTACATATGTGTTAGTGTGAGTACATATGTATTTATAGTGAGTAATTTTTTAAAAAGGAGTTGAAGAATTATATGATAATAGCTTTAAAATTTTTTAGATTGGAGAAATAGTTTCAGTAGATGGCTGTTAAATATCTTGCGGCAACATCCTAAAACTTTAATGTGCATGACAATTACTTGGTGAACTTGTATAGCCTGTTGGACCCCAGACCCAGAGTATAGGTAGCTCTGCTGTGAGTCTAATAATTTATGTTTTTTTTAATAGATGGTTTTGGGTAATGCCAATTCTGCTAGCATAGGGACCACAATTTGGGGACATCTGTTCTGCAATATGATTTTTAATGGCTATTTTATAGTTTCTTATGTAGATATATCATTATTTAGTCAATTTATTCTCAGACAGATAGGTTGTATAAATATTTTTTGTTATTGTAAACAGTATTATAATGAGCATTATTATGCACATTTATTAGCATTTGTTTATAGCGTATTTCTAGAAATTGAATTACCTGGACAAAGGGGTGACACATTCTTAGGACCTTTAGTAAGTAATGCTGAATCATATTCTAGAAGGCCGTACTCATTATATTTCTCCTAAAAGGAAAAACGTAAGTCAATATTCTATAGTTTTTCAAGGAAATTTCCAGAAAGGACTCGGAATACCATCAAAGTAAGTACATTGATTCATTAAAGTTATTAGATTGTGAAGGCAGTGGTCATTTGTATATAAAATTATAATATATTAAAAATCTGGGGTTGTTGAAATGGCTAAGCTGATAAAAGGTGATTGAGTTTGATTCCAAGGTCCTAAATGGTTGAAGAAGAGAATCAGCTCTCCTTTGACCTCCACACTTAAGCTGTAGCATGTTTATGTGCACACACACGTACACAAAATGTAAAAATCTGACTAGTTTATATTTTATTTCTACTTTGAATCTGGAAAATTAGTACTGAGTTACAGCTCTTCATACAAGAAAATCTTCTTCCTGAAATCTCCCAGTGTATGCATAGACAGGCTGTTCAGTATTTGTCATCTCAGGGCTGAAATCCCACTGCAGTCTTAGATTTCCTGTTGGTTTTTTGGTGTAGAGATTTGTTGCAATTTACAATAAAATAGTCCCACACTAGCTGAGAATGGATTATAATAAAGGTTTAATTAATAGGGATGGACTCATAGAAAGTCTTCTGCATGCACTGGGAACTGGAACCCAATCCTAGCAGCCAAGAGGCCCATGCACGCTTTACATCTAAATTTATAGTACATGAGACCATGCCCAACGTGGGCTAGTATCTTGAAGGAGTTCCCATAGCACCTCCCTCTTTTGTTCCAAACCCATTATATAACCGTATACAATAAGAACAAATATTAAGTATAAAAATTAGAATTACAACCAACACAAACAATGTCAAGCAAGAATCATATGCTAAATGTTTCAATAGTTATCCTAGGTGTCTTAAGTTTTATATTAGAAATGGCTTGGATAAGTCATGAAAGGAAAGAAACTGAATATCTAGTCATCAACCCCATCAAAGACCTGAGAAGGGAAATAATATTACTTGAGTAAATAGAAAGTGCAATCAACCAACTTCCAGAAGGTGCAATAAATGATAAAGACAACCTGCTACCTGGGTGGTCTCCCAAAGTCTCATGTACAATGTTGGGGCAACCAACTTTGGCTAAGGCCTAGAGTAACTGACAGACCATTTTCAGAGGCAGGGAAATTTCAAAACCATCTTACTCTGTTTTGGCAAGGTTTGCTAGTCTTTTTGTTTGTATTCTGCTTGTCCAGTCCGGACACCATGCATTTTGTCAGTGGTCGAGGCAGGGCAAGTTCTTTGCCCAAAGGCCAGTTTTGCCAAGAAGAAAACAAGCTCCAAGTAGAGTTTCTTCTGTGCCCAACATTCTCTTGGGAATAGATCGGTGATGCCAGGAGCCATCGTGTCTCACGTTAACAGAATCCTAAGTCCCTGGGACTGTTTTAAGTCTTGGCTACTATCTATGGTTTTATTTAAAAGAATTATTAGATGAGGTGTTATCCTAACATCAAGTCATAGATTGAAAGTGCTTCCTAGCAATCTTTGAAATCATTAAGAGTCCACAATGATCTATCCTAATTCATGCTTTTTGTGTTCTAATTTTTTAAACCTATTTTATAACCTAGGTAATTGATAGAATCTCCTCTTTCTATTTTTTTTCAGGAGCAGTTTGTATTCTCCATTTAGGCAAAACTTTCTTTACTTCTTCAAACATTCTTTCTAAAGTATCTACATTTGAATCAGATAACAAAATGTTATCCATGTAACATTTTACTATAGATTTAGGAAACTGTTTACGTATTATTTCCAATGGCTGACTTACAAAGTTTTGGTACAGGGTGGGGCTATTCAGTATTCCCTGTGGGAAGATCCTTCAGTGATATCCCCTAGTAGGCTGAAAATTATTATAAGTAGGTCCTGTGAAAGCAAAGTTTTCTTTATCCTTTTCTTGTCATGGTATAGTAAAGAAATATTCTTTTAAATCAATAAGTAGAAGAGGCCATCCTTTAGGAAGTAGGGATGTCAAATAAATTCCAGATTGTAGAGGGCCCATTGATTGAATTATCTTATTGACAGCTCTTAGATATGTCACCGTTCTCCATTTTCAATATTTCTTTTTAAGATCAAATACAGGAGAATTCTAAGGACTGATTCATTCTCCTATATGGTGAACATCTAGTTGCTCTTGTACCAGATGTTCTAAAGTCTGCATTTTCTCTTCTGTTAAAGACCATTGTTTAATCCATGTTGGTTTATTAGTTCACCATTTCAAAGGTAGGGCCACTGGTACCTCTGAAGGCTTGTTAGTTGTTTTGTGGTTTTGTGCAGCCTGAGTGGTTGGTGTTGGTTTTTTATAGTACCTTATAATATCCTTCCCAGAAACATGAGTTGTTTATGTTCCGTTTCTAAGGCTGCAGAAATGTTAATCTGGGTATTCCATTGCTGCAGCAGATTACAACCCCATAGATTCACTGCTATATTAGACACACAATGCCCGCAGCCTTCCTCTCTGTCCTTCTGTGCCTATGTATTCAACCCATCTCATGCTTTGCCTTACTTGAGATAGGGTTCCAATTCTTATGAATTGAACATCTGCATCTTCAAGAGCCCAATTTGGAAGCTAAGATTCTGGAGTAATAATAGTCATATCCACACCCGTGTGCAGTAATTAGTAATTCTTCAATTACAATGTTACTTATTCATATAGAGATATTCTATATCCTAACTTATCGTAACTTTTTAGTAGATTTTAGTTGTCAATTTCAACAGTATGAATCCTTTCAGACAATCTCTTAGTACCCTTTTGTTTGTAAGGTTCCAAAACCCATTGACATGGGTTGAATTTTGTCTGTCAAATTAAGAGTATCCTTTTCAGTGGTATTTTTCAGCTAATTTCTTATTCGTCTGTAAAGACTGTATCATTTCTAAAAGTGTCTCATTTTTGACTCAGTTATAAAATTGTTTCTAAGTTCCATGATCACAAAAATGGATGTACTAGGAACGCCATATAGTCCTTGCAGAATTCCATCCATAGTAGAAACATAAACTCATGGATTGTGATATTTTCTGTCATTATACAATTTTCAAATTTATTTATTTATTAATAAAACAAACTTACCTTTGTTATAGTTTTTAAGAAAATTATCATAGGTGTAATAATCTTTAATGGCCAGCAAATTTTGTGGTTGTAGGCACGTGGCAGGGAGATGTGACCAGCAGCCACATGAACAGTCCTGATGCAGTTCCATGGTGGTGGTGGCGGCTTAAATACTTATAAATATACTAACAAATTAAGAGCAATTAAATCAGTTCTGTCAAGGAACCCAGAACTCATGAGCCATGAATGAAAACCAGAAACGCCTGTGCTCCCAGAGTAGTAGGCAGTGAAATCTGCATGGGTGGACCACCGGAAATTGCCAATTCGCTGTGCAGTGCTCCATTCAAATGGTTTGCAGCAGCATGCCAAATGGGTAACTTAGCTGTGGAGGGGTAGTTCAGCTGTGTAGGTATTCTAGTAGGCGTGAACTCTAGCCACGTGGGTGCCAATCTGTTGCAGTTTGCAATAAAATAGTCTCACATTAGTCCAGAATGGAGTATAATAAAGGTTTATTTGTTAGAAGGACTGAACTCAAAGAAAGGCTAGCAATCGCAGTCCTCTGTCTGTGCTAGGAAGGGGAACTGAGTCTAGCAGCCAGGAGTCACACTGTGCATGCTTTACCTCTGCATTTATAGTACATGAGACCAGGCCCAAAGTGGGCCAGTATCTTAAAGGCTATTGGCTGAAGGACTTCCCACAGCAGAGCTTAATAATTTTTCATAGCAGTGCAGTTCTAGGGAAGGTGATAGCAACTCCTAATCACAAGGGACAAAGACTGGGCATAAATCTTCCTGAAACTTGGTATGTGACGTTGGAGAGCATCTCATCTTTAAGATGTCAGTGTTGTTATCTCTGTGATGATCATAGTAAATTGGAGTATAAAGTGAAGTTGGATAATCCTGGGTACATGACTGTTTTCTTGCTGGAGCCCATGCAGTTCTGCTAAGAGTGGTCTGCTCCTTTCAGCTTTGAGAAAGGACCCTAGTAATGATCAGTTAGCTGTTGTCTCATGCTAAGATAAGAACTACGACCAAGGTATAACTTAGGGTAGTGTGCTTGCTTTGCATGTATTAGGCCCTGAGTTTGACCTGCCTAGTAACACAATACAAAACAAAAATGCTTCTTCTTCTGTCTTGATGTGCTCACTCTGTTCCCTTCACCTTTCTACTGGGTATTGTGAGAGTTTCATGATTTCCAAAGCATCCTTTCAAAACTACAAAAGTGCTTTTGCAAACTCAAAATTATGCAATATTTGACTGTGCCAAGAGTCTGTTGAACCAGGTATGGTAGACACATTTTTAATCCCAGCACATAGAGGCAGTAATGGATTTCTGTGAATTAGAGGGGGGGGGGAGTCAGAGACAGACAGAAAGAGAGACAGAGAGGGAATCTATTAAAATAAATCACTAAGTGGCCTCAAAGGATAGTGTTGGAGGCCAGATAATATTTTTTGCTCCAGTTTGTTTTCTGATATTTGTGAACTCAAATGTTTTCAAACAGTTTTAGTTTTTAGAAGGATATCATAAAATTTGTAAAACAGTATTTCTGTGGCATTTAACTTTGGCCTGTTTTGACTGGAGTAGGAGGAGCTTGGGGTAGATGAAATTTGGACTCCAGAGTCATATGAACTTTGAATTTAGTCTTAGTTTTGTTTCTTCATAGCTGGGTATCTACGGAGAAAACAGCCTTTAAGCTGGGTCTCTGAAGGTCTAAGTTAAGGATGACGGTTGCCAGTGTAGGAGGAGCTATGAAGATGGAAAAGGAATGTTTCTGTATCCCTTGGGTGCCCAGTGCCACAAAGGCCATCTTTGGGAACCTGCTTTTCCCTGTGTTCTAACATTCTGGTTCTTAGGTTGTAGCAGTTTTGGTTTTAGTGTATGTACAGATTGCTACATTTCCCTGAAAGGCTAAATTACAGTTTTGTTTTCGTCTTCTCCCAGTTTAAGGCAGAATATGGTCTGTTAGTGAGTATGATTTAATAAGTTAAAACTACCCCTGCCCATATCTCTCTCTCTTTCTCTTTTTGGAGGCAGGGGAGGGGACGGTGTAATAGAATTCATTCCTGATCTGCAGAAAGAATAAAGACTGTTTGCTGTGACTGACTTTTTGATCATTTCCTAAGTGTGTCTGTGCAGTGTGCTACAGTTGTTTATAGTTACATTATTGAGACAGCGGTGTGGTCACATGTGCTTAGAGGTTTGGTGTTATACTTTACATATTTGCTGATTATCTAGTTAGGAATCCTGCTTCTGCTGGTCAATGGTTCTTGATGGTTTTTAACAGAAGGTGCATCTTTAGCCAGTGCTTAGATTGTATAAAATCAGTTGCTTTGACACTGCAGGAGAGCAAATTATATATTGACGGAATAATTTTAAACAATATAGCTGCTCGTATTTTTGTTATTAAGGTACTGTTTTATTTCCACCCTCACTTAGATTATGATTTAATTTCCTGCCTAGCCATAACCCACCCCGTTTTTGTAGTGGGAGTTGGTTTTTATAGTTTAAATTGTTTTTAGTTTTAATTTAAATGAGGACTGTTAGCATTAGGAATTACTTTAAGGAGCTTTAATATGTTTACTTTCAGTACAGTTGCATCATTGTTCGATCCACAAAACAATCATTCAGTGAATAATATGTAACTGATCAATTTTTAAAGTATGCTATTGGTATTGATGTTATATCACGTATGCCATCTTTAGCTTTCCTTTATTTATTTATTTATTTTTAAAGGTAACATTACTTTACCACAGTAAAGTAGTGCACATTGTTCTGATAACAAGGAAGTGATTGTCTGAGATTTGATTGTTTGAATTGTGTGAATTAGAGAGTGGTGGTTTTTATTTTCTTTTTTTCTTTTTTCTTTTTAGCATGACACTTTGGGAACTGCTGCTTGGTTAGGATACTTTTGTTCCAAAATCTCTCTGAGTCAGTTTCTATTAAGAATAAACCGTGTCAACCTGTATAACAATGAAAATATTTTAACAATACAATATTGTGTTATTGTATGGCTTTGAGGAAAGCCTCATACTGTGTCTAATTGGATTTATTATGCTTAATGAAGTTTTGAAACCAAAGAGTACCTTGTTTACTAGACCATTGAGTTTACATTCTTTAGTGTATGTAAAATATAAAGTATGCAAAGTGCTGAAAATTTGCAGCCTTGGAGATAATTATACAGTAGTTGCCCTATACCATTTTTAGAGAATACTGTTAAAAATGATACTCCCTATGAATTAGGTTCCAATAAATGCCTGGAGAAGGAAGGGGTAAAAAATAGTAAATTAACGCTTGCTTTCATTAATAATCACCGTGAATTTTTATAATAGAACTGAACGTAGTAAATTTATTTGGTAAATTATCAATGTTCGTGTTATGAAGCCCCTTAAGAATGCTTGATAGGGTCATATTCAGAAGCATATCGTTAATTTAAAATGCTGTGCTATTTCTTTTTTTAAAAGAACAAAGAATTGGAATTTAGCTGCTTGATACTAGTTATGTTATGTAAATTATCGTAAATGTAGCACTCTATAAAAAAGTTTTATAGAGTACTTACACAGGATTCCTATCATGAATCATGATGTATTTTCTATTGGCTTGTGCAAGTGTATCTGAGTTCAGTTCAGTAGTGACCCCAGTGGTACCTGTGGGACACTTCTTTCCCTACCACTGAGGTTGTTAGGAGAAGCATGCACCAGGTGGTCCTTTCTAACTTTGTAAAGCCTGGAAAGCTGATATATGGGTTGGTAAATTTTGAGGGCTAGGTGAAAATTTTGTTTTGTGTGATTGTGAAACCTGGTATTTGATAGATGCAAGAAAAATTTGTGCTGCCTGGTGCACAAAGGCCACGAAAGAGTGTCAGGTTCTCTGGGTCTGGTGCTACAGAAGGTTGTGAATTGCCATGTGGGTGCTGAGAAACAAACCGTGGTCCTCTGGAAGAACAGCCAGTGCTTGTAACTTCCGAGCCATTTCTTAGCTCATGGTAGTAACAGTTTTACATCAGAATGATTAAGGTCTTTTATGATGTGAAAGCATGAGAAAAGGGGTAGAGGTCTTCAAAATTTTGTTGTTGTTGTTTTGTTTTGTTTTGAGACAAGGTCTCAGTATTTAGCCCTAGATGGCCTGGAACTTACTATGTAGAGCAGGCTGTTCTGAAACTTAGAGAGGTGTACATGCCTCTGCATACTGAGTACTGAGATTAAAGGTATGTGCCATCTGGCTAACTGAAAATTTTAATGTAGATTTCTATTTTTCAATAATTCCAATGGACATATATCCAGCAGCAGTGAAAGCAGGCACTGGCAACTAACAACTATCTGTAGCACCAGTCCCAAGGGACCTGACACTCTCTTCTGGCCTCTGCACCAGGTATGCATGTGATGCACAGATATGCATACAGACAAAAATATCAATACACATACAATAAATGAATAAATTTTTAGACTGTCACTAACAGTCTAGAATCTTAAGTGAAGCCATTATAAAGATATTTGTACATCCATATTAATACCTGTTTTATATACAATAGGGAAAAGGAAATTAACCCAAGGGTCTATTAATGGGATAGGAAGCAGACAGTGTGCCTAATAGATGCACGGTAGTGTTCATTTTAAAGGAAAGATATCAATACCTATATTATAACACAGATCTTGAAGTCATTAGACCACATTAAATAAAACAGTTACAAAAAGACAAATACTGCATGATTTTACGTACACAGGCTCCCTAGAGTAGTCACATTAATTAATAGAGGCACAAAGTCAAATGGAAAGAAGGAATAAAGAGGAGGTAGTAGTTAATGTGTTCGAAACTTCATCTGGAAAAGGTGAAACATTCTGGAAACAATTGGAAACTGTTCAAGCAGCAATGAGTGCACTCAGCGCTAGGGCACTATACACTAAAGCATCTCTGAAATTGTAAATTTTATGTTACATATATTTATCTTAAAAATCTATAGTGTGGATATAGGTATCATTTCTCTTACAGGATAGCTAAGGGCAGGCAACTGTTTTCACAGGGCAGAGAATTCGCCAAGAAGAAATTTGTTCCACTTTGATTTTTTGACATGATTTCACTAGCTGGCTTGGCTGAACTGGAGCTTTTTTTTTTTTTTTTTAAATCTATTTTTTTATATGCAGTGTTAGTTTCCATATCTGCCAACATGCCAGAAGAGGGCATCAGACCTTATTATAGCTAGCTGTAACCCACTGTGTGGTTGCTGGGAATTGAACTCAGGGCCTCTGGAAGAACAGTCAGTGTTCTTAACGTCTGAGCCATCTCTCCAGCCCCTGGACTGCAGCTTTTAGTAGAGCCAAGCTGACCTTAAACTCTTGATCCTTCTTCCCTAGCTTCCTGGGTGCTTGGATTGCAGGTGAGTCACTATGCCAAGAAAATCCTGGTGACAGCTCTGCTCACAGAGGATAAGAGGCTTTTTTTTTTTTCTTCTTCTTCTTTGTGTGCCTCAGTTTGGGCCAGTCTTTTGGTTTTTTTTTTTTTAGTGTTCTTTAGAGTTCCTTGGAAATATTTTCTTGAACAGGATCCTATCCCCCCTCTCCCCCCCGCCCCCCCCCGCTCCCCTCGCCCATGGTCTTATTCTTTTTAGCAGAGAGTTTTCTCATTGGTGATACAAGAGTAACCTCTAACTTTGAAAATTCTTTAATTTTTAATTATGAAATTCATCTCTTAAATATTGTGTTTGTTAGAACTGAATGCTAATTACTTTGGAATCATTTTTATATCCTGAACTTGGCAAAGGACTCTAAGTAGAGGAATTGGAAAGTTCTCAATTCATAATCTGCTAAGACCTATTTCATGACAACATGTTGTAGCTATTTGTCCAGATGTATTCTTATTGTTGAGTCATAATAATGATGAGAAGACGAAACGACAAGGGGATGTAAATAAATAAAGCCAAAGAAGAAAGCCAGTGCTGGATTCTTTGGTGTCTGATGGCCCAGGCTGAATCCTGTCTATGTTACTTAACTGTTGATTTACCACCAGTTGAGCCTCACAGTTTATAAAATGTCTGTCAGTCTGTCTATCTGTATTTTTTTTAAAACCTGATAGGGTTGCTTTGATTAAACAAGGTCGGTTAAACTGCTCATGGTGATGGTTTGTGTACCTGGGCACCTAGTAAGTGGTAGCTAGTAGTGCTTTAATTGTTATGCAAATGCTGTGAGTGGGATTCTGCTTCTAAAACTGAGTTTGCAAACTTAGAAAGCAAAGAAATGAGCAGAAAGGGCCTTCAGTTTATACAGATTCACCTCAGGGGTTCTGAAAATCAGGGGAGTCCCAAGTGCATGATGTTTATAGATCATTAGCAAACAGATGCCAGGAGGCAAAGAAATGGTAGCTTAGGGATCTGCAACCAAAGACAACATAGAAAAATGAGTTTCTAATAGAGTTATAGCATTCTAGTTAAGTGATAGAAGGCAACGGGAACATTTTAATTGGGTTTTTAAAAGTTTACTTCAGGAACACTCATATTTCCAATTTGAGGTACACCTATATGTCTATAGTCATCTCATTCATAGTGCTTGCTTATTTCTCTTTTGGGGTTAGCAACATCCCAGCAATGAATATTTATTGTATTCTTACCACATGCCAGCATGATCTTAGAAAGCCTATGGCAGTCAAAAACTTTTCTTCAATTGGATGTTTTGAAATAGGCCTTTTTTTTTTTAAAAATCCACTTGAAGAGACAGGCCATTTAATTAGCTTTCTCTCTCTCTCTCTCTCTCTCTCTCTCTCTCTCTCTCTCTCTCTCTCTCTTTCTTTCTTTCTTTTCTCTATTTGTTGATTATTTGTAACAGGAAAGACTTTTGTGGGAAACAAGCTAAGTAAAACATGGGACCTAACTCTACCAAATATTTTGGCTCTGTTCTGTGTTCTGGTAAGAATGCAGGTATGGCATCATGGGCTTGACTGTCAGTCTAAAGCTACATTTCCCCTGCCTCTCTTGCAGGAAGCCTTTGCCTCTTTTGGACAAGGTTCCATGTCCCTAGGCTAATCCCTGCTTTAGTGCTTGGTGGGCTCCAAGGTAGCTGCTTTTTAAGCATTGTATTCTCCAGTTATGCTCTATTAAACTCGAACTCCTGAGGGGCTTGTTCATCACCTGGCCTGGACATGGAGTATTTGTACCACAAATGCATACTGGTTTTTAAATGTTGGACAAGTTAGTAAAATTCTAGGCAACCTTATTGCTTTCTTTATAATAAAACTGACATGATAATCACTGAAGAGAACTTTGTTATGAAAGTGAAAAACAGAAATTTTGTGTAGCATGCCTGTCACAGTGCTGCTGACGTTTTGCAGGTACTCTTGTCAGTAGTTTTGAGTAGATAGCTTTCTCTTTCCCCCCACATAATTACAGATGTTATATGGCTATAAAGACCATATGTAGTAATGTCACCTTTAGAATAGAAAAGGCACAGCTGTAATTTAAGTCTAAAGTAGTTACATAAATATAAGATGTAATATTTCTGCTACTTGTTTAAAAAAAATGATTAAGACTGAGATTGTTTGCTCGGTGGTAGAGCACTTGCTTTGCATGCGTGAGGCCCCAGATTTTATTCCCAGGACTTTAGAAAACAGCATCAAGATAAGATAAATTGTAACTCACAGAAAACTTTCAGGAAACTGAGATAACTATTTAAAAGGTGATATTCATCTTTATGTGTTAATTGACCAATTTGATAGATCTAAGAAATTAGTTTCAAATCCCAAACTAAGTAAAAAGAAACCATAACAATTTAAATTTAAATGCCTAGGTTGAAAACTGGGGTATATTAGGGGAAACGACAACTTTAAGTGAGAACATCACTTTGGGTGTATGAGGTATAAATTTGATTAAGGAACAAACATATTCCTTTTGTAAGTGAAGTTATTTATGAGAAATATTTTAATTTATCAGTAAGTGATGGCATTTTCTGGTTAAAATAGTCCATCATTTTCCAGAAGGCAAGATGAATTTTCTAGACTTTCTCTATGATGTCAAAGAACTCATTATTTGCAGAACAGCTGATGCATTTAGGCCTTGTTGATTCACATAATTGGTAACTGTACTACATTCATAACTCCAGCAGCTGAAAACAATAGGTCATTGTCTGCTGTTTATGCATTACTAGCCATGTCAGACCAGGGTATGTCTGAAGAGCAGACTATGTAAGTCTGAGGAGGAGCCGGCCAGCACCTGAATGCTCTATTGCTTACCACACTGAGGTGGGTTTTCTGTCCTTCAGAAACACTATTTGTGTTTTATTATAGATGTCAGTGGCCAACTGTGTTGTGTCTATGTTATCAGTCTGGCTGCTATGAAATAGTATGAAATTGGTTTGAAATTTCAGTGTTGGGAGGAAGTGCTAGAACTGAGTCGTGGTTTAAAATCTACTCAGTGTTTTTATGTGTTCAGTTTTCATGTTTCAAGGCAGTATGTGTTTTCATGCAGTAGATTTTTTTTCTAGGTGATGAGTTCCAAATAAAGGTTCATTTGAAGAAATTAGAAATATTGTTCTTCTAATTAGTGGGCTATTTATACTCTTCTGAGATTTCAGGAGCAAATTTCAATTTTAGGATTAGTAATTTTTAAGTTAAAACAAAAAATACGACAAACTCTTGTTTCATTGTCAAGGAAAGGAGTACTACTTTTAAAACTAGGTAAAATATTTGAAGCATTTCTTTTCAAATGTGAAATTTTTAATAGGTAAGATTTAACTGTGATAGAAATGAGTGCCTTGCTAGAATGATTATGTTCACTTAAAATGCAAAACCACCAATTTGAGTATTTTGTGGTTATAAAGTAAGCATAGCCGAATTTTTGTAGTGTGTTTTTTTCATGTGTTTAATGAGAATATCTGTCCTTGAAGCTTTTTATTTAGCTCAGTCTAGTTTGTAATCTCATCCTCAGGAAACTTTAGCTTTATATTATGCAAAGAATTAACATCTTGAAGTAAAGTTTACTTCTAAATATGTTTAGAGAAAGACTGAGATAACCCTCAAAAGGTGTCACAATTCTTGGGCTATTTACTCAGCCTACAGTTTTGGTGTATAAAATTGGAAAATGCCATTAAGGAAAGAACATTGAAGTGTATGATTATCCTATTTGCAGCATATTCCCATCTTCTCATCTGGAAAATTAAATCTGATTACAGCTTGACTTAGCATTTATGGCTGTAAGAAAGGGAGATAGTGTCTTAAACTCCATGAAATCGAGCAATTAGATTATGTGGCCGATAGCTGATGTTTAAAGCTTTGATTGTAAAGGACAGGCCTTTAAAATTGTGAAATCCAAAGGTGTTCAGTATTTTGTCTTTTATTTCCTGAAACATCCTAGAGACAAAGGTTGGATAGTTTCAGTAGGCGTTAAATCTAACTTTTTCTGCCTTGATCTCTAGTATTTTAAAAGTGAAAGCAGTATAGTCTCTCAAGTGAACTGCCACGTGGGTAGCTTCTTTTAAGAGTCTCCCAGAGAGCAGCAGTTATGGAAGTTGGTGACATTTAGTTAGTATACAGATATAGCATATTTCATACAAAATAAAGTCAGCATACTTTTCATTAATCAATCAGAAAATATGCCATGCATTCCTCTTCGAATGTAGTCAGTCATGGGTAAGGGAGAGAGAACCAGAAATAATTTGAAATGATGTGTGTGTGAGGGTGTGTGTTTACCTAGTACTTACCAATGTGCAAACGACACCTCATACATAACCATGGTACTTTTATGATTTTTTTTTATTTCTCTTGTAAAAAAACTCTACCAGGTTTTCTAGGAACTTAAAGCCTAAGGCAAATGCAAGGATTTTGGAGCTGTATAAAATAAGTTATAGTCCCTTTCCAGTGAGCCTTGCCCAAACTCTTATTCTATTAATTAAACATCCTGTGGCGACTTGCTATGTCTTATTAAATATTTAAAAGTATGTATAGTTGGAGACTAGAAAACATGGGTTATTGAGACTGAAGAAAGCCAGCCTTTCTTTTTGGAGTTCTCTGTTCACAGCACAGCTGTGTTCTCTGCTGGAATGAGATTGTATTGCTGAGAATCCTACACTGTGACAATTTTGCCTTGTGGCCCTTAGGAGAAGTAGTGTTGTGAGGACAGACTTGTAGATGGTCATGCTGCCAGGAGAAGGCAGTGTCCTTCTTCACATTGATGTGACATGGAGCTTTGTCCAGAAAGACATAATCTGATGATCCATATTGTTGACAAGGTATTTTAAATACAGATTTTTTTTTTAATCGAAAAGTGTTTTCCTGTTGGATGTGATGATGCTTGCCTTTGATCCCACCACTCAGAGGATTTCTATGATTTTTGAGGCCAGCCTGGTTTACATTGTGAGTTGCGGGACAGCTTGGAACCTTATCTAAAAATGACAGCAACAAAAGAAAAGTGTTTACCTGGGAGATGACATAATTGATTTTTAAATTTGAATCAGAAGAAAGTTGCCAGGACAGGAGGTTAAGAAAAAGACTATCTTGTTATGTTCTTAATTTTCTGTCCTAGAGACAGTTCTCAGGGAAAAGCCTGACACGCACGGCCACCTGCCTTAGCACATTGCTAGCTTGTGCTCGTCCACTGTGGCACTCTGATCTACAGATTGATTTTGCCTTCAAAGTTGGTGACACTGCATTTGGTGATGAGCTTCTGAATGAAAAGGTGTTTTGGGACATAAGAAGTTACAGGACTTAAGGATGGATTAAAAAACGAATATGTAATTATCAGACTGATGCTAATTTCCAGTGTACATTATTTTCCATATAGAACATTTCATAAAATGCTCCCAGACCATTTAAAACTCAAAGAAATGCAGCTGATGCAATGAAATACATAGAGTACTTGTAAAAACATACAGACGCTCAAGTGGATTGCTGCCAGACAGAAATTTAAAGGCGATTTGCTTAATTGCAGGGTGCTATGTTTTGTATGTACCATGCTGAAGCTGTTAGTAAGGAGGGTGCTGTGCTGCTTGAGAAAATGGATTGTCTTTGGACCTTTTTAACTCACATGTTTCCAATGTCAGTATTTTGGTGGCATAATGGCATCCTGATCAATGTGAAAAAACGATTACAGCTTCTTGTACAAAATAGATGTTTTAAGACAATTCAAATAAATTGTTTGCAGTCTCTGTCTTAAGTTTTACAAAATAGCTTTCATAGTTTTATGGACTATCAGACTGAATCTTTGAATTAATTGAATGGAACTTTATAGATTAGACTTGGTCTTAAAAAGCATTGCCTTAAAAAAAAAGTAATGTTTTAGAGAATGTTAAGAACTCATGAAATTTGCTTTTTGTAAACCTCTGAGACTGTAAAGAAAACCAAGCAAAAGTCTCATGCTTGAACTGTAGTAAACAATAGTGAATGTTTTGTCCTGGAACATTGTTCTGTTAAAATCTGAGACTCTCCTTGGGCGTTTATGCTGCCAACGACTGAAGCGGTGTTTACTGTAATGTAGTTGGGGTGGCCTTTTTACTGGCTGGCATAGTCATCTTTACTTTTAGTGTTTCAAACTGGATTCATCTCTTCCATCTATTTTCTTAATTCTGCTATATTGTATATATGAAAAAAACATTGAAAATATGTTTTAAAGCAATGGGTTTTTATTGCTCTGGTTTCTTATTAATAGAAGTTTTAAAAAGAGATTTAAAACTTTGTCCCACATAATAACAAAGTTTGAAGAATAAACCACAAATTTTATTTCTAGCATTTATCTCTTCACAAGATGGTGGCACAAAAATAAGACCCATGTCTTTTATTTCTGCTGGTACTTTGTAATTGCCAGGAAGCAAAAACTACTGCAAGATAGAAGGCATGCTATTAAGAATCCAGTATGAAGTCATGTATATGACTTTTTTTCTGGTTAAAGAGTATGTTGATCACATGGCATTTGGGAGAAAAGGAGCAAGTTGTGAGTGATTCTGGCTTTCCCACCGTCTGCTTCGTTGTGCCTCTCAGTATCTTAGAGATGTTACTTTTGAGTTTGTTTCTAGACTAAAATATCAGATAATTTTATATGTTTCAGGAATGATAGTCACTGTGCTTTTTTAGCTTTGCTACCCACCAGGTTGGTTAGGCTGTCTGTCATACTTTGCTACTAACTTTTCTTTGTTTGGCCCCATAAAGTTTGAACATGTGTGGATCTGAAATGCTCTGACATCAGATGTTGCCATTTTGGCTTAAGAATGTTTAGCTCATGAAATCTTTGTAAATATTTCTGAAATATGAAAACCTCACAAATCTTTAACACTCGGTCCCAAGCATTTTGGATAAAAGAGGTACTATCCCTATCTTGCCTGCCAGTTACTGCCTTCTGGCCACTTGTCTCAGGAGAGCAGAGTCCTTGTATAGTTCAAGCCAGCAGGCCAAAGACAGGCAACCCTTTTCTCTCTGGCTCAGAAGGGTGGCCCTCAGTGGTGCTGCAGAGAGAGCATTACTCTAGAACTCCCCAGGTCTCAATCTAGACACGTCATTAGTCACTTCTCAGAAGGTGAAGGTAAAGAGAGAAGGTGATTTCCACTTGTCTTTTTTTTAAATTTATTTTATTATTTCTTTTAAGATTATATTTGGTTACATCATTTCCTCATTCCCTTTCCTTCCTCCAAATTCTCCCATATATCTTTTCTTGATCTCTTTCAAATTCATGGTTGTTGTATGCATATGTGGATATGAATATACATGTATATTCCTGATTATACCCGCTCAGTCTGTACAATGTTACCTGTTTGTGTGTTTTCAGGCTTACCCTTTAGCACTGCATAACCAGTTGCTGTGCTTTTCCCTGTGGAAGATCATTTATCCCACTCGCAGTGTTCTTTAGTCATGTGCAATTCTTTGTGTAGGATTGAGGCTTTGTGGTTTTCCCCCCATCCACTTTGTCATGTCTACGGTTGTTGTCTGTGCTTAGCTCATGTTTAGGTAATCATGTTGGTGAGACTGTTTGAGTGTAATTTCTAGGAGACTGTCTCACAACAAACTCCTTCGGTTCTCTGGATATTGCAATCTTTCTGCCCCTTCTCTACAATGTTCCTTTAGTCTTAGGTGTGGGAGTTGTTTCCAATGGGACTGGGACCCACAACTGCATTTTGATTGGCTGTGGTTTTCCATAATAGTAGCCATCTGTTGGAAAGCTAAACACAAAAAAACCAAAGAACCAAAAATGATCTTTATTATGTATCACCTCTATGGGAAACAATATTTTTGGTATTTATGAATATTTCTGTTCTTTGGAATAATCTTAGATTTTAAAAAAAGTGTCCAATAGCTTTCATGATTTTTAAACAGATATTCCAAAAACTTAAAGGTAGTAAGTTTAGTTCCCTCACCTATTTTTGGTCTGTTTTTACTGAAGAATTGTGACTTGAAAGATTTGAACCTTTATGAGGATTCATGTTCACAGAGAAGTCAATTGGTGGTTTAGTGTAGCTGTTAAAGACACATAAGAAAAACAAGCAGTGTACCATGAAATACTGTTAGAAGGAAACTTTTCTTTTGCATTGATACATGATTTCCCAAATACATGGTATTCTGACCCTTCACCTCTGCAGCATTATCTCTGAGGAGCCAAATCTTTTTTTTTCTTTTTTTCTTTTTTATTGAGAAAAGGAAAAGAAAAAAAAGTTTCCGCCTCCTGCCAGCCTCCCATTTCCCTCCCCCTCCTCCCACCCTTCTCCCCTCCCCCCACTCCTTTCCCCCTCCCCCCCACTCCTCTCCCCCTCCCTCTCCAATCCAAAGAGCAGTCACGGTTCCCTGCCCTGTGGAAAGTCCAAGGTCCTCCCCCCTCCGTCCATGTCTAGGAAGGTGAACATCCAAACTGGCTAGGCTCCCACCAAGCCGGAACATGAAGTAGGATCCAAACCCCATGCCATTGTCCTTGGCTTCTCTTCAGCCCTCATTGTTCACCATGATCAGAGAGTCCGAAGCATGGGATAAAACCAAATCTTTTTTTTTTTTTTTATTGAAAAGATTGTATACTTTCCTATTGGTTGTAGTTGGAGTTTTTTTTACTTAGAACATGTCTATATTGACTTATAGATATAACATTATCTTGCAATTATGATTTAAAAATGAAGTGACCCCCCCATACTACAGAGGTGATCAGAAAAGCTGTTTTCACCTTTGTATTTTTATAGTTTCTATACAAACCTAATTATGTCAAGGTAAGAATCATTTCATATAATACTTAATTTTTTTTTGATTTTTTTTTTAAACTAACGAACCAGACCAAAAGTACTGGTTTGCTTTGAAGACTTCCTTTAGTTGTAGCTTTGTTTTCATAAGCACTTGGGGAACGCTATGTTTTATTTTCCAAAGTGCTGACTTTTACATTTGTTCCTTGAAAGAATTCCACCCTTACTGTCCCTTTCTCCCTGTTCTGTGTCTGGTACTTAGGCTGATCAGGCCAACATTCGTAATGATGAAAAAAAGGCTGCTGATTAGAGAAGAAAAGTCAAGCAGGTTTAAAACTCATTTTCTTTGGAAAAGTGTATTGAGGGCAGCTTGCAGCTGGTAAGATTTTCATATTAGGTAGTAGTTCTAAAGTTAACAGTAGCATCAGGCCTTTAAATCTTTTCTTTTTTGTATTTCTGGAGGAGGGCAATGGGAGTGCCTTGCTGAGGCCTTCCTTGTGCTCATCAACATAGCAGCCTCAGCTGCCCCCTTGGATCCCCTGCCAGGGCTGCTATCATCTTCTGATCAAATATTAATGTGTGATCCTCTCCTTGCTCACTAATCCAAAGCCAATTAATATTATCTGTCAATTATTTACAGATCCTGAGGTGCAGAGGCAATTCCCAGAGGACTACAGTGACCAGGTTTGGAATGCGTAATTAATTTTTTACATGACAAAATTTATTTCAGAGTTGTTCAACATATTATTACTGTTCTCTTTACTGAAAGAGATAAATGAAATTTAGAAAGGAATAGAAGTGGTAATTAGGAACCAAAGACAAAATATAAAGCACAGTGAAGTAGGATTGAAAATATTAATGCTAAATTTGGAGTGTTTCCTCCAGAGGGCTATGCACAACAACTAAGCAAGAGATTCCACTTTAGGTGCGTCATTGCTGTGGGTCAATAGGAAATTCTTTCTGAGATGCCTGTGAACTGAAGATTTTTTTTTTTTAAATATACTTTTTAAGGAGTCAAGCAGTCTGACCAAAAAGGGAAGGAGCCTTATAACATTATCATGGAATTTGCAGTGCAGGTGACGCTACTGTTGTCACCTTGGAGTAAAGCAGGTACTTTCAGGGAGGAGTGCTAAGACTGCTTGGGTAGTCCCATCATCTTTCAAATTTCCAGCACTCCAGGAACAATGGCGCAACATTGTTGAAGTTCTCATGTCAGTCTACTCTATAGTTGGTTCCAGGCTATATGTTGAGGCTCCATTTTCTACCCCAAGGAATACTGAAGATACTTTGTAGCTTTATTTGACTCATTACATTTTTAGTTTAAGTTTTTAGTTTGCATAGTTTTTAAATAATAAAAAAACATCTTTATAACAATGGTATTACTCTTTATCTTTGACAACTTTATCAAACCTTTCACACATGGAATAGTGTGCACAAAGCATGTTCCTGATGCATTCATTCAGAGTTTTTTGTTACAAGTCCTTGAGTAAGGGTAAATATAATGAAAAGAAACATGCAGGGCAGTGGTAGCATCTTTGTATTGTGGCCTGTCATAGAGTTAGGAGTCTAATATGTCCTTTTGAAACAGGGGTGACAGTGTGTCCAGCAATACAAAATAAGCAGCGTAATGACATGCTTTGTAACAAGGTGATAGGATATAAGAATCTTGAACAGTTGTTCTGGTTTGCTTTGTGTTGACTTCAAGATTAAAATAAGATTTAAAAATAAATTAAAATCTTACCTTACTTATCATTTTCATTTATTAGTTGAGTTAATTTTTATCATGTTTTAAGTTGCTATGAGATTTAGTCCTTTCAATTAAACAATATAATCCGAAGATTATATGATTTTAAGAAAATTACTGAACTTTTTTTTTTTTTTTTTGGATTTTTCGAGACAGGGTTTTTCCATAGCTTTTGGTTCCTGTCCTGGAACTAGCTCCTGTAGACCCGGCTGGCCTCAAACTCACAGAGATCCGCCTGCCTCTGCCTCCCGAGTGCTGGGATTAAAGGCCACCACCGCCCGGCTCTGAACATATTTCTTAAGTAATATCTATAGGATGAAAAACTGTTGCTCATAATTTACTGATGGTCATAGCTCTTAAATCTTTTTAAGTAGATAAATAACCTTTGTGATCTGCTGACCTGAATAATCTAGAGAGGTACAGTTCTTTAGGAGAAAACTTAGAACAGCATGGTTACCATCTGGGTCTAGACCTTTAAACAGAGGTCTCTACTAACGCCAAAACAGAGACATGAGTTTTATAGTACATAACTTTAGAAACTGCATAAATAAGAAGTTTGTAATAAAGCTCTAGAAAGTAGAGCTAAGGCAAAAATAAAATTTAAGAAGCATAAAGAAGCATAAAGAAAATATAAACCATTCTGGTATTTTACTACTCAGAAGAAACTGCTGGAACAATCTGGAGTTTTAGTATCTGTGTTCTTTTCTTCCCAGTACATGTGTTTGAGGAGGATGTGTGTACATGTATATGTGTATCCACAGAAAAATCTAGACAGTTTTATGCACTCTCATTGCATGTGGAGTCCAGTTGTTTAATGTGATGTTAACTGTGTAGTGAATTTAGTCTTTTGCTTTTGTCAGTAAATGGCCTTACATACATTTTCTCTGTCAAAGTTGGAATGATTAAAATTATAGTAGGTAGTTATGAAATAGCAGCTGTAGTTATTGTAAAGTTGTTCACAGGATAGAGGTATTTGTTTCTTTGTTTGGAGGAGTGACACAGTGCTGAAATTTGAGAACCAGACTTTGGGCTCAAGGCAAACCTATCAGAATGTATACAATACAGTCTTATTTAGCATCTCCTCAAACTTAAGATATATTTCTTGATCCCAAACAACTCAGGAAATGAGACATGAAAGATCTACTTGATTTTTGAAGATATTTTTCCAACTTCCAAAAATGTACTTGAGAATCATATCTTCTATGAAAGAGAATGAAAAATGCTTATTTCTTAATTGCTGTTTAAAATCATTTTTATTCTGATTTCATAGGCTTTTTTCACATTGTCGTTTGTTTGAATAAACCAGATTATCTGTCTCTTCCAGATATGTATTTCCTGTATACCATTATAAGAGATTCTTAGGAATATTTCTATTTTGTGTAAGCATTAAGTATAGTATTTTAAATATTAAAACATTTATGATGTGGTCCTTAAGGAATGTTTAAGATAATTTGCCACCCAATATAACACTTATCACTGTGTGGGTGTGAACACACCGTTCTGTCCCCCATACCCTCTCCGTTCGATTTTCACTCCTCGTTCACCTAAACTGCCAGAGCTTGTTTTTACATATAGTGTATTTCCCATGTACCGCACACTTGATCAGAGACACTGGCTGATGCTAGATGTTTTATTCTGTGTGTTCTTTGTACCTTACAGTAAAAGAATCTGTCACAAATTATTGTGCCTCACTGCTTTAGAAACTGAGAAAAAAGGGAGGTTAGATTGACATCTGTGGCTGAATAATGATGACCAGCCTTTTGGCTCTCCTTGAGCCACAAAGCTAGCACTGCCTTTAGAGTGGAAAAAGAAGTAAGAAGAAAGGAGAGGATAAAAGAGAGTTACAAATCTGTGCTCTCAGACATGTATTACTGTTGGGCCAGTTGTCTGCATGGTATGATAATCCATTTTGATCTTCTCTGTCTTAATTGTCTGCTAAAGACAAACGGGCAGTAAAAGTTCATCAGTTTCATCTTTTTGCTTCTCGTTTAGAAGCGGAATAAATGATCCATCACTACAGAGGAAGCCTTTCTTTCTGTCACGGAAGTAATGCAGACCCAACACATTTTATTAAAATGTTTCCCCTCATTATTTCAGTCCTCTCAGCTCTGATAGATCTTACTGTTTCATAAAAAATGTAATCTGAAATGTAAATAAGGGTCTTGATACAGAAAGAAGAAGTAATGAGCAGCCTGAGCCACATTTTAGAGCTCTTGGTTGTAATTACTGACAGAGTGGTTTCTCTGTGCCCTATTTTCCCTCCTTAAGTTGTCTGTGACACAGTCAGACCACAGTGACATCTATGGTTTAAACCATTAAGTCAGTGTAGCACTCAATAGTTCATCAAAATTTAGTGAGCCTGGAAGTGTAGGCTTTGTTAATTCCTGGAAGATGCACAGTACTTTTTTAAAAAGCAAAATAAGCAACAAAACAGGAAAAGCAAGGGCTTTTCAGAGTTCACATTGCTTACTTATCTGCTTTTGTTTAAAGCTTAACCAGTTTAAATACTAAAACACCAGCAGTGGTAGGGTTCTGACTTGAAAGGATCTTGTACTTCTGGAAAAAATAATCTTCTAACAGCTTATGTATGAGATGAAAAAGAAATTCTTTGTCTCATAGATATATAATATAATCAGCATTTTTTCAATAGTTAAAGGTTATAAAATTGAAGGTAGATTTTGAATTACTTTGGGTTATGGGAAAAACCTATTCTTTTGAGCTTCCAACAATAAGCAGTAGAAAATTCCTGTTACAGGCGGAAGCACAGTAGTAATGCAGTCCTCTCATTCTCAAAGATAGCATGCTATTCTGACACTGGAAATGAGAAATAAACATGACTGTCTTTGACTCACAAATAAAACCATAGTTCTGTAGTCAGCTCGGTGTACTTATGTCATTTTGTTTACTCTGTTTATTCATAATTATGGGAATAATTTGTAAAACTTTGTTAGTACCATTTTAATGAATACTAATTGAATTAAGGGAAAATGATGGTTAAACTTATATGTTTTTAAATGATACTACTCCCACCAAAAGCCAATTATTGGTTTTAAAACAATAGGTATATTTCAGATTAATAATTGGTAGTAATTATGATTATGGCATAGAATAGTATGAAATAAAGGCATAGTAACCTATCAGATACTTCCTTAAATAGCATTGTACTGTATCAAGTGAAACAGGTTTTATACATGATTTTAAAGCATGCTGGTCATAATGTAATTAATTCTTACATTAAAACATATAGAATTATTAATTGTACTTTTTATAGCTTATTTGTTCTAAGAGTGGCTGTTAGAGTTGAGGGTACTAGAAGTTATTTCTTCAAATGCTCATGTATATTTTGATAAAATAGTGTCTTAGTGCCCTGGAAAGAGGATCTGTGTACCCCCATATACAGAGATTGCTATTAGAATCACAGGTCATTTTTTCTTTCCACTGGCACTGAAACACAGGTTATAATGGATCCAACAATTTTTATGCATTTATAGAAACTATAAAAATTTTATGGAAATCTCTATATAGAAACTAACAGTATTTCTTGTACAAGTGTATGTAAGCCATGTAGAAACATGGTACATTTGGAAAAATAAAAAAGTGCTCTTTTGTGGTTTCACATGGCCTATGCGATTTTAGAATTTCACCATAGTCATTTAAGCAAAATAAAAAAAATAAACATCAGCTTGATACTAAAAACGAATGCAAATATGTTGCATACTCTGGGCTAATTGTGATGGAAATAATCTTCTTTGGGTAGTATGTAATTGTTTGAATATGGGTTTTCGTGCTTGTATTGCAGATATGCTCTGAAGAGACATTTTCTAAGTTTCTTGTTATTCACAGATAACTTTGGTAAATTGATTAAAAGATTCTGATTAGAGAGACAGTAGAGATTATAAGTGGACTTTGGTTGTATTAGGTAGTGGTGTCTCATTCCTTTAATCCCAACACTCAGGAGGCAGAGCAGGCAGATCTCTGTGAATTTGAGACCAACCTGGTCTACAGAGCTAGTTCCAAAACAGCTAGGACTACACAAAGAAACCCTGCCTCAAAAAACTAACAAATAAACAAATAATGAACTAATGAGCATTGAGCCTATAATTCGGGTTCTTAGAGAAGCTAAATAAGAAGGTGAACCCAAAGAAAAACATATAGGCATCCTCCTGAATATTAACCTGCATCAGGCGATGAAAAGAGACAGAGACAGAGACCCACATTGGAGCACCGGACTGAAATCTCAAGGTCCAAATCAGGAGCAGAAGGAGAGAGAGCACGAGCAAGGAACTCAGGACCGCGAGGGGTGCACCCACACACTGAGACAATGGGGATGTTCTATCGGGAACTCACCAAGGCCAGCTGGCCTGGGTCTGAAAAAACCTGGGTTAAAACAGGTCTCGCTGAACATAGCGGACAATGAGGACTACTGAGACCCCAAGAACAATGGCAATGGGTTTTTGATCCTACTGCACTTATTGGTTTTGTGGGAGCCTAGGCAGTTTGGATGCTCACCTCACTAGACCTGGATGGAGGTGGGTGGTCCTTGGACTTCCCACAGGGCAGAGAACCCTGATTGCTCTTTGGGCTGACGAGGGAGGGGGAGTTGATTGGGGGAGGGGGAGGGAAAGAGGAGGTGACAGTGGAGAAGAGACAGAAATCTTAAATAAATAAATAAAAAAAACAAACAAACAAAAGTCCATTTTGTGTTGTCCAAATGTTCTCTATAACGTGGTCAGATTCCTAGTAGTCATATCCCCAAGGAAGGATGAGTCTTCCCCATCTGCATCAGTGCCAGAAAAGCCTTCAGCTGAGAAAAGCCATTAGATGGTCTGAATGGGGTGGAGTTGGGTGGGACTAGCTCTCTCACACCCATGCTGCTTCAGGACCATGGTTATCTGCATGTACTTCAATGGTAATGTAGGTCGCAGACATCAGCCTTGGCCCTTGGCAGTATCTGCTGGACCACTGACCCACTCATGACTCAGTGGCTGCATGGATCACGAGCCTTAACATGGTCTCAAGTGGTGGTTACACAGGCCACTCACTTAAGCATGGCTCCCTGAGGCAGCAAAGCAGAGGCACAACAGAGGTATCACTGAGGCATCAATAGAGGCACAGACTATATATGGGATCACAAGCTTCATTGTGGCCTGGGGCAGCAGCTTGGATCACCTACACCAACATGGCCTCTGGTGGTATTGCAGGCCATGGTGGTTCCTTGAGGCCCAGTCCAGAAAAGAACCCATCATCATCTCTGGCTTCCTTTGTTACCCAGAGCCAGGGGAGTCCCAAGACCTCATCGCAGGTTAGGGGGCTGAATCCGTACCTGCTTAAGCTCCAGGCTGTTGTACATTATTCTGCCATCCCTACTGGGTTGACAATGACAGCTTGTAGACCTCAGTCCACTCTCTTACCTGTCACCTTTCTCACATCTTCGGTCCTATTTTTATCCC
This sequence comes from Alexandromys fortis, assembly GCF_014885135.2. Lineage (NCBI taxonomy): Eukaryota > Metazoa > Chordata > Mammalia > Rodentia > Cricetidae > Alexandromys > Alexandromys fortis. The sequence goes on along the minus strand of NW_026068115.1, from coordinate 987,103 downwards.
TAGCCCATACACTGCTCCCTTCTTCTATCTTTCCCACCTCTCCATCACATATTTGTTCCTTTAGTGTCTCTGGCTGGCCTGGGCTGCCTTGCTTCATTCTCTTGATGTGGCCCAATGTATGAAGAGTTTCATGTTACTTTCTTTCAAATGTTGATAAACTAGAGACTGAGCATTCTGTTGTAGAATTTATTAATGTATTGTATTTGATCTCTTCCTGTTATCAGGCAGGAATCATAAAGAGTGTACCTCATCAATTACAGTCATAAGTAGAGGTCCAGATTGGGACTTAGACTTGGGGTTTGTGACTTACACAGAGAAAAAGGAATTGGGACATGAGAAATAACCCCATTTCTCTTGAAATTTTGGAGCTGTCTTGCGTTTGAAGTACTTCTCCAGACTGGATTATGCTCCAGACCACTGCTGTAGTCGATTCAGATTTGGTTTATTTTGAATTGTGAGTTGCATGTAATTTTGGAAACTTTTTTAAAAATCAGCATACACAGTATGACTTTTAATTATGACATTATAAAACAAAATTAATTCTTGGTGATCCTCCCTCCTGTATCCATGCTCCCCCCCCCCCCCATGTTCTCCTTTCCCTCCATGGCCTCCTTTTCACTTTTGACATTTTTTTTGTTTGTCTATCTTTGGGACAGGATCTCACTGGTTGATTTACACTTAATGGACTCAAACAATCTACACATCTGCTTTCCTTGCAGGCAGGAATAGCAAGCTCTCTATGGCACTAGATACCACAGGATAGATCATATGGATTCATTTACATTTCATTCAAAGGCTGAATCATGACGGTGAAGATTACACTCTACATCCTAGTCTTAACAATAAAGACTATACTTTCTGCCTTTACCTCTTTATCACTATTTTTGATGGTTAAAAACAGTCTAGGAGAGAGACTAAGTTTGATTTGTACAGAAAGTGATTAGTAAGTTTGCACACCAAGGGCCAGACACCATGCCAGGAAGGTAAGAAGAAAAGAGATTACAACTGCGGTCAGTAGTAGGCTATAGAAGTAACTTAGGTTCAAAGTGTGTTGATATTTATTGAATGTGGCTTGGCTAGAAAATCTGATGTTGGGAATGATGAGTGATGATGCCACCATATAGTTACATCCCTGCCAAGAAGGATAGTCATCAAGAGTAGTTCAGAGAAGCTCAAGTGGGAAATGTTAGAGAGCTGCCCTAAAGAAATACTTTCTTTTAGACCCATGTTACATATGTGCTTTCTAAGATTGGCTGTTGGTGTATGGGGTTTTAAACTAATTGCCCTAGTTACTTTTCATGTATATTTGGTATTCTGGAAGTATGGGTAGAATTATAATTTTTGTATGCAGAAATATAAATTCTTAATCCCTTCAGCCTGATCACAGACTGAAGTAGACTGTAAGCCCAATAGCTCCAAAAGCCCCTTGCTGTAGATTTTTTTGGAGCAGAGTATCAGTACCCATGATTGCACTGAGTGTGAGTGACTGTTAGGGTATTGTATTACAGCTCTCTAAATGATGCTTTGGATTAAAGATGTATGAACATACCAAGAACAAGCATCTGCTGCTCTGTTTATGATCTGTTCATTTATTTTTGTTTCTAGAGACAGAGTTTTGCTGTGTAGCCCAGGTTCTCTTGGAAGTTGTGGTTCCCTGCCTCATGCTGGAATTATAGTCACGACACCATGTAATCCTTACTTACATATTGTTATTAGAAATGTACAATTTTTTGGTTTTATTCTTGCCCTCCTGCAAAGAAAAACCATTAAAATGGGGTTGGATAGATGGTGTGGGTGGTCCTTCTGTCTGTGTTTTGCTTTTATTGGTTAATGAATAAAGAACTGGCTTGGCCTATAGCATGGGAGGAGAAGGGTGGGGTCAGATGCCATGGAGCCATGGCCAGAGTCAGACATGCCGAAACTTTGCCAGTAAGCCACTGCCATGTGGCAACACACAGATTAATGGAGATGGGTTAAATTAATATGTAAGAGTTCGCCAATAACAAGCTAGAGCTAATGGGTCAAGCAGTGATTTAATTAACACAGTTTCTGTGTAATTATTTCCGGTCTAAGCTAGCCGGGTGGCCAGGAATTAACAAGTGGCCCAGCCCCTTCCATCAACAGATAGATGGCTTGATGATTAAAAGCACTGGCTGTTCTTTCAGAGGACTCAAGTTCAATACCCAGCATACATATAGCAGTTCACAGCCATCTGTAACTCTAATCCTATCCTCTGTAAGTACCAGGCACCCACATGGTGCACAGGTATTCATGCAGGCAAAGCATCCAAACACATAAAAATAATAAAAATAAAATAAACATTTAAAAATTCAAGTGTCTGAGGGTACCAGTAGATGGGTGGTCTTATTTTTAGCAAGTTACCCAATAAGATTATCAGTGAACTAGGTCTAGTTTTTGATGACTTTTAAATATAAGAAATGTTTAATTACTTAAATTTGTTTTGCATATATGTGCCTGTGTGGGAAAGCTAGAAGGCAACTTGTGGGAGTCAGAGTTATTCTTCCACCATATGGGTTCTGTGGATGGAGCACAGGTGGCTGGCTTGACAGTATATATCTCTATTGGCTGCAACAATTCAATGACCCAGCTTTTGAGAGTTGTAATCTGTTTTGCTTTAGTTGAATGCTATTGGTTTTTATTTCTCTTTATGTAGGCACCTGTAAGTCTGCATTAAGTCTTCTTCGTTTTCATCCCAAACTGCTCTCTAGTCTGTCCAAGTTGTCTATTTTCTTTTGCATTTATATGCTCAGCATATCTCATGTGTATTCTTTCTAATGGCCAGCAACCCAGTGACCCCAAAGTCTTATCTTCTACAAGAACGGTTCTCAACCTAGAGGTCGTGACCCCTTTCACAGGGGTTGCCTATGACCATCAGAAATAACAGATATTTACATTGATTCATAACAATAGCAGAATTACAGTTATGAAGTAGCAACAAAAATAATATTGTGATGGGGAAGTCACTATAATATGAAGAACTCTATTAAAGGGCACATCGTCAGGAAAGTTGAGAACCACTGGTTCATAAAATGGCTAGATATAGTGTTCTAAAGTCTACATCAGATCACACCGCTCCTGTGTGTAAAATTCTCCATTATCATTTTCTCCCTACTATTTGTTTGTCTGAGTCACCGGCTTAGTGTGTAGCCCAGATTGGCCTTGAACTTTGAGTTCTGGGATTGCAAAGCATATGCTTCAATGCTCATATTCTGTAGTTGGATCTCTTGGTGGTTGCTGATACTTTCAGGAGGTATTTCTAAACTTGAAGATTAGTCAAGTATTTGGCCTTGATTTGACCTTGTCTCCTATTATTATCTCTAATAATACGTAGATGTATACTTTTTTCAATTTTTATTGAGCTCCACATTTGTCTCTGCTCCCCTCCCTGCCTCTCCTCTCCCTCCTTCAACCCTCTCCCAAGGTCCCCATGCTCCCAATTTACTCAGGAGATCTTCTCTTTTTCTACTTCCCATGTAAGTCACTCTTAGTGTCCTCATTGTTGTCTAAGTTCTCTAGGATTATGGTTTGTAGGGTTTTCTTTGCTTTATGTTTAAAAACCACCTATAAGTGAGTACATGTGATAATTATCTTTTTGTGTCTGGGTTGCCTCACTCAAAATAATGTTTTCTAGCTCCATCCATTTTCCTGCAAAATTCAGTGTCGTTATTTTTTCCTGCTGTGTAGTACTCCATTGTGTAAATGTACCACATTTTCCTTATCCATTCTTTGGTCGAGGGGCATTTAGGTTGTTTCCAGGTTCTTCCTATGACAAACAAAGCTGCTATGAACATAGTTGAGCACATGTCCTTGTGGCACGATTGAGCATCCTTTGGATATATACCCAAAGTAGTATTACTGGGTCTTGAGGAAGGTTTCCTAATTTTCTGAGAGATTGCCACACTGATAACCAAAGGAGTTGTACCAGCTTGCATTCCCACCAGCAATGCAGAAGTGTTCCCTTTTCCCCACAGCCCCTCTAGCATAAGTTGTCATCAGTGTTTTTGATCTTGGCCATTCTTACAGGTGTAAGATGGAATCTCAGGGTTGTTTTGATTTGCATTACTCTGATGACTAAGGATATTGAACATTTCCTTAAGTGTCTTTCAGCCATATTAGATTCCTCTGTTGAAAGTTCTCTGTTTAAGTCTGTACTCCATTTTTTTTTTACTGTATTATTTGTCCTTTTGATGATTTTTTTTTTTTTAGTTCTTTGTATATTTTGGAGATCAGACTTCTGTCTGATGTGGGGTTAGTGAAGATCTTGTCCCATTCTGTAGGCTGTCATTTGTCTTGTTGACTGTGTCCTTTGCTTTACAGAAGCTTTTCAGTTTCAGGAGGTCCCATTTATTAATTGTTTCTCTGTCTGTGCTGCTGGGATTATATTTAGAGAGCGGTTCCCTGTGCCAATGCGTTCAAGTGTACTTCCCTCTTTCTCTTCTATAAGGTTCAGTGAGGCTGGCTTTATGTTGAGGTCTTTTATCCATTTGGACTTGAGTTTTGTGCATGGTGATAGATATGGGTCTATTTTCATTCTTCTACATGTTGATATCCAGTTATTTCAGCACCACTTGTTAAATATGCTTTCCTTTTTCCATTTGATATTTTTTTGCTTCCTTGTCAAAAATCAGGTGTTCAAAGATGTGTGGATTGATATCCGGGTCTTCTATTTAGTTCCATTGGTCCTCCTGTCTGTTCTTATGCCAATACCAGGCTGTTTTCAGTACTGTAGCTCGGTAGTAGAGTTTGAAGTCAGGGATTGTGATGCCTCTAGAAGTTCTCTTATTGTACAGGATTGTTTTGGCTATCCTGGGGTTTTTACTTTTCCATGTGAAGTTGAGTACCTTTTTATGTGAAGAATTTTGCTCGGATTTTGGTGGGCATTGTGTTGAATCTATAGATTGCTTTTGGTAAGATTGCCATTTTTATTATGTTACTTCTGCCTACCCAAGATCATGGGAGATCTGGTATCTTCTTCAATTTCTTTCTTCAAAGATTTAAAATTCTTGTCATACAAGTCTTCACTTGTTTGGTTAGTGTTACTCTTAAGATATTTCATGCTATTTGTAGCTATTGTGAAGGGTGTTGATTGACTGATTTCTTCCCCAGCGCTTTTATCATCTGTGTACAGGAGGGCTACTGATTTTTTTGAGTTAATCTTGTATCCTGCTACATTACTGAAAGTATTTATTATTTGTAGAAGTTCCTTGGTAGAATTTTTGGGATCACTTATGTAAACTATCATATCATCAGCAAACAGTGAGAGTTTGACTTCTTCTTTTCCAGTTTGTATCCCCTTGATCTCCTTTATATTTCTCATTGCCCTAGCTAGGACCTCAAGAACTATATTAAATTGATTGATGTATATTTTTACCACTTCCCAGCATTTTTTGCTCTTTGATAGCACTTCTGCCCAAACTGTTTTTATGGTTGGGATATTTTCTTCATTTTTGTTTTCTTACTCTTACACCAGAACACTTCTGCTCAGTTTGTTACATTGCATGAGCAACTTGCCCTGACTGAACTAATAAGTCAGACCTCAGCTTGGAGAACACTCGAAACATTTACTCCTTGCATTCTATTGTCTATGTGTCTGTCTCATTTGTCAGTCTACTTTTCTTTCTTTCTTTCTTTTCTTTTTTTTTCTTTCAGATTTCTGTCACTTCCCCGCCACGGCCTCCCATACCCCTCCCCCTCCCCCAATCAACTCCCCCTCTCTCATTAACAGCCAGAAGAGCAGACCAGGTTCCCTGCCCTGTGGGGAGTCCAAGGACCTCCCACCTCCTTCCAGGTCTAGTAAGGTGAACATCCAAACAGCCTAGGCTCCCACAAAGCCAGTTCCTGCAGTAGGATCAAAACCCAGTTCCATTGTTCTTGACTTCTCAGCAGTCCTCATTGTCTGCTATGTTCAGTGAGTCTGGTTTTATCCCATGCTTTTTCAGACCCAGTCCAGCTGGCCTTGGTGAGTTCCTGAAAGAACATCCCCATTGTCTCAGTGTGTGGGTGCACTCCTCATGGCCCTGAGTTCCTTGCTCGTGCTCTCTCTCCTTCTGCT
>NW_026068115.1:974147-976004 GCF_014885135.2 Alexandromys fortis | reverse complement strand
ATGTCCTTTATTTATGGCTAGAAACCATATATGAGTGAGTACATCCCATGTTCCTCTTTTTGAGTATGGCTTACCTCACTCAGGACAGTGTTTTCTGTTTCCGTCCATTTGCATGCAAAATTCAAGAAGTCATTGTTTTTTACTGCTGAGTAGTATTGTAATATGTATATATTCCACACTTTCTTCATTCATTCTTCCATTGAAGGGCATCTAGGTTGTTTCCATGTTTTGGCTATTACAAAGAATGCTGCTATGAACATAGTTGAGCATATCCTTTTGTTGTATGATAGGGCCTCTCTTGGGTGTATTTCCAAGAGTGGTATTGCTGGGTCCAGGGGTAGGTTGATCCCAAATTTCCTGAGAAACCGCCACACTGCTTTCCAAAGTGGTTGCACAAGTTTGCGTTCCCACCAGCAATGGATGAGAGTACCCCTTTCTCCACAACCTCTCCAGCAAAGGCTATCATTGGTGTTTTTGATTTTAGCCATTCTGACAGGTGTAAGATGGTATCTTAAAGTTGTCTTGATTTGCATTTCCCTGATCGCTAAGGAAGTTGAGCATGACCTTAGGTGTCTTTTGGCCACTTGAACTTCTTCTGTTGAGAGATCTCTGTTCAGCTCAGTGCCCCATTTTATAATTGGGTTGATTAGCCTTTTACGGTCTAGTTTCTTGAGTTCTTTATATATTTAGGAGATCAGAACTTTGTCAGTTGCGGGGTTGGTGAAGATCTTCTCCCAGTCAGTGGGTTGCTTTTTTGTCTTAGTGACAGTGTCCTTTGCTTTACAGAACCTTCTCAGTCTCAGGAGGTCCCATTTATTCAATGTTGCCCTTAATGTCTGTGCGGCTGGGGTTATACGTAGGAAGTGGTGTCCTGTGCCCATGTGTTTTAGAGTACTTCCCACTTTCTCTTCTATCAGGTTCAGTGTGTTCATGGTGATAGATATGGATCTATTTTCATTCTTCTACAGATTGACATCCAGTTTTGCCAGCACAGTTTGTTGAAGATGCTCTCTTTTTTCTATTGTATACTTTTAGCTCCTTTATTGAAAATCAGGTATTCATAGGTTTGTGGGTTAAAGTCCGGGTCTTCTATTCGATTCCATTGGTCAACTTCTCTGTTTTTATGCCAATACCAAGCTGTTTTCAATACTGTAGCTCTGTAATAGAGTTTGAAGTCAAGGATGGTAATGCCTCCAGACAATCCTTTATTGTATAAGATTGTTTTGGCTATCCTGGGTTTTTTTGTTTTTCCAGATAAAGTTGATTATTGTCTTCTCAAGATCTGTGAAGAATTTTGATGGGATTTTGATGGGGATTGCATTGAATCTATAGATTGCTTTTGGTAGACTTGTCATTTTTACTATGTTGATCCTCCCAATCCAAGAGCAGGGGAGATCCTTCCATTTTCTGGTGTCCTCTTCAATTTCTTTCTTCAAAGTCAGTCTACATTTCTAGGCATAGAAATGGCTATGTCCAGTGTTAGAAAATGCTTTCATATCTCTAGTTACATCTGAGAGAACTTTCCTTTTTATCATAACCCTACTTATTTTATATTTTATATTTAAAACTTATATCTTCAAACTCAGAATTTGAACAAGGTAGGACAAATAACATGTTTATTAAATCCCCATGTGTTATATAGGGAAGTAAAGCATAGAGATGGTTTTGATGCTCCCTATGGATTTGATGATGTCTGAAATTGTATGAAGTCTTTTTTTTTTAATTTATTAAAGATTTCTGTCTCTTCCCCACCGCCGCCTCCCCTTTCCCTCCCCCTCCCCCAATCAAGTCCCCCTCACTTGTCAGCCCAAAGAGCAATCAGTGTTCTCTGCCCTGTGGGAAGTCCAAGGACCACCC
>NW_026068115.1:962956-970132 GCF_014885135.2 Alexandromys fortis | reverse complement strand
CAGCTGGCCTTGGTGAGTTCCCGATAGAACATCTCCATTGTCTCAGTGTGTGGGTGCACCCCTCGCGGTCCTGAGTTCCTTGCTCGTGCTCTCTCTCCTTCTGCTCCTGATTTGGACCTTGAGATTTCAGTCCGGTGCTCCAATGTGGGTCTCTGTCTCTGTCTCCTTTCATCGCCTGATGAAGGTTAATATTCAGGCGGATGCCTATATGTTTTTCTTTGGGTTCTCCTTATTTAGCTTCTCTAGAATCACAAATTATATGCTCAATGTCCTTTATTTATGGTTAGAAACCAAATATGAGTGAGTACATTCCATGTTCCTCTTAAATAAATGTTTACATAATGAGCCTGGAGTTATGTGATTGGAAAATAAATCTTCCATCATTCCTCCCAGTGTCTCCTCAAGCCAGCTAGGTGAGATAGACACTCTTTCTCTGTCCTCCAGACAAGCTGTGGTCTCTCTTTCTCTCTAATGTCCTAGTATACCACAGCATCTAACCTAGGATCCATGATCGTGAACAAGAACACAGTGATTACAACTATGAAGGTTAGTAAGTTGCTTCTTCCTAAGACTCTTCAGCAGAAATCTTTTATCCCACACTTGTAACTGGGAAGTAAGGTAGGTAATCTGGCATAGGGGACTGCTCCTGCATGCTGTAGCTATGTGTTTGAAACTGCAGAGACCAAATACTAATTAAATAAGGCGTGATATGCAGAATGTCTTCTGTTCCTCTGCCAGTCTATATGAAGCTAATTTTAGTCATGTTCGAGATTGAATTCATCTACAAGAGGATAATATCTACATGAAATTAGTAATGGACTCATTGAACTTAGGTAGAACTTGGGTGTAAGATCCAACTCCTAGTTTCTTTTTAATTGGCACTTAAAGCTTCTCAAGAAAACAGATGATCACTGGCATGAGAGAAACCAAGTTTGGATATGCCGATTTCATACTCAGAAGAAATTTACTTGAATCTTGTTTTTGAAATTATCTATAATCCATATTCTTAGGCATAATAAACAATAGAAATTACTAATACCTTTATTCTGACTTGGATAATCTCCATTTCTTTCATTTTTTTTTTATGCCATGAATAAATCTTAACTTTCGAAGCTTGATTTTCTGGTAAATTCAAGTCTTTGGTTTGCTAGTTATTTTCACTGATTCTTATAGGAAGAAGCTCAGGAGCCAGAAAGAACTCATGACGAGTAGTCTGAGTGCCTAGAGCCTGGATGGGCTGAGAGTGGATTGAGTTGGAAAGTCATGTGCAGGTGGGATGCAAAAGGCACCACCCCCTCCAGTGAGTCGCAGTGGAGGTCCACACTCCTTTCCAGGACTTAAGATCCCTCATGTCGTGGCTGCTGCCAATCCACCCTTTTTTGCCTGCCATCTCCTTCCTTGGTTCTGGGTTTCCTTTAAGTTCCTGTACGTGTATCTCGTGCTCCTGTTGTTGCTTTTGCCCCCCTCTTTCTGTCCCTTTCTCATTCTTGCCTGCTCACTCCTAAACCTCCCTCACACTGTCACTTTCTGAGAAGTTATTCTTGATTCAAGCCTCTGCTGTGTTGTCTATAGTTCTGTGTTCTTTTCTTTCACAGCGGCTGTGCAGTTTGAGTGAGTTATCCATGCATTCATTTCATTAGCTTTTGTCTCTCTAGCTAGATCTTATACTCTATGTGCTCACGGACCACATTTTACCTGGTCTGTCTCACCCCTGGCTTCTAGCACATTGTTTGCAACTAAATGTTTGCATGTTGAAATGATGTGCTTAGGGAAACACTACTGTTTCTTTTTAAGATACTTTTAAAGCACACTTGCTTCTAGAGGTTGCTTCACCCTCTGCTATGTTTGCAAACACTTTAGAAAGGTTTCAGGGACCCAAAGGCTTTTCTTCACAAATTTTCTTGAAATCCAGTAGCCACAGTGAATGTTTTTGTTTTAGTAACACAAATGAACCATCTGCCCCCAGTAAGAATTAGTGGTATTCTGAAAGCCTTTCTTACTCTGATGTAGTGAAAGATCAGAGCTGTATAGGAATGTACATGGTGACTGGAGCTTTGAGGTGTTGAACTTGGAGTACCTATAGAACACAAGGCAGAATGGTGAACAGGCATGTAAAAGGAGGTTGTCCAGAACAGAGGGTTCAGTTTACTCATTTATCTAGTGAGTATAATCAAAATTAAAGTATAGGTGGAGCAGGATGCAGAGAGAACAAAAGGAAACCCCCAGAAAACAGATTTCATGAGAAGAGGTTGGAAAGGGGACCAGAAGGTAAATAGGGTCAGTAAGAAGGCCTCCCACTTTCCTCATCTAACAGAATGTTGGAAGGTAACAGTGTAGAATGAGTGGTGAGTGGAGCCCAGGAAAACCTCCCCTCCTCTAGTCTGCTTTCAGAAATATTACAGACAAAATGAATCTGAAGTAGAAAGAGGCTGACAAATCCAGAGGCCAAGGTATTGTTTGTTTGCTTAGAAAAGTCATGGATCTCACCCGGGGATTGTGAACCAAAGGAGTAAATGCTTCTCTGATGAGTCCAGGTCACATAACAGTTGTGAATGCTGGGTGTTGGAAAATGATCTTCCTTTCTTTTTTTTTAAAAAGAAGTTTTCTAAAAAAAAAAAAAAAAAAAAAAAAAAAAAAACATGTAGTAGACATTTGGCCATTAAGCGCTTAACAATCATGTGATTGTTGGTTCTCCACAGAACCAGTGTTGTTAGCAATGGCCTTATACCTCCTGGGGTAATGGTCCTCAACCTTCCTAATGCTACGACCCTTTGATACAGTTCCTCATGTTGTGGTGACCCCTCACCCCAACCATAACGTTATTTTGTTGCTACTTCAGAACTGTAATTTTGCTTCTGTTGTGAATCGTAATGTAAATATCTGATATTCAGGATATCTGATATGTGACCGATGTGAAAGTGTCATTTGCCCCACAAAGGAGTCATGTGCCATAGTTGAGTACCACTGTCCTAGGATTTCTAGAGTTTGGGATACTGCTGAGTCTGTGTAAGTTAGTGATTTATTTCTTCCTCCTAGTCTTCCTCCTCCTCCTCTTTAGTGTTGTATGTCAGGCATCTCTCTCAGGTTTGCACACTACAGTCTACTGGTCAGATTCTGACTAGAAAACTGGGACGTGGAGCTGGAGAGATGGCTCAGAGGTTAAGAGCATTGCCTGCTCTTCCAAAGGTACTGAGTTCAATTCCCAGCAACCACATGGTGGCTCACAACCATCTGTAAAGAGGTCTGGTGCCCTCTTCTGGCCTCCAGGCATGCACACAGAGTATTGTATACATAATAAATAAATAAATAATTTATAAAAAAAAAAAGAAAACTGGGACGTATGTTTCTGGTAGTTTGTGTGTGTGTTGTTTTGAGATAATGTCTCATTGTGTAGCTCAGGTTTTTCTCAGGTTCTTTTGACCCTTTTTAGGGGTCATAAAAGTAGATTATGTGATAGAAAATGTAAAGTGTGTTCTTAAATAACTCTTTGGGTTCTAAGTTGTTCAAGAAATTAAACAAACACCAAAAAAAAAAAAAAAACCAAAAAAAAAAAAACCAAAAAAAAAAAAAAAAAAAAAAAAAAAAAATTAAACACATGACAATGCAGTTCCAGAATAGCTACAGTACTTTAGGGCTTTTCTTTGAAATAGTGATGTAAGCTGGTGACTGGTGAGAATGCACAGTGATAAGTGAGTCACTTGCAGCTGCCTTGCGTGACTTTTCAGTAACTAAGAGGAGAAAGGACTTATGGACTGTGTGGAGTCACAAAAGAGTTCTAGAAAATGTTCAAGCCTATGCTGGTCTCAGGCTCCCATAGGTGAATGCTAGTTTATGTTGGAACTGGATAAATAAAACATGTGTGAGGTTGAATTATTTTTTTCCTTACATTTTGCTAGCCTTCTGAAGAGATTTTTTTTAAGATTAAATGTTGAATTAGATTTTAGGAAATCACTTACACAATTTATTTATTTTGCTAGTGTTTCATATCATCTGCTTTCTGTCTCTGTAGTGCGGGGACACCATCAGTCTGCTCTGATTGTAAGTTTTCTCAGTCCTGACTCCTCCTGTCCTCCTTTCATAACTTGTAAGTTGTGAGAAATATTAGTTCTGATATAGAGATGACCGAGCATTGGAAGCCTGTCTAATCAATTGCTAAATAATACTCTTTTCAAAGCAGGTCTGATATTTACACTTTGATTCCCATTTTTTGCTTGCAGTGTTTGTTGATGGTGTCTATCATTCCCCTGCTCTGGATAAATAAAGGCTACTATTTCCTTTTCAACATTTTCAACCATTATTTTCATGCAAGAGCTAGTAAGTGGGGAGGTTAGGTGAATTACCAAACCATGATCCTGTCCATCAGAAGCCTTGATTAACATGCCTTGTTAACTGATGGATTCAGTTCCATACTGGCAGTACTAGAATCATTTGTATAAACCAAGCAGTACAGATTCCTTATTTTAGCACTAAGACTTACAAAGGCCTCTTTTAGCAGCCTTTAATTTTGTACTTATGTATGTGACATAGCCTGTGGCTGTGATAGCTACTGTGAATCTGCAGTTGTTTGGGGATGAAAGGAGGAGGCAGCTGGAAACTCGGTAGCTACATCTAGCTGTCTACCTAGAGAAGGCCTTGATTTCAAGTTTATCTAAACAAGCTCGACTAATCCCAACTATCTAGGGGGATCCACTGTCAAAACAAGCAGCGTGGCCCTGAGGCAAACACAGCCATACAGAAATGAAGGCTGGGGCTTCCAATACTCTGATGACTGCATACTGGAGGCTTTTTTACCCCCTGAAAGAGGGTAAGAGAGGTAGAATTTGCATAATGCCTTTTCATTGGAAACTTTTGGAAAGCTGACAGACCCCCAGCTTATAGATCTGTAGCCACAATACAGAGTCTATAGGAGAATCCTTGAATGACCTAACCATATTGAAAGGAAATATAAAAGCGTCCAAGTATAGCCAAGTGAGAGAGGAAAAGAGGCCGATGCATTGTCTAACATCTGCTGCACTTCTCGTTAGTTTTGTTCTTTGCTATTCTATGTGGACTTTGGAGAAGCCTAAGACAGCCTAACATGAATCCTATAATCTTCCTTCTGAATATTTATGTAGTGTGCCAGCTTCTAAGCTGTCCTTTGCGTTTTCCTACTTCCCCCTCATTTTCATGCTCTCAAATGAGGCCAACATTTCAAAAGCTAAATAAATGTTTGTGAATGTTTATAAAAGATTTGCATAAATTTGTCCTTGTCTGACAAAGATCACTTTTTTCTTAAGCCAGTTCTGAAAAAAATTTTTTTTTAAGGTTTTGGTGCTTGTCTTGACAACAAAGTCCCTCATCCCAGAACAATGATTGCTGATTAGGTGGGTATGCAATTATGGCTGAATGGGCTTTCAAGATACTGGGTTAAAAGACTCGTCATCTGAAGGCTGAATTATAGAATTTAGAAAATGGTATCAGAGGTACACATTTAAATCAATTTTTATGGTACCATATCATTAGATAAGACAAAAGAGTTTTTACAAGTTAAAAGTAAACCACCCATGGTTTAAGAAATTGTCCTATATAAATTTTAATAATTAGAATGTTTCATTAACTCAGAATATCACCTCCTATGTTTGAACATGTTTAAAAATTATCTGTAGACATTTAGGTATTTTTTTGGAGACTGTAAATCTCCCAGCAGTATATGTGAATATGGTTACTAGGGCACTGATCAGAGGGAGTTAATAGGTAGTCTTTTATGACATCTGAATGCTCAATCATACCTTGAGAAAATACAAACTCTATGAAATATGTGGCAGGGCTTAATTATAGGACACACACACACACACAGCACCCAGACACTGTGCTACCACTGTGTTTTCTGAACTCATTTATCCTTTAAAATTAGAATGGATTTTGAGAGGTGGCAGGGGAAGTTGCGGGAGAGGCGCTAATTTAGTTCCAAGATATTGGAAGATTGGCAGCAGAGAGAGGTAACAGCCATCTCTGTTCATCTTTTGGTTGTATTGGTTTAGAGGTTTAAGTTGTCATTAAGGCACAAACTAGAGCCACTTCTCTGACACAGTTTTTATCACATCTGCTAGGCTTGTGTCCCAAGAGGAGACGTGGGGAGCAGTGAATTCAGCATGGGCCCATTATCGACTGCTTTTTCGTGTGTTGTAAAAGGAGTGAGACCTCAGGGAGGCTTGGAGCCTCCTCCCGTGTAATGTCCAAGTCAGATTTGAAGGACTGGTGGCAGGAAAGCTTTGGCCTTGGGGTGTGAATTCTAAGAAATAGAGGCACAATTAAGTTTAAAAAATTCAAGGACTTGGAGCTTGATAATGAAAGATTTTTTTTTCCTCGACTAATGTGAGGAGAAAAGATGCCCATCTGTGCACATTTTTGTGTGCATTTAAAATATTTAAAAGCCGATAGCTTTTAATATGCTTATAAAATAGTATTTTTATCAGTACTCTATTTTTCCTTTTCTTCTTCCTTTTTCTTTTCCTCCTCTTCCTCCTCATCCTCATTTCCCCTCCTTCCCCCTCTCCATAGTGTTTTCCAAAGGACAGATGACTTCTTGAGGGAAATTGTGTTTGCAGTTTTACTGTAGGAACCCTTTGGTGTGTGCTGACTTGAAGGACCTGTCCCTTTTAGAAATATTGGTAACATACATGCTCAGATAACAAGAATATAAAATGATCTAGATAAAAACAATTTAGAGGGAGAACATGAAGCCTAAGGAACCACACTACTGATGTCACTAAATATTAATTGTATGAAATGATAACCAAATCATTCGTTCACTTTGGCAGTATTTGAAACCAACCTAAAGAATTGTGTTGGCATTCAACTCTTTGCCATGAGGTTTAATGTTTATCAGATAAAACATTGTAATAGAGGACCCATTATAATATTGTGACCATGAAATAGCTTGTCAGTAGGGAACTGTTCTGAAGAGAGGAAAGAACACAAAAATGATACACTAAATTTGTTAAAAAGTAAAAAGAAAACAAGATTTTGTCTTTCTACTTTGGACTTGAGAGGGCATAGAGATTAATGTGTAAAAGTGGTTTTTGTTGTTGTTAGTGTTTTTGTTTTGTCTTTCGAGACAGGGTTTCTCTCCGAAACAGTCCTGGCTGTCCTGGAACTTATTCCAGGCTTTTTTTTTTTTTTTTTTTTTTTTTTTTT
>NW_026068115.1:924858-962564 GCF_014885135.2 Alexandromys fortis | reverse complement strand
GGAAGCAGAGGCAGGCGGATATCTGTGAGTTGGAGGCCAGCCTGGTCTACAAGAGCTAGTTCCAGGACAGGAACCAAAAGCTAAGGAGAAACCCTGTCTCGAAAATCAAAAAAAAAAAAAGTTTCCATGAAAAAAATTGATATGATACACTTATAGAATATGATGAATTTACTTGATTGTAATGTTATCTTTGAATTGCCACATTTATTCTAAATATTAGGTATAATTAAAATTACTATAATTATGTACACAACTAAAAATTAAAATTCATAGAAAGTAAGTTGAGAGTAAATATTGAATATTCCTAAAAGAAAAAGTAGCAAAAAATGTGTTTGAGCAGTATTGTTCAAAAATTGACCTGGCTTTTCTGGTCAGCGTTGAAAGGCCATTCTGTAAAACCCTTTATTCAAAGCCTCTTTTTCTTATTGGGAGAGGGGAAAAAAGAGATTTCAACCATGCATGATATGGATCTTGAATTTAATTAATTTAATTTAATAAAATAAAAATTTATTTACTGATTTCACATTTAGGAAAGTTCTGATTAAAATCCTTGAATTTGATGCAAATTAAGCTTCCAGGAACTTCTGCTTTACTCTTCTTAATTGTAAACATTAGAAACCTTTATTAGCTTCCCTTGGATTCCCTAGATTTAACTTGAAATAGCTTAAAGTACAAATTTTGTTTCTTTTTGTATGTTTGAATTGTCTGTGTTCTGTACCTTTCAACTTGTGTTTTGAGATCACTGGCCAAAGGATTTTCTTTCACGTCAGTGGTACTGTTCTCACTTTTAGAGGTTGGGGTCAGCTTTTTCTCCTACCACTAAACAAACAAAAAATTAGAAGTAGATAAATAAATAAAATAGTATGTTAGGAATTTGAGCTTCTTTTTCTCACATACCTTCAATTTTGAAGTGAATAAATAAATTAGATATAAAAAAACTCAGGAAATGTTTTTCCATTGGCTTCCTTCTTTACTTTAATTTCCTCCCACCTCTATTGACTGCCCTCCTCTCCTTCATCTCTCCCCTCACTGGCTGCCCTCCTCTCCCCCATCTCCCCCTCCTCCAGCTGCCCTCCTCTGTTTTACTCCCATCTCCCTCTGTTTGTTTTCCCACTGTTTTCTTCTCCATCTCCCTGCCCCCAAAGGAAAATTATCAAGTACTCTGTCAGCTTTTAGGATGCACTAAAAGGCTAATTGTAGTTTTGCATAGTATTTGCATAGTATTTCTTAGATTTTTTTTACCCCCCCCCCCCACTTTGAATTATGAAGATTCTGCCTCGTCTCTCAGTGTTCTGAACTTTCTGGAGACACTATAAAATGAGTTTTACTTTTATCCTTCAGATGGCACTTTTTTGTGGAGATGCATGTCTATGTCTGACTGCTGTTTTCTTCTGCCATTGAAGCAGTGAAAACAAAGTGTTTGACTTAGCAAAGGATGTTTGTTGTAGGATTACCTGCACCCCTTCTTCAAGGCCCAGATTTAGAGTGACACAGTCAAGCCTTCTCTTGATTAACAGGCCTAGATAAAGTCATTAAATTTAGTCTTCAAAGTTTTACTCCCAGATAGTAGTCTATACTGGGCATTATAGATATAAAACTTGACTGCATTTTAAAGAGAATATCTCAGTGCTGGAATTATTTCCTCTTTCTTCACAGTGGGGAAGATTTCCTTGATGGATTTTCTAGGCAGAGGTAAGACTTTCCACTAAGTGAGATGAACCTAGAGTGGACCAAGGTGAACCCTGAGTTCATTTCTGACTTCTTTTGTTTCATCTTGCCTTGGCTGTTGTCTCCTGGTGGGCAGGCTCTGTGGCTGCTTCTTTCCTGTTCCTGTACAGCTGGCTGTTTAATATATGCATAACTGAAAAGATTGTGTGGCTATCCCCCTTTTTATTCCTCCCTCCCCAGTTTCTATTTCTTCCCACATGAAATATCATATATTTGTTAGAAGGAAAAGCATTTTGGAAATTGCCTGTTTCATAAATTGTCTGCTGACACAAAGGCATTGAATTTTTGTCTCATTTATTTTGAAAACTTTGCTACCAAACTCACCTTAGTCAATGAGCTCTGTGTTGTCTCCAATAAGTTATGTGTTGGATATATTGATTGGGAGAGATTTTAGAAAACCCATCTGGGATTTATAATGTCAGCAGTGTTTTGATTATGAAAAGAGTTGGAACCTGGGGACATGGAACCAGGTGGTGAATGTCCTAAAGCCAGTGGTGACATGGTGGACTGGTTCCCTCCTGGGATCTAGTTCATGCCCTGCACTTTAACTGCAGTGACTGGATACTATAGATTCACTTTTTTTTTTCTCATTAAAATTTAAAAAAAATCAGACTGTACATAAAAAGATTTGTGAAAATATAAACTTGGGAATTGATCTAGAGAACTGGCACACATTCCTCCCAACCCCCACTTTTGCAATGAGGTCGTTTACATTTCATCAGCTCCCCTGCCTTTCCAAGATCCCCTTTTATGTGGCAGGAATGGAGGCTGAGCCGAGGCTGGCTGACTGAAAGAGCTCGTGTGGGGAATAAAACAGTGCAGTTGACATCTACAGACTGCGCTCCTAGCCAGACATGGCTTTTGAGAGAAAAGGGAGTTGGTCTCCAGTCATTGATTGTTTCCCCTAGTAAAATTAGTGTTGGAAGATTCTGAAATACTCTGTAATAACTAAGAAGGTTCAAAAAATATTCAAATCAGGTTTTGCTCTCCCTCCCTTAGAGAGTGGTCTTTCCATATTTGAATAAATGTGTTTTTCTCTGGACAAAGAGGATAAAGTAACTGAATATTTATATATGATGAAAGGATCAGTATGCAGAAAATTGGTTTATTTTGGCAACTTTTCTTTACAGAGAACATTGCTTGTTTCCCCTCTTTCTTGTCGCCCCCTCCCCATACTCAGAAGTAGATATTTTAGTTCTGATTGAAATCATGTGATTATATGTATCCAGATAGACGCTCAGTTTTTTCCTTTGACAGCACACCACCATCTTGTTTGACATAAATTGAAATATCAAACACTTGTGGCATCACAAACTCAAGAAGCATACGGTAATATGCAAACATGTGACTGCATTTTCTTATATCCCCTCTCCCCTTATCTCCCCTGCCCTACTACATTTTTGGATGAAAAGGAAAGCTTGTGGGAGGTGGGTTATATTTAGCCTATAGTGGTCATTTCCATATTTGTTCTACTATTATTTGATAGATAAGTTCATGGTTGGTCATTACTCTTGACCTAAGAAAGTGGTAAGTAGTTTTTATATTGTAGTGAGTAATAAGTTGGGCATATTCAATTCTTTTGACTCTGCTGTAGAGCACAATGCTTTCTAGTAGCCATGGGGGTCCTTTCTTTCAAAACTCTTTGAGGCCTTTTGCCAGTACAACTCCAGCATAGAGCAGAGAAGTGCTATTTGCACCTGAAACTTTTGAGGAGTAAAAGATGACTGTCTTTGTAGCTGCTGATGTTGGCAATGAGTGAGCAAATGGTACTGACTTTTAAATTAAATTGACATATGCTTTCTGGTATTATTTGGAAAAGAAGGAATTGTTTACTTTATAATGCCGTGGGAGTTTTGTATGTGGATAATGTATTTTATAATTACATTAAAATGAATGTTTTATACAGTGTCTTTCCAAGCATTTGTGAGACAATAATATATACTGAGAAATTGTTCCTTTTATGATGCTTTATTTTAGCCACACACTACTAGTTTAAAACCGTAGTAGGTAGACTGCTGAATGCCACATAGAATGTCCAATTGATAAGTAATGTTCTCAGAACATGCAGATACTCTTAGCTTTCATTATTCTTAACATGCCTTAACAGTTCATGCCTTAACAGTGCTGCTATATATGTAGACCCAGTCCAAGATGATATTAAAATTAGGATATATGCTCAATTGAATTTTGTTGGTAGAATACGCTCTGGCACAACAAGTCAATGTGCTTTCTGCTTCACTGAGTGGATTATTAAATTGATGCGATTTAATTCTTGAATGATAGAACTGGTTTTAAAAATAAATGAAGCAAGAAGCATCAATTCAGTTAGCATTGATAATTCATTATTGGTGAGAAAAGCACTACATTTGTAAACTGATCTTTAATTTATCACTTGGATTAGTATTTGCAACAGGCAGGTTTGTTCAAAATTGAACCAGCTTCCAATAACCTCCACCCCCCAAAAAAATGTGTAATTCATTTTGTCTTGAGGTTGGGATTTTAAATTAGTTAGAAAGAAAATCAAATTCATGAAAGGAGTACTTTTTAAAAATTTATAACACTGGTCAGTGACCTTATGATTGAACTCCAACTGTGAGCTGTCCAAGCCTGTGGTCAGATTAAGTCAAGATGTAGAAAAGTCTATGAAGAATAGTTAATTACTTGTATATATAGTTAGCTGTGTGCATATATGTGTATATAAAATGTGTCTGTTAGGAAAAGTTTCCCACCCTGTATTGTGCTACATGTTCCAATGTTCTTGTTTTAATGTAAGAACATTGTCTTTTATAAATAAAATTTTGAGATGCCACTCCTTCCTGTACCTTTGTCCTGAATAAGTGCTTGCCATGATGTGCCTCGGCATTTGTAAAAACATTTATTCAAACTTATAGTTTGCTTTGGATTTTCATAAGTTACAAACAGGTGTTTCTAATTATAATAATGATTTACTACAAACAATGGTCACAGTTTGATTTCCAAAATTAATTTATGCCACAAATAACAAACTTCTTGATACAGCAACTAAATGAAGTTTTAAACTCTAAAAATGAAGTTAAGAATGTTCATAAACAATTATCTTCAAGTTGGCTTTCTGTTTTGCTATAATTTGGCTTATTGATGCTGAGAAGCATTGTCTAATCCCGGTCCCCTCTGTTCCTAGGTAACAGTCAAAAACAGTGCCAGCAATAGCGGCCCTGCCAGGCCAAACCCATGTGGCTCAGTGTTATTCACTCTGATCCATATGGTCAGGCTGGAGATGGTCCCTGGAGGGGTGTTAACACTCGGCAACCCAAGCACCTCCCTCCCTTCGGAGCTTTCCTGCATGGCTCCTGCTGCTTGCCCATGTGTGATTCTTGATTAATTTTTCATTTTTAATGAAGTTTGATCATGTTTATTATTTCTCATGATTGACTGCCTGGTACTCCTCCTGTGTAATTGATAAAACACATACTTCTTCATCTGGTCTCTTTCTTTCTTTAGGGTAAAGTTGCTAGATGGTGTTCTGTGATTAATATTAGATTTATTGGTCCCATTGGATGTATAAATTATCTCTCTTTCTCTTCACAGGAAGTTCTGCAGACTTTGACCAAGTTTTGTTTCCCCTTCTATGTGGACAGGTAGTGTCAGATTTTCAAACTTTATTATTAAAAATAAAAATGGTATCAATAAACCTGCTATAGAAAATAAAAGCCATGCCATTCTTAACATTCTGTCTGTTAAGCCATGGTTTAAAGTGTCTATGCCACGGAGAGTTCCAGCGTTCTCCTTTCCTGGGAACTTTATTAACACCATCAAAAAGTTTAAAGCTTAGAACTACATGTTAAATAGTTTGTGAGATGTATTTTGTGCAGCATTAATCTTTTTTGTTTGCTTTGTTTTGTTTGTTTGTTTTTCGAGACGGGGTTTCTCTGTAGCTTTGGAGTCTGTCCTGGAAGTAGCTCTTGTTCCTTTGAACTCACAGAGATCTCCCTTTCTCTGCCTCCCCAGTGCTGGGATTAAAGGCATCTACCACTACCACCCAGCAGGCATTACATTTTTTATTTTGGTTATCAGACTTAAACCATGATTAAGAATGGTTGGTGTTTAAACCATGATTAAGAATGTTGGATTTGTATTTAAGTATTAATATATTTGACTTAAACAAGTGATACATGAACACCTGGCCTTGTAGTTTGTTTTCCCTTGGTTTCAACTTCAAATTTAAATAGATATGAACCTATCTTGTTTAGAAGAATTTTACTGCTTACAAGATATGTTACTAGATAGTAACATTCATTTGGTTTAGGTGACCAGAGGTAGTGTTTCTGGGGAATCAGCGTTTTCTATAGGCACGAATATTAAAACATACACAAACTTCTAAACAACCCTTAGTATTCTTATCATAGGAAGTGATTAATGGGAAAGGTTCGACTATAAGAACTCCAGGATAACTGAAATGCTGTGAGGCTTGTTTTATTTTGTTTGTTAAATAATCCATTGCATGGTAGCAGCAATTTTTTAAACTTGATTTTACTTTTTTAATTTTAACCTATTAATGTTAGTAAAATGGCAAGGTGGTGAGTTTTCTCTTATTTGTAAGAACTGTTTGCTGTGGCTTTCATGCCAGTGAAGCATTGTTTTTATGATCATGTATTTGTCCATTTTCTTGTTGTCTCTTTTCAGTTTTCTTGGGAAATTGAACTGGGACTGTAAAAAGCTTTCTGTTTTGTTTGTTTGTTTTAATTCTACTTTTAGTGTTAGAGATATTAGAAAATGAGCAAATTATGACTAATAAATTTCAGAAAACAGTCCCAAGAAAGCTGTGTAAAATGTCCATCTTCAGGAATATTCTATCATGTATCTTTCACATCCACAAATGAGGCATGATCTAAAGGATTTGAGTCGTTTAGAATACATGCAGGTAGTATTCTACTGAGTTCTTTTCTAGATGTTAACACCAGTATCCTGGTCTATAGGATAAATCTAAGAATGGTGTGGGATGAGATGGTAGCTGAAGGGTTTTGAGTTCTAAAGCACTCTGGAATGCCGCCAGCCACTTAGCATCAGTGCGCTCCCTGGTTCTCACATGCTGTTTTTAAGCCAATCAGCCATTGCTGTGCTTTTAGACTCAGAGTTTTTAAAACCTGGTACCAGAATGTGTTAGTAGCTTGTGGGTGCTCAGAACAGAATAGCTTTGATTTTTAAGAGGATCTGTCTTTGTAATGAGAATCTCTTCTCTCCTCCTTATCCTATTGCTTCTAAAACATAGCAAGAACTCTAGGGTGTTGTTGAGAGATTTCAGTGCAAATTTTATATTTATATGTATGTATCAGCATGTATTGAATTTCTAGCCAATTAAGAACTATATTACAAATTATAAAAAGATATTTATAAAAATTAAAAAAGCTAAATGCTCAACAAAATATATAAGAAAACATTTTGACAAGATTGCTTGTTAGAGTAGTGATCTATTTTGGATAAGTGTTTTTTAATTGGCTTTGTAAACTAATATTAGTTAATGACCCACCCTGATGCAGTATGCACGCACACATGAATATAACATACACCTCTCATTTTCACTGCACACACCACCCTGCTTGTCTGTGCATCTGGATAATTATGTTCTTAAAGAAAATAAAAGTAGAACTCCTTCAGGGGTAATTCTGAAGCAACCCTCACCTTGTTACCTGTAGTGTTGGATGCTTCTTTATTGCTACTGGAAAAATATTTTTCTTGTAAAACACATTTTTGCAAATCACTCATACCAATGGTGTTCTTTATTTTTTCTTTTGCAACATTATGTAGATTGTTCAGTGTGTAATATTTTGTCTTCATATTGTATTATATTCCTTAGGGTAACTTTAGCTCATGCCACAAACATGTAACAAAGAAGATCCCACTTTATTTGGGAGACCATATTTTCTCTTCTTTTGTTCCTTTTAGGCAGACTTACTTCAATATAGAAGAGATCGTCACAATTAGACTCCTTTATGAGAAATTGAGAGGTTTTAATGTCAGGATTTTTTTAAACTAATTGTTCACACTCTCAAATAGATGAGCCCAGATTCTGAGGCCCACAAGTTTCCCCAGGTGGGTCTGTAGAACTGTTTGACTTAGTGAGTAGACAAGTGTGGGAGATGAGCAGTGCCCCAGGTGACTGCACTCCAAACGGAAGGCTTCCTCATCTGAGGATCTGTGCTTTTCTACCCTAAGGAACAGTCATACAGCTTTCTGACATTCTAGTCTGCAACAGGAGTGGAACTTTCACAGTCATCATCAAATCACCCATCAGCACTGATGTCTTGCCATCTCTTGTTCTGTTTTAAGGTTGTTCTTTTGGAAGCTAAGACTTACCAAAAGTAATAATGCTAGTAGCTGTGCAGAAGAGAGTCTGTCTCACGTATTAACTCGTTTTATTTTATCTGATGTAAGAGATAAGAGCAAGTACGTGTTCTTCATTTGGAACTGTGAGTGTGGAGGAATTATGACTTACCTAGGTCCCGTTAGGCTTATAGCCTGTCCTAGGTTTCATCTTCCTAGTAGATCACCTTCTGGTTAAAGACTAGTCACTAAAACCAGAGAAATCAAGGGATGGAGGAAAGGAAAGAAAATTAGCTTTGAATATCTAATGAATTCTAGTCAGTGTACCACCCTGACTGGTTATATCCTCCATTACTCTTTCAGCAATGGCCAGGCAATAGGTATGAAAGCAAAGATTTACCCAGGATAGCTCCCATTATGTTGGGTTATATGCAGAATATAGAAATGGTCTCAGGTTTAGATCAAGATGTTCAGTAAAGGCATTTTAAACACTGTTTGAAAGGATTGGTAGGTAACTGAAGATTACTATGCTCAGAGAGAACTTGTTATGGTAGGTGAGATTTGTGTTTTGTCTGCCAGGCCAGCAAGAAGTAGGTAAGTGGAGAAGTGAACCTAACACTTCATATGCACACAGAGCAAAGCAGAGGAGAAAACCCTGAGTGAGCCTGGAGATGTTCAGCCAGAGCAGATGGAGCCTACTGGGGAGACTGCTGTGTACTGTGAAAGATTGGGTTCTGGCCACAGGAGTCTCTGAAAATGTGTGGGAGAGGCCTCCATGGTCTGAGAGTACAGCATCTCCCTCAGACTTCCCCTTTTACAGAAAAAAGTCAAGATCCACAGAAGAGTAAAGGCCCTGCCTATCATTACCACAGTTCCAATATTGGGAAGGAACTCCTTTTCAGTCCAGAGTTCTTGCAGTCCGTTGGGGATAGAAGTAGTAAAGTAAGCATTAAGTCCCTGTATTGTCTCAGAAAAGGTTCCCTGTTATTGATGAAAGCACTTCCCAGAGTGAATGAGAGACACACCCCATTCAATGCTGTGATTGCCTCTTGTTGCACATGATGCTGACAGCAGTGTCAGTGAGTCAGAATGCCTGTGATGATTCACTGGATGCCGGGAAGCTTTTCTTCCTCTTCCTCCTTTGCATAGCCTTATTCAGAACTTAAATCAGTTTCACTGAGTTCCTGTGAATACACCAGTACTCACTAATGATAGATGTACAAAATGAAATGACACGGTTACATGATTTTAGATGCAGCCACAGATGCAAAGGGGCTCAGATGTTACTTGGCACTTTAGCTTGTGTCTGGCATCTACTGGGCACTGGGCACTGTTCTTTCCTTATGCTGAAATGTAGGAATTTGTAGTGCTGTAGTGCTCAGTATTCTGTATGTGGGCAGCAGAAGCCCAGGTAGGTTCAGTAATGTGTTCAAGGTTCTGCCTCCAGTGTGTGTAGGGAACTGCTTTTCAAGCCCCTCTTTTTATTGCGGCAACCTCTGGTTCTCTCTTTCTCACCCCTCCCCTCCCCTCGTCCTCCCTCCATCCCTCCCTCCCTCCCTCCCTCCCTCTCTCCCTCCCTCCTTCCCTCTTTTTCTCTCTCTCTGCTTTATCATACTGCTGCCATTAGGTAACACAGCACAAAGTAATATACTTAGAAAATAATGTAGATATTGTAGAAAAGTAGAAAATTTAGATACCTGAAAAAAAATGGCTCCGACACAGATAGAGAATTGTCTGAGTTAGTGCATCAGTATAAATCTTCCCATACTTCTGTTGTTGCTCCATATATTCATTATGCTAGACTTCAGTTCTTTGTTTAATGTAAATGACGGGTTCAGCTGTGGCTCATGTCATTTCCACAGCATCAGGGTGTGTAGTGACCTGTTGAGGTGTAGGCTTCCTTTTGGTGCTCCCCTTGACTTGTGTCCGTTCTGTAGAACTGGGACACTCTCTACTATTCTTCCAGTTTTGATAAGTTTAAATTCTGTGGTTATTGATAATTTACTTCATCAGGCTTAGGTAGAAAAGATCGGGGGAGATCTTTGTTCTTTCTTAGAAATGTCTGGTATTTTCTTGAGCAGATAAGGGCTATGCTGTTTCTAACAGTCTGCAGCTTACTGCCTGAGAGTGTTGTTTTCAATGTTTGACTGAGCAGGGATGGTAAGAAGCTTGTGATTCCGGCAAATGCAAAGTGTATTCATGGAAAAAAGTTTTGTGGTTCTTGGTCCGTAAGGATGGGAGATACAGTTTGATAAAAGCTTGGCCTTTGCCCAGCTGGCCACAAACTCTCAAGGGCAGGATAATTTGGCAGTAAACAGTTCTTCAGATGATTGTTAGTAAGCTATAGTAAGCAGGGATGACAGTGTTTTAGTTCCAGACATGCACTTTATAACAGTCATGGCCATTGTTGTTGTGTAGTTCCTATGTGCTAGATTTTAAATATTCTTTATATTATTGATTTATAATTCTTAAAACCACTTTGTAGTGTGAGGATTGATTTTACAGAAGAGATCAGAGAGGTATAGTAACTTGTATGTTACCACCACAGCTTGTAAGTAGAAGAACTAGTATTACACAAAGCACATCTCTTACAATTTTTTTTCTTTTTCCAGTGTCATTCTCAGTGGCTTAAAAATAACTTCTCCCTTCCCAAAGCAGTACCTAACACTGACTCTTCCCACCTAATTAATGTTGGGTTCTTTAGTTCTTGAAAGAGTTATCTGTACCCATCAGCTCATTCCTCGGCTCCTTTTAGCCTCTCTTGCTTTTGTCTTTCAGCTACAACTGTTCCTATCAAGGCCACCTCCTTATCATTCACAGTGATAGATAGACATATTCCCTTCTCATCTTGATGCATCAGAACAGGTGACCTTCTTTCCTCTGTTCTGCCTGGTCCTTCTCTCTTTCCTTTAATGGTTCTTTTTCCATCTGCTGTCTCTGGTAGTTCTTCTGTGAATGAGTTTTGGATGATTGTTTGCCTCTCTGGACTCTTTTCCTAGGTTGACCTCATCATTTCTGGAGTGTTCAGCACCACCCGTATTCAGATGACTTCTGAATTTATGCTTCCAACTCAAACATTCCCGTGGATTTGTTACCTAGTGTGCTGTACTTAACATCTTTTAGATATTTGAGATGAATGCTTTTCTTTTGATGAGAAGTATTCAGTGCCCTCTCATTACTCCAAATACCCCATACCCACCCAAAAGAGCAAATGCCTTATCATGACTTGTGTATGAGGTATTCTGCATGGCCTGGTGCTCACTTTTATGTAGCAACTCATGTGGTCCTACTGTTCATGTCTTGTGCTTTATTTAGGTGCTCCTGGTATCCTTTTCATTCCTGCATGTGCCCAACTCCTTTCAACCCCCATGGTCTTTGCATAGCTTTTTCCTTTGCTAGAAATAATCAGTTTCTTGTGCCTGGTGTGACCATTCCATCTTATTCTTTGAATCAATGTTGTCATTCCTGAGAAACTGCTGTCCAATTAGGTAATCAGCCATGTGAGTTGCAAGATCTCTGTTTTTGTTGTTCAGCATGTGTTTCCAGCACATACTATATCACCTTGTGTAGTTACAATTCAGTGTTCAAAATGAGTAAGCTTACTGATATGTAAAAAAATCTCATTTCTTATCGAAAGACTTGACTCAAACCTCAAACTTCATGCTGTTTTTGTGCCAAACCTATAAGCAACGTCACTATTAAACAAAGTAAGGTAAGAAGCTTGAATAGCTGACAAGCATTTAGAGAGTAGCATGAAGGTTAGTATGGGCTTAGTTCTTGATCTATTCCCTAGTTTTGTATTCTCATTCAACTGTACCTAAGTATTTAAGGGTAATCAGTATCCTGGTCTTGGTCAACTGCACTTATTTCTGTAGGTACTCAAATGTGCTGTCTGGAGCTTAATGAGAAGCACAGTCTATTTGCGTTCTTCTCATAGTTTTGTTCCTTAACCTGAGGTGAGATTTCTAGAGGAGGGCTGGGCTTGTGTTTAGAGCAGCATGGCAGGATGGAAAGGACATTGAACCAGAAGTTGGCTTGGATTTTTGCCCTAGTCCTAGTTTGAAAAACAAAACAAAACCCTAAGCCTCAGTTTTCCCACCCATAAAACAAGAAAATTGGATCACATGATTCCTATGGTTCCTTTTGCTTTAACCATTGTGAAATAGCTGGTTCTTGTAGAAATTATGGTTGCTGATATTAAAGGAAATAAACTGTAGCCTTTGAAGAAACAGACCCCAGTCATTTTTAAATGAAAAATAGTGAAGGCTCCCATAGCTAGTGGAGTGAGTGATACATTCCTTCGAGATTCAGAATCCTTCAAGTTAACCTCTGTTTGACTGCCCCATGACAGGCTTAGTTTATTGGACATTGTCCAAGGAGAGAAAAAAAATGAGTCAACCGCTTTTGTGTTTTTGATGACCTGACTTCAACCCCTCTAGGAACTAAAAAGGTGACTCAATTGAGAATAATAAGTGTCTTCTTCTAAACTGCAACATCCCAAAAAGAATCATTCATTTTAATGCAAACTTGAATCACTTGGTCCCCCAGAGGACTACTCTTATAGAAAGAAATGAGGCAAAATAACTACTTGTGCTCAGGTGTTAGGAAGCTGAGTTGGTCAGGCAGACTCTAAATTATAACCTTTCTGTGAATTTTATCTTCAATCAGTTGGTAGCAGCTTGTCTCCTACCTTTTATTAAAGACTGGCCTTTTAAAAATAAATGTTTATCCCACTGGTTCTCAAAGCATTCTTGGGGTTGAGTGATAGCTTCTTTTAATTATTCCATGTGAAGAAATTGAAGCTCTGAAAACTAGTTTTAAGAAACTTGCTAAGAGTCAGGTTGAGCTGTGCTTTGCACCAAGCCAGTGAGCAAAGAGTCTTTTTTTTTTTTTTTGAGCTTCAACTGTAGTTATGCATGTTTTTCTAAAAAAATTATTTTTAATGATAGTATGAAGAATTGGACACCGATGGCAGTCACGTTGCAGATCAAGTCATTGTCATACAGGATCCTTCCTAGGAATCATCCAGCCCTATCTTCTCTAGTTTTCATTTTGCACATTTGAAGACTAAAGTCAAACCCAAAGCAAAATAATGAATCACATTCAGTTGGATCACATAGTAACATCTCACAGAAGCATGACCTTATTTGTGTCTTGGATTTAGAACACCTGTTGCCTTAAGTATTTTAATAAAAGCAGACTTCTCCCCCCACCAAGGCTCACTTTTCTCCTGGATCACTTTAATTATGAGCAGGAATCCTGCTCCTCACAATCTTCAGTTCTCAACCTTGTTAAAATTAATCATGTAATCCCCCTTAAAACACAGTAGTAAATCACCATAGTAACACAGTGTCCAAGCTTTATAGATAAAACATAACAGCCATAAGAAGGTAGCATTTGGTGTCCCCTTGACAGCTCTATAACTTTTATGGAAATGTGTTCCTTCCCCTGGCTGTAAGGTGGGAGATAGCATTTCTTGCACCTGCTTTATTACCACATTATTTTGAAATTGCCGCTTTGTTTTTGTTCACCTTCCTAGTTAAATAAGGAGAGTGGAACACTTCCTTGTTTTTTGGAGCCATTTTCCTGTGCTTGAAGCACTCTCCAAGGGATAGAATTGTTTCCTTAAATATAACGAGGCAAGGTCCTTGACCATTGTGCTGGGATACCTTGAAAATCTGTTTAATTTTACTTTTCTTTTGTGATTTGTATAAGGGAACATTAGAAAGAAAGTCTAATCTATATTTGAAATTTTAATTCATAGCCTACCCAAAGACAATAAAATTCTGCCTTTGGCAAAGGCTTGTTAAGAATGATTTTTCATTTCTACTGACAATTGGAACTTTAACATCAGTTTGACTATTTTAGCAAGTTAGTATCTTATCAACTCAAGCACACTTTATGAAATATAGTAAATGATACATACACATTGTTGAATTCCTTGGGTTAATTCACTATCAAATTCTAAACATTATGTTACTGTAAACTGACCTATTAGAATTTTAAATGTTTACATTTTTAAAAGTGTGAGATATAGGATAACTGGTAAACTAATAAAAATTGTGCATTTTGAAGCATTTTGTAACTTTTAAGAGTTTTAATTGAAGAGATTTAGATTAATATGCTTTAAAATTATTTATTAGACAATTTCTACTCTTACTTTTATGTGTAGTTAGTTTATTTTGTACTAATACAAGGGTTTTTTGGCTTTTTAATCACTTGAAACATTGCTTTAATTTTTAGTTCCTTGAACAAGCTTAACATTTTGGCATTCCTGCCCTCTAAGATAGTAAATATGTTCTTCAAAGTTCAGAAAGTATCAAAGACTTAGGAATTCATAGCCCTGCCCCTTTTTCTTTCCGTTGTTCTCATGGCACTCACTGAATCTGAGTGAGTTCCCTAGCTACTCTTGAGTGTCCTTTTCTGTAAAATGGGAACATTACTGAAATTCCAAAATTATTGTGAGAACAAATGAAATGGTGCCATTAGATATTTGAATAACCGTAGCTGGTGCGTGGTAGAAATTGAATGCCATTGATGACAGTGAGCTGGTGTTGTGGTCCTTGGAGTCACAGAGATGATTAGGAAACAGGCTTTTGCCGCTCACCTTGTTGTGCTTTCTTCCTTTATACACTAGAAGTATAGAGTGCTTCTATGGCCCATTGACCTAACTACCTGAAGCCCAGCCTCAGTCAGGGGCGTTGGAAATTGTTGATGGTTTTGATTTCTCATAGTCATTAGAATTGGCTCCTTTCTCTCCTTTTCTTCCTCTCCTTCCTCTTTCCTCTCCATTTCCTCCCCCCCCTCCCCTATCCTTGCTTCCTCCTGTCTTCCCTCCCTTTCATTTCCCTTTACTTTCTTATCTGCTCTCTTGAAGTGTGTAAATCCTAAGCTCATTTATAAAGGTTCACAAAGGAAATGTAGCAGGCTCAATGACTTGCGGCGATTAGATACATCATCTGGAAACTGAGCACACATTCATTTTCTCCCTTTGTTCTGTCTTCACTGCAGCCTCACAGTTAGCCAAGTTGGCCAGCACTTCACTTTCGTGCTCACTGACATTGACAGCAAACAGAGATTTGGGTTCTGCCGCTTATCTTCAGGGGCCAAGAGCTGCTTCTGTATCTTAAGGTAAGAGAGAAGGGCTTCAGTTGTCAGCTTTTGCACAGTCCTTCTGTAATTAAGTTTTCCAGCTGTTGTTTTGGTGTCCTATCTGTTCCCCACAAGTCACTGATCTTGAGGAGAAGGACTTTGCGGTGTTGTTCTTGCACTTGAAGTCCTGCAGATAATCATATTTATTTATTTGCATCACATCCCTTGGGTGGGAAGGGCCCCAATGCTCCTGAGTGGTATGCGGAAACTGGAGAGTCAGCAGGGCTTCAGTCCCTCCTGCTGTTATCTGGAGCTGTCAGAAATTAGTCTGTTAGGCTTCCCTGTGGACATTTTGTGTATGTAAGATTATTAATAAAGTATGTGTCTAGTTCAGGACAGCCTACAGACGCTGATTGTATGCTCCTTGGAGTAGCAGCCTTGCCCTCTTTGAGTCAATGTCTGAATAACTTCCTAACCTGGCTGCCCTTGTAGAAGTTCCAGAAAAGTGCATAAGTGTGAGAAGATATCTTTAGGACTGCCGAAATCCCCTTGCACACCAGAGCCATACTTGCTTAATGCTCTGTTTCCTCCTGCCAGAGGGGTAAGACATTCTGGGGTGGGAGGATGTGTGGAAATCCGATTTTGGAGCTGTTGGCTCTCTGGCCTCCTGCTGGGCGCCTCCTGAGGGGGAGGTAAAAGGCATCCCACACACTCTCCTCTCCATCTGCCTCTCTTAAGTAGGTGTTGGGGGGCCTGCCTCCTTTCTCTATCTGCTGTGGAGCAACCGTGCAGGCAGCAGGGAGGTGCCCATGACAAAACCCGGGCCCCTGTGTTTGGGCCTGGCCAGGGGTAAAAGGCCAGGCCGACTGTAGAGTCCAGAAAGGATGGTTCTCTGCTCTAATAGTCTCTGCACTTTGTTCATCTTCTCAGCCAGTAAAAGACCTTCCCAACATAACTCACTCCCCAAAGCCATACTAGGAGAAAAGGGCCCAGCTGATGAAATTCCTTCACTCTTGTCAGTGTGGACCACAGTTCTGCATTTTTCTAACACAGATCTCAGCATTTTCCTTCCTAGCTGATGAGGTCAACTCCCTTCATCACCAAGCTTAGCATTTCTGGATTGGGCACCAGATGCCTGCTGCACAGAGCCCCCAGGAGGGGTAGGGAGGCTGCTTTGGAGCAGTGACTGTGTGCAGCTGTTCTTGAGTAGCCATTGCTGTGTACTGTCTGCTCAAAAGCTAGACTTGGGTAGTAGTGGTTGTTTACTTCTGACTGGGTATACATCTTTCTCTTTATTTATTTTTAATTTTGATTTTATTTTTTATTTAGAGGACATCATTTTCTCTTCCATTCCTAGCTGTTGTATTTCAGCCTTGACCAAGATACTGCATATCTACATTGTACATTTGAAGGAGTGAGAACTTAGTCCTGGTGGCTGACTTTGGTAGAAAGGATTGTCCTGGGTTGGTTGTGGTGGTGCACACCTTGATCCCAGCAGAAGCAGGTAGATCTCTGAGTTTGAGGTCAGCCTGGTATACATCCTGAGCTCCAAGCCAGCCAAGGCTACATAGTGAGACCTTGTATCAAAACAAAAACAAGCAAACGAAAGGTTTATTCCTTATATATTGGGGAGTTACTTTTTTTCTTTTCAATTTGGATCTGTGTGTGTGTTTACATATGTGTGTTTTTGTGTGCACATCCAAGCACTCTGGCACTATAATATTCATTAGCAAATTTCTGGGAATGAGAAACCACTTATTTAAAAATGTGAATTTAATGGGCTAACTGTGTAGCTTAGTGTTGCAGGGCTTGCCTAAATGCATAGACTCTATGTTTGATCCCCAGCACTACCACCAAAAATGAACAAATAAGTATATAAATAAATTCATACTCCTTTGTTTCTACTGTTCAATTTTATAAGTTCAGCAGGGATTTTGTGTCTGTGAGAAGACAAGTGTGGTGGCTAGTGGTTGTCAGCTTGACTACATCTGAAAATAACTCCCAAATGGCTAGACATACCTTTGAGGGATTCTTAATTAAATCATTTGGGGTAGGAAGAGACACTTTCAATCCTATTTTTAAGGTGAAAAGACACAATTTTGATCTGGCCACACCTTCTGCTAAAAAGCCCAGATAAAGGAAGCTCTCTTTGTCTATTTACCCCCACTGTTTATTCCTTCACTGGCCTGAGAGTCTACTTCTACAGGATTCTGGCATATATTGAAGACCAGGTGAGACATGCAGCCTCGTAGACAGAACAACCACTGGATTCTTAGACCTGCTGTTGGTCGACAGCCATTGTTGGACTAGTTGGACCACAGCTTGTAAGCCATTCTAACAAATTCCCTTTCTATTATGTATAAATTCATTCCTTACATTCTGTTTTTCTAGAGAACCCTGTATAATACAGATTGTGGTACCAGGACCATGGTTCTAGAGCAACAGAAGTATAAGGATGAGTTTTTAAAGTATCTGGAATAGACTTTCCAATTTGCCTATATCTGCAGTTACTGAAACCTCTCCTAGGAGCTTGGAGAGTACTGAAAAACAATGATATGAACTCTTTTACAAACTTAAGGAAATGAACGCATTTGATTTTTCTGATTCACCAATTGTGAGAGGCAATAGAGTTGACTCTGTAAATAAAACTTAAAATAATTTGTGAAAGAATAAGTTAAATGATGCTCAGTGATAAAAATTAACTGACTTCTAACATCTCAGAATATGGTGAAAGATAACAATCAAGTTGGTGATAAAATTGACTGGCTCCAAATTTGAATAAACAGTCTAAAGTTTTCTGTGTGTGCCCTAGGAAAGGATCTTTCTCCAGCAGAAAAATTAAACCGAAGCCCTCATTATAAGGTTTGCTGAATTAGAGTGAAAATTCAAATCCCAGCCTTGGAGGGTGTGGGTAGTTAAAGTAAGGGTATTAATTGGTAAAGAATGGGATCCTGTAACTTGGGCTGGAGATACATAAAAGGACCCTAATGAGCTGAGAACTTTGAACCCTCAGATTTTCAAGAGCTTGTCTCATCTGAGGAAGTAGTCTTTTCACCATTAGCAAAAGATGTACTCCCACCCTCTGAAATATTTCCTTTTCCACCCTTGACTCAAGAAATTAATCCTTCCTCATCTGCTAAACCAGCAGTGACGTTCTCTGAAGAAGATGCCAGGCAAGACAATACTGATGTCCTTCAGGGCCCACCAATAGTTTACTCTAGACTCGTGGTTCTTAACCTATGGGTTGCTACCCCTTTGACAAACATCTGTCTCTAGGAATATTTACATCCTGATTCATAACAAAATTACACTTAAGAAGTAGCAATAAAAATGATTTTATGTTTGGAGTCTGCCACAATGGGAGGAACTATATTAAAGGGTCGAAGTATTAGAAAGGTTGAGGACCACTGCTCTAGGCCTGTAAGAAGACTTGAGGCTGAGCAGGTTCCAAGAGGGGAGGTAGAAAGTGTTGTCCATGAGGCGGTATGCAACACTTGTAAAGAGCTTAATGAGTTTGTGAATTGATTCAAGCAGAAGTCTGGAAAATATATTTGGGAATGGACTTTAAGGGTATGAGGTAATGATGAAGGGAATATAAAACTAGATCAGGCTGAGTTTAGATTTTAGGTTTAATACGAAAGCTTGTTTAGTTAAAAAAAAAAATAGGATGCCAAAAGTCTGAATGGTTGGCTGAAACATTTGTCAAAAGATGGGCTACTGAAAAGGAGTTAGAGATGTCTGATGTCCCTTGGCTTATTGTTAATGAGAGGATTTTAAGATTAAGGAAAGCTAGAGTAGGTCCACTGTGGAAAGGGAAGGCCCAGAAGACATGCCCTTTACTAATATAAAATTATGAGAGAGGCACCAGCACATTTGAAGAGTTTTATTATCACCCTTTCCCATGTTCCAGGCCTTAAGGTTGGAGATGCTGCTGCTCAGTTGGATTAATTAAATGTAATGGGTTTAATTGGACCCCAAAGTAGCAGGGGCCAGGTTGCAGTAGTGAATTGCCAAAGGCAAGGTGATCATAGTTATTGCAATGGGCAGCATAGACAAAGCAGTGTTCATAAAGGCCTGACCTGTAATGGTCAGCAAAGGCACCATGGATTTTATGGTGGACATATTTCCAGGCATGAAATAGATAAGAAGCTTATTGTGTTTTTGTTTAATCTATGTAAGTAGAAAAAACATCACACATATGAAAGGCTCTGTTGGATCATGACAAAAAGGAATCTTGGCCTGTGAATGAATTTCCAGACTTGATCCGGTTTGCTGACGCAGAACCCCGTGAATGAAGGGATGGCCAGCTTCCCTTGAAGAGTTTGACTGTTAGCCTTTCTACAGTTCTTCTCTAGAGGGACTGACGGCCTTTTTATAGGGGTAACCATACACTGGGGAAAAGGGAAAAAAAATCAGATTTTCTAGGGTTTTTTGGATACTGAATTAGCACTGGTCCCAGAATATCCCAAGAAACACCTTGGCCCTCCAATGAAAGTAAGAGCTTATGGAGTTTTGGCTGATGTTCTACTCACAGTAGGTTCAGTAGGTTTCTGAACTCACTATGTACTTATTTTCCCAGCCCCAGAAAGTAACTGTGATAGAGATATATTTAGAAGTTGGCAGAATTCTCACATTGGTTCCCTGACCTCCAGAGTGAGGGCTACTATGGTTGGAGAGACCAAATGAAAGACTTTAGAGTTGCCTCTGCCAGGGAAAATAGTAAATCAAAAACAATTTCACATCCCTGGAGCAATTGCTGAAATTAGTACCACCATCAAGGACTTAAAAGATGCAGGGGTGGTGGTTCCCACCACATCTCCCTTTACCTCTCCTGCCTGTCCAGTGCAGAAGTCAGATGGGTCATGAAGAATGACAGTTTACTACCAAGAACTCCATCAATAGTGACTCCAATTGCAGCTGCTGTACCATATGTGGTATGCTTACTTGAGCAGATTAACACATGTCCTGGTGTATGGTATACAGCTATTGATCTAGCTTTTACAGATTAACTCTCCTGCTCTGTGTCATAACTAAATTAGAAGGGATCTTGATTGTCTCACTTCCACAAAATCCCACATTGGTGCACCCCCTCTCTTGACAACCTTATGCTGATTCAACCAAGTGAGGAGAAGGTAGCAACCACTTTGGACTTGTTGGTAACACATTTGCACATCAAAGAATGGGAAATAAATCCAGTCAAAATTGAAGGACCTCAGGGAAATTCTTAGGTGTACAGTGGAGTGTGGCGCATAAGGAAATATTCCTTGTAAGGTGAAGGATAAGTTATTGTACCTGGTTCCTCTTACCTCAAAGAAAGAAGCACAACATTTAGTAGGACTATTTGGATTCTGGAGACAGCACATTCCTCGCTTGCGTGTTACTCTGACCCATACACCAAGTAACTTGGTATATAAAAAGCTGCTAACTTTGTGTAGGACTTGAAACAGTTGACAGCCCTTCAACAGATACAGGCTGCTGTGCAGGCTGGTCTACTGCTTGGACTATTTAATCCAGCAGACACAATGGTACTTAAGGTGTCAGTAGTAGATAGGGATGCTGTTTGGAGTCTTTGGCGGGGCCCCATAGGTGAATCACAGAAGATACCTTTGGGATTTTGGAACATAGCTGTACCATCATCTGCAGACAGCTGTTCTCCCCTAGAGGGACAGCTTTTGGCTTGCTCTTGGGCTTTAATGGAAACTGAATGTTTGACAATGGGCTACCAAGTTACCATGTGACCTGAGTTGCCCACTATGAGCTGGGTATTATCTGAACCACCAAGTCATAAAGTAGGACCTACACAATAGCAGTCTATCATCAAATGGAAATTTTATATATGAGATTGGGCCCATGCATGTCCTGTAGGCACAAGAAAGTTATGTGAAGAAGTTGCCCAAATGCCCATGGTTCCTACTCCCACTACAATGCTGTCTGCTGCCAAGCATGCTCCTGTAACCTCATGGGGTCTTCTCTAAGATCATTTGACCGAAGAAGAGAAGACTAGGGCCAGATTTACTGATGGTTATGTATGTTATGCAGGCACCACCCAGAGTTGTACATCTGCAGCATTGTGACTCCTTTCTGGGACAATCCTGAAAGATACTGGTAAAGAGAAATCTTCACAATGGGCAGAACTTCAGGCAGTATACATGGTCATATTTTTATTTGAAAGGATAAATAGCAAGATTATAATTGTTCACTGTTTAATGTACTGTAGCCAATGGATGAACTGAATGGTCAGAATCTTGGAAAGAACATGACTGGAAAATTGGTGAGAAAGACATCCGAGGAAGAAGTATGTGGTTAGTTCTATAAATGGGTAAAGGACACCACATACTTGTGTCCCATGTAAATGCTCATCAAAATGTGACTTCAACTGAGGAAGAATTCAGTAGTCAAGTAGATAGGATCACCCATTCTCTGCATAGTCAGCCTCTTTACCAGCCATCCCTGTCATTGCCCAATGGGCTCATGAATAAAGTGGCCATGGTGGCAGAGATGGGGTTATGCATGGGCTTGAAAACATGGACTGCCATTCACCAAGACTGACCTGGCTACAGCTTCTGTTGAGTGCTAGATCTACCAACAGAGACCAACATTGAGCCCTAGATATGGCACCATTTTATGGGGTAACCAGCCAGCAACCTGGTAGCAGGTTGACACATTGGACCACTTCCTCAGTAGAAAGGCAGTACTTTGTCCTTACTGGAGTAGATACTTGTTCTGTTTATGGATTTACTTTTATTGCACATAATTTTTTCTCACCAAACTACTACCTGTGGACTTACAGAATGCCTTATCCACTCTCATGGTATTCCACACAGTATTATTTATTTCTAAGCAAGGAACTCAACTTCACAGCAGAGAAGCGTGAGACAGTGGGCACAGGATCATGGAATCCACTGGTCTTACCATGTTCCCACCATCCTAAAACAGCTGGCCTTTTAATTTATTATTAAGTGTATAAGTGTTTGGCCTGCATGTATGTCTGTCTGTGTATCACATGTTGTAGACAGTGCCCAAAAGGCCAGAAGAGGTATTGGAGTCTCTGGAACTGGAGTTACAGACACTGTTGAGGCACCATGTGAGTGCTGGGAATCGAACCCAGATTTTCTGGCAGAATAGTCAGTGCTCTTAACCTCTGAGCCACCTCTCCAGCTCCCAACAGCTGGCCTTTTAAGACACAGTTACAGCACCAGTTATATGACAGCAGCCTGAAGGTCTGGGGCAGGGTTCTCAGAAGGCTTTGCATCCGTCTTTCTCATTGCCAGAATCAATGGGTCCAAGAATCGGGGTGGGAAAGGCAGTGAGTAGTTCCTGTGCCAGTTCCAGTAAGAAAATTGTTGCTTCTTGTTCCTGTGGCCTTAAGTTCTCCTGGCCCAGAAGTTTTGGTTCTAGAGGAGGGAGTGCTCCCACCAAGAGATACAAGAAACATTCCATTGAACTGGAAGGTTAGACTTCCCTTTGGTCTCTTTGGGCTTCTGATACCATTAAGCCAAAAGGCTTAAGAAAGGAATAACAGTGTTAGGAGGTCAGTGATTGATTCAAATTACTGAAGGAAATTGTATTGCTTCTCCATAATGGAGGTAAAGGAGATTATGTCTGGAGTGCAGGAGATACTTTAGAGCTTCTCTTGGTGTTACCATATGCTGTGATTAAAGTCAATGCAAAACTACAACAACCTAATCCATCCAAGATGATAAAGGGCACAGACCCTTCAGGAATGAAGGTAGGGGTCACTCCTTTAGGAGCCAAGACCTACTAAGGTGCTTGCTGAGAGTAGAGGAAATATAGAATAGATAGTAGAGAAGGGCAGTTGTAAATACCAACTAAGGCCAATTGATCCATAGCAGAAAGGGATTATACTTGTTATGAGCATTTCTGTCATATTTTGTTAATAATGTGTTTGTACAGATATTTGTATTTTCTTTCTTCTATTTCTTTATCATGTAATGTAGCATCAATTAAGAGACTACCAGTGGTTATCATATTTAAGTTTGAGATACTTAAAGAATGTCCCTCAAGGGACATTGCCACCTATTCTAAGTTTATAATGCATTTGTGGTTCTAGAAGGGATAATTATATCATATTAGGCATAACTATGGTTATTGTTTTTGGTTGGAAATTAAACATGACATAAGGAAATATGATTATGAGTCAAGTTAATAAGGGGTGGTCTTATAATGGCTATTCTTGGTTGTCAACAAAAACTCAAATGACTGGGCATACGTGTGAGACACTTTTTCTTCATTAAGTCTTTAAAGTAGGGTCCCACTTCTAATCCAGATCTCTGAGGTGGGAAGATGCACTTTTAATCCAGATTGTTTGAGGCAGGAAGATCCACCATTAATCTGAGCTACACTTTTGTTGATAGTCTATATAAAGGACACAGAAGAAGGAAGCTTGCTCTCTCTTCTTTGCTTGCTCTTGTCCTCACTAGCAGGCCCATTCTTTCAGTGGCATTCAATCCAACTTCTTCCGGATTCCGGCATATACTGAAGACCAACTGAGACATCCAACCTCATGGATTGAACAACTATTGGATTCTTTGGACGGCCTGTTGGTGGACAGCCATTGTTGGATTAGCTGGACCACAGCCTGTAAACCACTTAATGAATTCCCTTTCTATGGATATTCATTCTATAAGTTCTATTCCTCTAGAGGTCCCTGTTGTCATTTAGAATTAAACCAGCAGCAATTGTTTTGTTTTCTATCTTGGAACCATGAAGAAAAATTCGGTGGTATAATCCCTTCATTTGCCAGCCTTTAAATGAATGCTTATCTAATTCTTTGAAGGAAGGCCTCCAGACCAGCTAGAGAGATAATGTGCAATAAATAATACATGGAGTGTTCAAAAGGCTGGATGTCTTGTTTCTGTTGACTTGCTAATGCGGAAAGATCACAGTTGTGGTTAGAAATGGTATTTTAAAAATACCTTTATTATACTTATTTATTTTATGTGTGCACATGTGTATATAAATATGGACACAGAGGTCAGAGGGCATCTTGTAGGAATCAGTTCTCTTATTCTACTATGTAGGTTCTAGGAATCAAATGAAAGTCATCAGGCTTGGCACCAAGTGCCTTAACTTGCTGAACCATCTTACCAGTTATTGAAATTCTCTAGGGATGGGTGTGGGTGTGGGTGTGGGGCTGGAAAAATGGTTAAAGTGTGTAATTGCTGTTGCATAGAACCCAGATTCCACTTTTAGTATCCATGTCTGGGGTTCACAAGTACTTATTAGTCTAGCTTCAGGGAGATCTGATATCTATGGTTTTAGAGGATATCTGCATTCATATGCATATATACCCATAAAGAGATACATACACATAGTTCAAAATGAATTTTAAAAACTGAATCACTAAAAATATGTGAGTTTTTTGTATAGTGTTTGTACTTGATTGTTTGTATGTGTTCATACAGATGGTTTGGACATGTGTTTATATAGTCTTGTAGAAACCATAGGTCAGTTTGAGTCTCTTCCTGGATTGCTTTTCTGTGTTTTGTTAAAAGAGCAGAACTCTCATTGAACCTGGAGCTTTTTGCTTTGCTAGGCTGGCTAGACAAGGATCCACCTGTTTCTGTCCCCCAAGTGCTGAGATTACAGAAAGTTTCTGCCATGCTGGAGTTTTGTGTGAATACTGGGGATCCAAACTCAGGTCTTCCTTTTTAAGCAGCTGGCACTTTGTCAACTTTGCCATCTTCTGAGCTCCTAAAATATAAAGGATTTCGTATGAATTTTGGGACAGGTTATGTAGGAGTTTAATGAGAATAGAAAAATGATGATGTACAGTTTATACATAAGTAAAGGACATACAATAGCACCTCCTCTGTGTTAGTTTGAGAACACTGCTATTAGTACCATGTCCAGTAGGGAGAGTTGCCTGGAGACAGAAGCTGCTAACTCAGATACTATTCTTGTTACTATTTTCTTTGAGTAAGCCTTATGCCCAGCCACAGGTTGCAGTGTGCTCAGTGCTGTGACTTAAATATGTGCATAAACCATATTTACTTTTACCTTCCATTTCTCTCCTGAGAAATGCCGCTCCCTGTGATGTTGGCTCTGTGGACACAACCTCTACTGTTGATAAATTTCACTTTTTAGGGTCATTTTCTCTCTGACTGTTTTACCAATGTTACATATTATAGTGTCTATGAGCCACTGTACATCTTTCCATTCACATATCTCTCCATCCTCTCAGAGCAGTTTTCTCTAGGCAGAGATCATAGTTCCTTCCTCTAAACACCTTTCATACTTGACATACTTAAGGTTTCTATGTATAATTGTTGCTCTTTTATCATTTTCCAATTGTACAGTCAACTCTTCATAGGTGAGGACTGTGTCTTAATCTCCAACTTGTAGAGTAGTATTTGACTGAGGAACTGTGTATCTACCATTCAGAAAAAGGGGGATGCATCTGGAAAGGAAGGAAAGGGCAAGCCTTGAAATGAAAGGATGACTCTAATTATTTAAAAGAATGAAAGCAAAATACTTACTGGCAGAAGTATAGTTCCTATTACTTAAGTCATTTCATATTAATTACAGCTGTAAGGGAGTAAGTGCTCCTTTGAGTCTGCCAGAGATTCAGTTTTGAGTGAGGGCATTGTACCTACAAATAGCTAGTTTATCATATCACAAAATTGAAATTTAATTTCAGAATCAGAGCTTCATAGATAGCCCTTAGAAAATATACTTCAGTTGGTTTACATTTAAGTTTTGTCCCTCTTGCTAGAATATCACTCCCATGAAGGCTCAGGAGTTTTGTTGTTCGGTTTTGTTTTTGTTTCTTGAGCCCCAATTTCTCTGTGTATCCTGCTGATGTGGGATTCCCCTTTGTATGCTGTGAATGTGTTTATTGCCATTGGCTAATAAAGAAGCTGCTTTGGCCTATGGCCGGGCAGAATATAGCAAGGCAAGAAATCCAAGCAGGGATAAAGAAAGAAAGAATGTAGAGTTGGGGAGACACCATGTAGCCACTCAAGAAGCAAGAGTTAACAAACCACAAGCTTCATGGTAAAATATAAAATAATAGAAATGGGTTACTTTAAGATGTAAGAGTTAGTTAATAAAAAGCCTGAGCTAATAGGTCAAACAGGGTTATAATTAATATAGTTTCTGTATGATTATTTGGGTCTGGTTGACCAGGAAGCCAACACACAGTCTCTGTTTACACTTGACTGTTGGAACTTACTTGTTAGAGCAGAGTGACTTTGAACTCACAGAGATCCACCTGTCTCTGCCTCCCTAGTGCTGGAATTAAAGACGTGAGCCACCACTGCCTGTGTTAGTTTTTTTTTTTTTGAGATAGAATCTTGTTATATAGCCTGTGCTTATTAAAAAACAAAATAAACAAAAACTTTGAAAAGTTCAGTTGTATGAACAAGTCTCATTAATACTCATGTCACTGTAGCATCAAATGCATTATACATATGCTATCATAATTGACTATTTCTTGCCACAGAAGGATTTTTTTTTTCACGAGATAGTTATTTAACAAGTTGCTTGGTGATCAGTGATACTAAAATTTTTTAAGACAGGGTTTCTCTGTGTAACCCTGGAACTCACTCTGTAAAATCAGTCTGGCCTTGAACTTACAGAGATCTACATGCGTCTGTCTCCTGAGTGCTGGGATTAGGTGTGCACCACCACCACACAGCTGTTAATACTAAATTTCAAACAACAACTTTGAGAACAGTTATGAATAAGTCTGTTGTTCTTCATTATTAAGTTACATAAGCTGTTGTACCATCTTTGATTGTGCCAATTGGGTATGATACATTGCACATTGATCTCAGAAATCTTGTGTTATTAAACAGAATGACCTGGAACTGCAGTTAGTCATGACCCCCAGTTTTCCAAATGTCACATCCCTCATCAAGGCTAGAAATATAATGAAATATGCTATTTCTAACCAAGTTCTGCTTTGCTGTCTACAGAAAGATTCCAAGAGTTCTGAAACATGAAGTTGCTGAGCGCTGAGGAGAGAGATGTCATACAGTCATTACATTTCTTTAGCCTTCATAAAAGGACCTTATAGTCAGCTTTTTTTTTGTTTTCTTGACTATATTTGTAGATCTTATTTAAGTTTTTTGAGAAAACCCAACTAATTTTCCTTATACCCGAATAAAACTGATTGGAACTTAGTATGTATTTTTGGAAGAAATAGCCTTTTTCTAAAAATAAAAAAGATTCTGTGTGCGTGTGCGCGCAGTACTTTTGGATCACAAGTTAGACAGTAAAAGAGTGCTTCTTTCTAAGTGTTACTCATGAACTTTGCTTAAACACAGTGAATTGATACTTGCCTGGTGGTAACCAGTGAGAAGTGGCATGCAAGGCTCTGAAATGTTAGTGGATCTAGATAAAAGAACAAAGCTCATCAGTTCATAGTTGAAATGTCAGACTGTGGAAATGCTGGTGGGATACGATTCAGATTTGAGGCCTATCCCATATCCCAGAGTTTAGAGTTACTTGGTGCTATGGAATACATCAGATTGAGGGTTGAGGTGGTCATTACAACTGTTGCTTGTAGTTCTAGATAAAAGTGCATGTCACTCTGGGAATAATACCTTGATTTCCACTGGCCTTCTCACTGCTGCTCCCAAGTCCTGATTGTCCTTTTTGTGCATGTTGGCACACGGATATATGAACCTGAATAGTGCTTGGCAAAATCTTCCTTCAGCAGTCTTTTCTAACTGAATGGCAAGAATGCCATGGCACCCATTCTCATTGGTATTGACATTTCTCTTTCCTTTCTTCTTTCTTTGCTTCTTTCCCTCCCTCCCTCCCTCCCTCCCTCCCTCCCTCCCTTCTTCTTTTTCTCCCTTCCTTTTTTCCTTTCTCCCTCCTGTTTAAACTATTTATGATTGTATCACCTGAGGATATTCCACTGTACAAAATTTCATAGCCTGCATTTTAGGGCAGTTGGGCATCAGGATATCTTGGAAGCCTCGATGTTTCAGTGTTTTCAACAGGGCTTTTCTGCCTTTCAATGTTTCTGTTTCTCTCTACAGCTGTATGATTTCTTCTGTCATTCTTTCCTTTTAAAATTAAGACTCATGGCAAGCTTTTGTTGATTTCTGGATGACCATTTAGAAGAAAGGAGGCCTCCTTGGAATGGCAAGTTTATAATTTCACTGGTTGTGAGGCCTTGGACATGTTTTCTATCAGTGTGCAGTCCCTGGGATTGTCTGAAGTTTATGTGGATCCTAGGCCAAGGCCCTTACTTGGCCTTCAGAATTTTGAAATGATGATGTTGGGTTCCTATCAGATCATCATTTTGTTGGTCATTATAACTTTGTTATTTTAATAAAACAGTGAAGTGGTTAAGAACGATATATGTTTCTTTTTTCATATAGATGCCTTCTTACTTAAAACATAATCCTCTAGTGAGTCACAACTCGCTGACAGTGACAAGCTATACAGCTTCAAGAAAGTCACCTTTGCAGAGAAGAAAGGAAAGTTGCTTCCCTGCTCCCCTATCCAACCTTCCTTTATCCCAATCTTCCTGTTTCCCCAAGTTCCCCCAATCCTCCCCTTCTTTCTTTTCTCTCCCTGTCCCCCCTTATCACCAACCCACCCCACCCCCAAGATCCCAATTTTCTCCCCGGCAATTTTGTCTACTTCCCATAGCCAAGAGGATAACTATATGATTTTCCTTGGGTTCACCTTCTTATTTAGCTTCTTTAGGTTCACACTCCGTGACCTTTATTTATGGCTAGAAACCAATTATGAGTGAGTACATCCCATGTTCATCTTTTTGGGTCTGGGTTACCTCGCTCAGGATAGTGTTTTCTATTTCTATCCATTTGCATGGCGAACAATGAGGGCTGATGAGAAGCCAAGGACAATGGCAC
Organism: Alexandromys fortis; assembly: GCF_014885135.2. NCBI lineage: Eukaryota > Metazoa > Chordata > Mammalia > Rodentia > Cricetidae > Alexandromys > Alexandromys fortis. The sequence continues at coordinate 933,588 of NW_026068115.1, read as the reverse complement.
AGGGTTTTGATCCTACTTCATGTTCTGGCTTGGTGGGAGCCTAGCCAGTTGGACGTTCACCTTCCTAGACATGGACAGAGGGGGGAGGACCTTGGACTTTCCACAAGGCAGGGAACCCTGACTGCTCTCTGGATTGGAGAGGGAGGGGGAGAGGAGTGGGGAATGGGGAGAAGGGTGGGAGGAGGGGGAGGGAAATGGGAGGCTGGGAGGAGACGGAAATTTATTTTTTCCTTTTCTCAATAAAAAAATAAAAAATAAAAAAAGAAGACATCCATATTCACAAAAAAAATTAAAATGAAAAGAAAGTTGCTTCCTCTCCCTGCTATTGAAATAGGAGTCTGGAAAGTGGGAAAGATGGGTGTGCCTTCTGCTGTAGCAGCAGCAGCTGCTGATAGTGGTAGCCAACCGCAGGCCATCTCCTCCTCCTGGCCAAACCTTCCCTTGGGTGACCAGAGCCCAGAGTGGTGCAGGAGCTGGAACTCCAGGTCTTTTGCTAGCAAAAGTGTTCATTTCTGAGATGGAACAAGGTACAGAGAAATGAGAAACTGCTACTACCTTGCTCTCATTGTGTTTCCTTGGTACCGCGGAAGCCTACGGGGCAGTGAGGAGCCACAGAACTCAACAAAGCAGCTTTATTTTCTCTGGACCTTATCTTTGCTTTTGGCTGGACATAAGGTGGAATTGGCTTAACTTATGCTCTCCACCTAAAATCACCTTGCCTCTAAGCTACACTCTTAAGCATAGGCAGATTTGCAAACATGGAGCAGGTTTGGATTTAGATCATCTGACCTTGTCAGTGATTGGTTTGAGAAGCAGTAAAAGTCTGATTTCTCTCCCAGAGGATGAAAGGACAGCTCTCTCTTCAGGTGTACATTGCATTGTCTGAAACTTAAAGATCCCAGAAATCTAAACTTCTGCTCTGAGCCACTTTTTTTGTTTATATTTTCGAGGCAGGGTTTTTCTGTAGCTTTGGAACCTATCCTGGAGCTAGTTCTTGTAGACCAGACTGGCCTCGAACTCAGAGATTTGCCTGTCTCTGCCTCCTGAGCGCAGGGATTAAAGTCGTGAGCACTTATTTTTTAAGGTATGGTTTTGAAAAATGATTACATTTGTTTTGTGTGTGTGTGTGTGTGTGTGTGTGCATGTACACACATGAATACATCCAAATGCATGCATGCAGTTGTGTATTGGGGTATTCATGAGATATGCATGTATCACAGCACAACTTGATGGAGTCAGTTCTCTCCTTCTACCATGTAGGTTCCAGGAATGGAACTCAAGTGTAAACTTGGTAGCAGGTGCCTTTATCCAGTGAATCATCCCAGTGGCCCTGAAATATTATTTTTGAAAGTATGAAGTTTATACTTGTTCACTCAAGGAATCTAGAAACCCTTAGAAAAGTGAGTCCTCCTACCACTTAGATAGTGACTGGGGTGTTTTATTCTTTGAATTGTGCATATGCAGTAGGTATAGTTTTGTATTGAGCTCCTTCAGTTACTAAAGTATATGTATCATTGCATCTCATTAAATATCTTTCTTGAGACTGTTTTAGACTACATTATTTTTATGTTGTTGTTTTATAAGGAAGAAGTTCCTAGTGATCAAAAATATATTTTTTGCTGAGATGTATATTCTTTTTGAAGGCACAGTCGTAATGTTATTTGTCATTTGGATGAATAACTTGGTATTTATGTTGATAGGAGAAACACACTTAACTATTTTTTTAATTTAACATGTGAGCTATTAACTGATCTTAACAATAAGGAATAACTTGTAGCTTTTGAAAACAATAAATGTAAAGCCACAGAAAGCTTTAGATGAATCAAGTGGGAAATAACCAGCTTAGTTTACTTTCCTGGATTTTACTCTATATGCTTGTGCCATCAGAGGACTCTACTCGAGTGAGTAGTGCAGTCTAATGCAGAGAGTAATGTAGCACACAACCATTCCAATTATAATCTGGTACCTATTACATCCGAAAAGACAACACTCTGTGTGTCTTAAGACCTTATGTCAAATCTCAGGGAACTTTAAAATGTCGCAGAGAAAATGAAATCCTATATTAGAGTTTATGATGGATATTGAACAGGTTTTATTTCTTTTCACAGGACTTGAAACTATCAACAATCTCAAAGGGTATTGTCCTTGAACTCAGTTCCTGAGTGTTGGGCTTCCACACAGTGATATTTAATCCCTTTTCTAGAATACCAAGCAATTTCACTTTCAAAAGTTATCCAGGGAGGAATCATTTATGATTTCTAATTATTCTGTTTGAGATGTCTTTGTTATACAGTGGGTGGAGCCTTGCATGTGGGGTTAATTGTCCTTTTACTTATTTAGTCAAGCTGGTATTTTAGCTGGTTCCTTCTGTGTATTATTGAGCCCAAAAATGCCCCAGAAATAGTTGACTCTGAAATACTTGCTTTTTTTTTTTTTTAATATAAAAGTGTATTTTAAAGTGTGGTAGAAAAAGAAGTTGGGTGAAACTCAGCGTCCTGTGTAGTTTGTTGGCCTTCGGTGCCTGGTTTTCTTCTATTGCTATTAGTTTTAAACTTTTATTCTTCCAGAAAGGCTAGAAGAGATCTTTAGAGGTTTGAAAACAAACACAGAAGTAGACACTAGACCACCCTGCCAGTGAAAACAAGTCCAGAATGAAAACTGGAGAATGTGTCTGTTCTCCTGTACTGAGCTGGGATGTCTACTGTGGCTTTTGTATATTTGGTGATCTTGAACATTACTGTTAAGAGGGGTTTTTAGTTTGTACTTTACTTTTTTGTATTTATGTGAAAATATACAAAAAACTATTCATTGTCTTTGAACAAAGGTACCCACTGTGCCCAGACCACTAGATACAATACTTGCTTTGTAAATTTTCTTTTTATTTATTCTTTAATATTTGAAAAGATTATATATTTTGTCTTTTTTTTTTAATTGAGCTCTACATTTTTCTCTGCTCCCCTCCCTGCCTCTCCCCTCCCTTTCAATCCTCCTCCAAGGTCCCCATGCTCCCAATTTACTCAGGAGATCTTGTCTTTTTCTGCTTTCCATTTAGATTAGATCTATGTATGTCTCTCTTATGGTTCTCATTATTGCCTAGGTTCTCTGGGATTGTCATTTGTGGGCTGATTTTCTTTGTTTTATGTTTAAAAACCACTTATGAATGAGTACATATGATACTTGTCTTTCTGTGTCTGAGTTACCTCACTCAGAATGATGTTTTCTAGCTCCATCTATTTGCCTGCAAAATTCAAGATGTCGTTATTTTTTTCTGCTGTGTAGTACTCCATTGTGTAAATGTACCACAATTTTTTTTATCCATTCTTTGGTCGAGGGGCATTTAGGTTGTTTCCAGGTTCTGGCTATGACAAACAAAGCTGCTATGAACATCGTTGAACACGTGTCCTTGTGGCACGATTGAGCATCTTTTGGATATATACCCAAAAGTGGTATTACTGGGTCTTGAGGAAGGTTGTTTCCTAATTTTCTAAGAAATTGCCACACTGACATCCAAAGGGGCTGTACCAGCTTGAATTCCCACCAGCATTGCAGGAGTGTTCCCTTTATATCATAACCTCTCCGGCATAAGTTGTCATCAGTGTTTTTGATCTTGTGAGTATTCTATGTTCCTGTTCTGCCAGTACCTGCTCCTTGCCTTATAAAGATGAGATACCACCATGCAATTCGTTTTAATTGTTGTTCTTCTTTCCTGAAGTTTAATCTGTGCTTGTTGTTTGCAGACAAAGCTAGAGGAACAGGTAATCAATACTGAAAGGTCAAATGGTGTGCCACATGGTATGACATACAAAATATGACCCACTGTTAGAACCAGGCATCCAAGGTTTTCTAACTGGGGAATTGCTTGGAGTTCTCTGCTAACTCCATTTTCTTATAATTTGTGTGCTATAGAATTAGGGATCCTTTATATGTGTAGGTCAAGGGTCTTGACAGGGTAATCATTGGTTCCTCATGGCACCACTTAGTGCAATACTGACTAACAGGATAGAGAAGTTGTATTCTTGTCACATCATAGATGAGATGTATATGGGCATAAATGCCACCAAGTACACATGAGCCTGGTCACAGCCACCTGAAGCAGACACTTGATAGCAACTAAATTTGTTGGTTAGTATATAAGATGGTCCAGTGTTCATATATAAACAGAAATATATAGATAAAACCTTTAATGATCTTCCCACCTTTGGGACTATGTTCTAGGGAAATTCCAAAATATATTTATAAGAAAGGTTGGAATGGTGCTTTGACTGTGTGTTATAGTTTTATGTCATTTATATTATACATAATATAATATATGTGAAGTTTAATCAATATTTGTGAGAGTACTTAGCACAGTGTCCATAATGAAAATTATAATTTAAAAGCTCGGCACTGTAGAATTAGAAAGATAGTTAAATTAGATACCAATAACCATCGTAATTATTGTGGATATTTTGATGACATAGGAAACATCTAGGACATAATTGTTATATAGAAAAAAGAGGGGGCTGGAGAGATGGCTCAGAGGTTAAGAGCACAGACTGCTCTTCCCGAGGTCCTGAGTTCAATTCCCAGCAACCACATGGTGGCTCACAGTCATCTATAATGAGATCTGGTGCCCTCTTCTGGCATGCAAGCATACATGGAAGGAATGTTGTATACATAATAAATAAATCTTCAAAAAAATTGTTCAAAAAGAAAAAGAAAAAAGAGGAAGCAGGAAACATATTTTTACATATGATATGATATCTATTTTATAAAGCAGTGTATAAGAAAAATTGTTTGGATCATTGAACACTGAAGTATTAACCATGAATGGCCAGGAAAAATGGCTCTGTGCTTCTGAGCATTTGCTACCCTTGCAGAGAACCGAGTTCTCAGTGTAAAAAACATGGAAGCTTAACCATCTGTAGCCCTCTTCTTACCTCTGCAGGCACTGTATGTACATAGTGCACTTACATACATGCAGATAGAACACACACACATTCAAAAAATAATTAAAGATTTAAATCAGTAATAATGGGCATATTTAGGTAATTTCTTGAGCCTTTAAAATTTTTTTCTTCAGGTATCTTTAAGAAAGTAGCTCCTGCCGGGTGATGGTGGCACATGCCTTTAATCCCAGCATTCTGGAGGCAAATTCATAGTAAGTTTAAGACCAGCCAGTACTGTTACACAGAGAAACCCTGTCTTAAAAAATCAAAACAAAACAAAACAAAAAAAAAAAAAACAAAGAAAAAGAAAATAGCTCTTCTGGAAGTTTTTATTTGTCCATTTCAATCTAAACACTCATTTTTACCGTAGCATATAAATTTTCTAATTCAGAAATATTTTATTTTCAAATGTCACTGTTCTAAGTACAGAATGCAGGGGAGGGAAGTGGTACAATGGTATGAGATGCTGTTTCCCCTTAAGTCTTTAGAAGGGACTTGAGCTTGGGGATTAGACTTGGGTTTACATTTTCCTTCTTTCCAGCTCTAAGACCATGAGCAAGTCACATTACTTCCAGAGCTTTAGTTTTGTATTTCCCACTATGATGTGGAGGACTGTAATTTTTATTTATGAACACATGTTATACATAGTACATGGTACATCTTTGGTGTTCAGTCTCCTGGTCTTGCAAAATTTAAAGCCACTTTCATTATAAAATATGCTGTTGATGAAAAGCACCTTTTTGTCAGGGATGGGGGTGGGGAGTTGCCCACAAATTGCAGTAAAGTCTTATATTGATCTCAAGAAGCATTTTTTCTCCCAGAAATGTCCGAAGTTCATCTGAATTGTGAAATCATTGTACTAGTCACAGTGGGGGTGTTCAGCATCTGTCCTGTACATCATCACCATTCTCTACCTGCCTAACCGACCTTTGAATTTTCTTGGAAGTTTGTGTCTTGTTTGTGTGAAATGATGAGGAGCCTGTTCCCAATGTGTACTTCAAACCTGCTTTTTTATGGCCACAGGATCTCTGTCAATAACCCGCTTTATGTTTTCACAAACTGAGCCCCTGGGGAGCTGTCTGCACTGTTCAGTGTGATCCAGCTGAATTCCTTCCCTTTCCCACTCAAACCCTTTGAATTGCCTGTTTTTTTGTTCATCTACCCTAAGGATGGTCTGAGATTGCAAATATGGCCTTTCTTGTGCTGAGAAGTGAGAATTGTTTTTAATTGAGCAGAAACATGTGGAAGGATCAGGAATATCTCAAGGGATTACAGAAAAATTCCAAATTTGTACTACTTACAGCTTGTGTTTAGAACAGGGTCTGCTGGGAATAAATGCTAGTTAGTGTGCCCTGTGACCTTAAAAACTGTTGACATGGACCTCAGCCAGAAACTAGCCACAGACCTCCTTTGTTAAACTCATTCACAGCCTCTTGAAAACTCTAGTCAGTGTAAGTTGCCAGGTCCAATCTTGCACAACCTTTTTTTTTTTTTTTTCCCATGCTTTGAAAACAGAGGATGCCCCTTAACCAGCAAACCTTCTTTAATAGGACTACATGGCCTAAACGCAATTGGAATTGACAACTTCCTGGCTTGGGTTTGCCAACTGGCAGTGCTGGAAGACTGAGGGGACAACAGCATTGGGGCGCTATGCACTTGTGTTTATGTGTGTGCAGAGGAGACTGAACTCCAGGGCAGGGTGATACCCCTTCACTCTAGAAGCTATGCTCTGGCCCTAATTGAATGTTGAATGTGTCTTCCAAATGTTCTGGCTGGGACACACATCAGAATTATCGTGAGATGTTTTCTTGTCGAAGACAAGAAAGACGGGGCAGTGGGGGCAGGCTTTTTCTTTTCTTATGGGGATGATCTCATCTTGTCCTTCTCCCTCAGAAATGCTTGAGCAAATCCTCAGTGTTGGATTGCTCTAGTACAAAGTGAGAACTTAAAAGAAGATGATCAATTTGGGGTTGATCTCACTCACTGTGCAGCTCTATGTGACAAAGTCAAGCTTCTTTCAAGGGCAACTCAATATTTCTCCATTTTTTTCCTCTGTACTGAGAAAACTGAGGAGCTAAGTAGGTTAAGCAATTTCTCCTGTTCCCGTCAAAGGGTTAAGAATAAGCCTTACATACATATGAGACAAGAAACAAATACTGCTTTTGGTTCTTCTCTGTGATTGAGAAGACTGAATTGTCTGAAATCTATTACATGAAACTTTGAGATGGGTAGACTAGACTGAAAAGAGGGAGCCTGTCTTCAGTTAGAAGTTGATTTGAATACTGTTGAGATGCTGATGGTGGGCCAGGAGGCTGACGTGGCTATCTGTTGTCATCTTGAGATATCTGTATGGAATGGGTGCCCTCTCATCTCCTTATCAGTGTGTAAAAGTTGGTTGTTGAAGTAGAATATTTATTTACAGCAATGGTGTTGAAATTGTTATTATTTTTTTAACAAATTCTCCAACAGACTTATCACTTCAAAAAGCTGCTGAGGTTCTGGCATGTTTTCAGCTAGGCATGTGTGATGAGAAAACAGGAATGTCACATTGGCCTAGGAATATGGAAACTTTGTAGGAGAAAAAAAATAATAGTATTTTCTAGGAGGGCACAAGAATTTACTTGCAAGAGAAAGATCCTAAAGACATGCATGCCCCAAAGTTAGGTACTTTGTAAGTGACTAATGAGGAGAAATTGCTGAGATTACTTGTTTTCAGGTATAGTATTTACATGCCCATACACACTTGCACAGATAGAAGCTGCACACAAGCATGTGTATGTGCAGTTTCCTCTCCTCTGTAACTTAGAACACTTATTTTTCCCACAGAAGGTAGATGACATTATTGTGTTTATTTACCTGACATTCTAAATAGAGAGCTTTTAGTTTTAGCCATAACTAGATTTGCATTCTGACTTATATATTAAAATTATTTTACTGTAACCCATAAATATGTATAAATTAAATCAATTTGTATTAGAACTAAATTCAGATTTATTAGCTATGTAGCACATTATACCACTTGACTTATCTGATCTTTATTTTCCACACCTGTAAGTAAATATGAGACCTACTTTGTAAAGTCATTCACATATATGTAATCATGTCATATAAAAACTCAATTTAGGGGTTGGCAATATTTTTTTTCCTAGGGAACTTAATAACTTCTCTATGTGCAGCCCTTCCATCTTTCTTTTTTTTTAAATCTTTTTTTTACATTTTATTTATTTATTATGTATACAATATTCTGTCTGCATGTATGTCTGCAGGCTAGAAGAGGGCACCAGACCTTATTACAGATGGTTGTGAGCCACCATGTGATTGCTGGGAATTGGACTCAGAACCTTTGGAAGAGCAGGCCATGCTCTTAACCACTGAGCCATCTCTCCAGCCCCAGCCCTTCCATCTTTCAAAATACTAAGGAAAGGTTTGTAGTAATTTGCTTCCTCTGCAGTCTTTCTGATCATAAAGGTAAACCAGTTAAGCAGTTATTTTGTAGACTGGTTGAGATGGATGGGAAGCAGCTTGATGAAGTTATCGAATGAATCCTTGTTTTGTTATTCCGATGCTGAGTGTAAATTAGAGTGTCAGTAAAAAATATTCAATGGGTAGGGTGTTAAGAAAGATTGGTCTCAGGGGCTGGAGGGATGGCTCAGAGGTTGGGAGCACTGCCTGCTCTTCCAAAGGTCCTGAGTTCAATTCCCAGCAACCACATGGTGTCTCACAACCATCTGTAATGGGGTCTGGTGCCGTCTTCTGGCCATACACACAGACAGAATATTGTATACATAATAAATAAATAAAT
>NW_026068115.1:905449-924827 GCF_014885135.2 Alexandromys fortis | reverse complement strand
TCTCTGTCTCTCTCTCTCTCTCTCTCTCTCTCTCTCTCTCTCTCTCTCTCTCTCTCTCTCTCTCTCTCTCTCTCTCTCCTCTCTTTCTGACAAGGAGGCCGAAGTTATTACAGATGTTTTGGAACTCGGTTTGAGGTCCCCTTAAGCCCATATTTCACCCTAAGTGCTCATGTTCTTACACACACATGGTTTTTGTTGTCCTAAGAATTTATTGTAAAATTCTCACCTGTGGGAATTGCTCATGGATTCTGTTGGGTATTGTGGCCTCTATATTTAGTATGTGAGTTCCACCTTTAGTGTTTCCTGTGACTAGCAAATTCTCTTAAGCTCCTTTTCTGTCTCCTACATAATAGAAGATTAAGACTGTGTTCTGGATTAGGTGGAGGAGGGTGGAGAACTCTGGTATGTACAAGAGGGAGAATTTCTTGTCAGATTTTGTTTCATTGAAACATTCATTCTCTATTAAGAGTTCTCAAGGTGAGGGTATGCCATCTTTTTCCAAAGATCTCCTCCTAGTGCTACTTTATTTTCTAAACTTTCATTAATAGTCCTTTGCAGCTGAAGAAAATATTAGCTTTCCTGTGCTCTCCTCCAGCTGGGAATGTCTTTCACACATCAAAGGCTGACAGAATCCTTTCATTAAAAGATAGTATAAGTTCGCCATCTCAGAACAGTGGAACCCAAAAACCTGGAGGAACTTTCAACTGCAGGTTCCATCAAAGCTGGCCTGGGGTTTTTCTCATAGGTGACTCCATTCTTTTCCAGTTTGTCACTTGCAGGTGCTTTCAAATCTGCTTTCTCCCTTCATTTTATTTATATCTAGGGTTTTTCTTTATTCAGAAGTTAATTATACAAGTTAGGAAAGATAACTGCTTTAACATTTGTTTTTAATAAGAAAATCCAGAATCCTGCCACTTTGAATGAGAGCCAGGGCCTTATTTGTTACTTGCTTCTCTTACCCTCCCCCATATTACTTGCTTAGTATTGACAATGCATTTATTTGAACCTGAGATTAGCACCAAAAATGCCATGGAGCTCTTTTCCTAACTGTTAAGGAAAAGTAGTGCTGGTATCAGAGGCAGTTGGATTACATCCTTCAGACTTTGTTCTTAAAATACCTTTGGATCCTGGTGAATACTTGTATATTATGTTCTAGCTTAAAGTTCAGGTGGCTGTTAGAACATGCATGAATACCAAGGCGTACATGAACATCCTAAAGAATAAAAACACTGTAGGTTCTATCATTTCAGTAAAAGCCTCAGAATCCAGGATACGTCTTGCAACATTTACTTTTCTTACTTTGGTCAGTTTCATGCTCTGTTAGTATTTTCTAGCCAAAGGTGAAAGTTGTCCCCAGATAAATATTGGGATGGTCTGCCAGCCAAATCCCAGGCAATCCAGTGAATTACTCTCTTTGATAGTAAAAAGGGTTCAGTTCAAGTTGCTCTGAATGGCATTTGAATATAAAACAACAGCCTTAACAAAAGTTGCTGGTGTTCTTCACATCGTTTCTTACCAGTGGCCAGTTCTTTTGGCACTTTAAGATATGAGGCTTGTTCCATTAACACACTGAGTGAAAGCTTTTGGAGCATTGCACAGCCACTGAATGGTGAAAGCGAGAAGAGAAAAGCACGTAGATGTATTGAAAATGCTTGAAATCAAAAATGAAAAACAACAAAGCAAACAAAAATATCACTGCATGCATGCACATGCACCCACTCATACCCAGGAGCTGTTGGTTTGGCAGTTTTTCATTCTTTATGGCTTTAAATTAAGGTTTTTTTTTTTTTTTTTAAATTCTCTTGTGCTATGTTGAACAGAAAAGCGGTGTTTGATGTAATCTGACCCAGATGTCAGCAGTGTGCCAACTTGTAATGATTGTTCGTTTGTCTTCAGTATTTTACTTTATAAAAGGAAAATAAGACAACAATTGTTTAGGGGTTTTAAGTTATATTTAGCAACATATTTTGCTATGTTGAATCTGTACCAGGCAAATGCACAGTAATTTAAATATGTCTTAAATTTAACTTCATTTTGGCTATTAATCTTAAAATCCTCAAATGCTGATTATGAGTCCCCTGATAGCTGTTAATGTGCTCAGGGTTTTACATTTTGGGTATTGTTTCTCTTGTTTCAATTTCTCATTCTTCTGTATTTCCTCAGCTAAGAGTGTCGAACTTGTAAGCTCTTTTAAATGGTCTTTGGCAGGATTTTCTCATATAGATTTCTCAGAAAGATGTTTTCATTTGTTGGTACCAGTCGCTCAGAATGCAAGTGGCATTTCCCACATGGTGATCTAGGGATCGATTGCTCTGAGAGCCAGGCCTATTCAAGAGTATTGTCTTCAAAATGTTTCATAAAATGAGAGTTGCTTGTGATTTGTGCACATCTCCTGTCTGCCTCCTTTGAAGTGCTTCTGATGGCTGCAAAATCCTCTGGGAAGAATGGATTTTGAAAAATTCTTCTGTGGGTAGAGCAAGCAAGTGAGGCCTTCTGTTGTTATATAATGCTATTTTAAAGATCAAGGGATGCACTTGAAAATCTTTGATTCCATTGTGCCCCCTCCCAAACCCAGCTGGGATTTTTTTAGTAAAAATAATTTGAACTACTCAGTTACATAGTTAGTTACTCTGTAAGGACCAAGTTCAACTCAAGGTCAAATAAAAAAATCTAAAAGTATTTTTCATATTCGATGTCAAAAGTAATTCTAACCTAGCATAAAACTAATTGTAAATCAGGCAGGATTAATTATACGTCACTAGCTAACCAGATGAAACTTAATAAATTTTTTTCTAAAAGTATTGAATAAATTGCATTGATATCCTGTAACTGAATTTAAAATTGCTGACTTTATGGCACTGATGATCAGTTAAGGCAGGGGCCATTGGCATATGAGTATTATACAGGAAAGATTAGGGGCTTGGTGGCCCGGTCTAAGTCCTATGCACTCTGCTAGTCAACCACATGACACTAAGCATGGCACTTGACTTGATCACAAGTACATGTGAGGGAATCAGACCAGCTGGTTACCCATGATGCTAAAGCTCAAATCTTCTGTACCTACATTCAAATCACAGGGCCAGTGAACTTATTAAACCTTTATTGCTGTGATTCATGTTTCTTGAATGTTTCCTCTGCATTCTGATGACTATATTTTTATCAGTGTTCCTGGAGTTAGTGTGGTTCTTGTGCTGTTTTTCTAATGCACACCATACCATCAATTTTAATTGCATTTAGCTATTGTTACTTTTAGGTGGGATATTAAACACACATCCTCATTTCTTTTTCAGTATAGATAAGGGTACTGACTCAGTACTATTGTCCTCTCTTTCTTAATGGCGGTCCCTTAGGTCTTCAGGATGTTCAGGATTGTCCCTTGCAACATGATTGTTCCTTGTAACATTGTAGAATATTCTAGCCTGGACTCCTGAGGCAGCAGAACCACTAGGTTAGCAGAGGAGAGACTCCATCGGTGTCACCTCACTCAGAGACTGGTGAGCTGTATGACTTTAGGTATACTCTTGAGTTTCCCTCCCTCGGTGAATACTGACTCTTCCCACATTCATGACTTAGCTCTTGAATACTCCACACAGGCCTTTTTAATTATTAGGGGCTTTTCATCATTAAATGGCCTTATTAAATGAACTGCTGTGTGGAGAAGATTTAATCTAAGTGGCCAGCTTCCATGACTTTGATTTTTTTAAAGGTATGAATCTTCTGGTGATTTGGAATGCTTGGTTGATAATAAAACTTTGAAAATGAAATATGGTTCCTGGAAGAATTGTTTAAAATATATATTATAAATGGTCATAGTAAAAAAGGGGATACTTTAATTTTTATCAGCTAGTTAATATTGGAAAGGTCACCAAGCCTTTAAGCTTGAGTGACAAACTTTAAGCAAGAGTGACATTTGTTCCTTGTGTGAGGGGTCAAGTCCCATCTCTTCTTCTTTTCCTACCACTGCATGAATACATCCTTAGTTTCCTGGAATTCTGTTTCCAATCTGTGAAAAATAAGGACAATAATATCTCCTGCAAAGAGTATTCCAAGGGACAAATAATAACATGTTGTTGGCTTGCAGTAACCTATCCCAATACAGGTTTGGAAATCTAGTAAGACTAATGAAATAAAAGTAATACTTTTTCCAAGCTTTGTTTACAAGGTTCTTCTGAAGGGTGTTAGTGTCAGGGACTGAAGCAGAACTATGCATGTGTAAGCCAGTGATGACAGAGGAGTGCTCTGTGCACACTTATCTTTTCCTACCTTTCAGCAGTTCTTCCAGAGACACATAGTTTCCACTTTATAGAAAGGAAAAGAAGGCTGGATATGGAGGCAAACACTTGCAGTTCTAGTACTTAGGAAGCAGAAGCAGAAAGCCATAACTTTTGGACCACTGTTGGCCACATAGGGAGACCCTGTGACATAAAACCAAATAAATCAATTAAGCATAAGGACATATCACAGAATAGGCATTTTTTTCTATGTCAGTACCTGGAGCTCTGACTCTAGAATCCAGATTTTTTTTGCTTTTTTAGTTTTTATTTTTATGTTTTTTTAAAAAAATAAACTATCTCTTTTTCATTATACATACCAATCCAAGTTCCCACTCCCTCCCCTCCTCCCATTTCCTCCACATACCTTCCTACCCCACCCCCATCCAGTCCTCAAGAGGATAAGGTACATTGCTTTGGGGAAGGTCCAAGGCCCTCCCTCCTATATATAGGCTGAACAAGGTGTCATCCAAAGAGAATAGGCTCCTAAAAAGCCAGTACATGCAGTAGGGATAAATCCTACTGCCACTGCCAGTGGCCCCCTAGTCTGCCCCAGCCATGCAACTGTCAACCACATTCAGAGGGACTAGTTTGGTCCTATGTTTGTTGCTTCCCTGTCTGGTTGGAGTTGGTGAGCTCCCATTAGCTCAGGTAAACTGTTTCAGTGGATGAACCCATCATCATCTTGACCTCTTTGCTCATATTCTCATTCCTCCCACTCTTCAACTGGACTTTGGGAGCTCAGAGCAGTGCTCTGATGTGAGTCTCTGTCTCTGTTTCCATCAGTTAGTTGCTGGGTGAAGATTCTATGGTGATATTTACGTCATTCATCAGTCTGACTACAGGACAAGAAGGATGCCCCCTCTCCTCTATTGCTTAGGATCTTAGCTGGGGTCTTCCTTGTGGATTCCTGGCAATTTCTCTAGTGCCAGGTTTCATGCTAACCCTATAATGGCTCCCTCAATCAAGACATCTCTTTCCCCGTGAGGGGTGCACCCACACACTGAGACAATGAGGATGTTCTATAGGGAACTCACCAAGGCCAGCTGGCCTGGATATGAAAAAGCCTGGGATACAACCGGACTCGCTGAACATAGTGGACAATGAGGACTACTGAGAACTCAAGAACAATGGCAATGGGTTTTTGTTCCTACTGCACGAACTGGCTTTGTGGGAGCCTAGGCAGTTTGGATGCTCACCTTACTAGGCCTGGATGGAGGTGGGTGGTCCTTGGACTTCCCACAGGGCAGGGAAACTTGATTGCTCTTTGGGCTAACGAGGGAGGGGGACTTGATTGGGGGAGGGGGAGGGAAATGGGAGGCAGTGGCGGGGAAGAATCAGAAATCTTTAATAAATAAATAAAAATTAAAAAAAGACACCTCTTTCCTTGCTGTCATCTCTGTTCTTCATCCTTCTTGACTATCCCATTCCCTCAAGTTCTCCTCACCCCTCCCTTTCTCCCTTCCTCTCCCCCTCCACCTTTCCACCCTCCCTTTCCCCCACCCCCATACTCCCAATTTTGTTAGGTGATCTTGTCTGTTTCCACTTTCCTGGTGGATCTGTGTTTTTCTTAGGGTTCACCTTATTACTTAGCTTCTCTAGGTTCATGAACTTTGTTTCATATTCATCTTTTTGGGTCTGGATTACCTCACTCAGGATAGTGTTTTCTAATTCCATCCATTTGCATGCAAAATTCAAGATGTCATTGTTTTTTTTTTTTTACTACTGAGTAGTACTCTAATGTGTAGATGTGCCACATTTTCTTTATCCATTTATCTGTTGAGGGGCATCACACCTCTTCATGATAAAATTTCTTGGAGAGATGCAAGGAACATACGTAAATATAATCAACGCAATATACAGCAAGATGACAGCCAACATCAAATTAAATGGAGAGAAACTCAAGGCAATTCCACTAAAATCCAGAACAAGACAAGGCTGTCCACTCTCCATATCTATTCAACATAGTTCTTGAAGTTTTGGCATAACTGGATGTCAACATATAGAAGAATGCAAATAGATCCATATCCATCCCTATGCACAAAAGTCCAAATGGATTAAAGACCTCAAATTAAATCCAACTGCACTGTACCTGATAGAAGAGACAGTAGGAAGTAGTCTTCAATACATGGGCACAGGAGACTACTTCCTAAATATAACCTCAGTAGCATAGACACTGAGAGCAATAATTAATAAATGGGATCTCCTGAAACCAAGAAACTTCTGTAAAGCAAAGAACATAGTCAATAAGACAAAAAGACAACCTACTGAATGGGAAAAGATCTTCACCAACCCTACATCAGACAAAGGACTGATCTCCAAAATATATAAAGAACTCAAGAAATTGGACAACAAAATTCTAAATAACCTAATTGAAAAGTGGGGTACAGAACTAAACAGAATTCTCAACAGAAGAATCTTTTTTAAAAAATATTTATTTATTATGTATACAATATTCTGTATGTATGTATGCCTGCAGGCCAGAAGAGGGCACCAGACCCATTACAGATGGTTGTGAGCCACCATGTGGTTGCTGGGAATTGAATTCAGGACCTTTGGAAGAGCAGGCAATGCTCTTAACCTCTGAGCCATCTCTCCAGCCCCCTCAACAGAAGAATTTTATATGGCCAAAAGATACTTAAGATACTTAAGGAAATGTTCAATATCCTTAGCCATCAGGGAAATGCAAATCAAAACAACTCTGAGATACCATCTTACACTTGTCAGAATGGCTAAGCTCCAAAACACCAATGATACCTTATGCTGGAGAATATGTGGAGTAAGGGGAACACTCATCCATTGATGGTGGGAATGCAAACTTGTACAACCACTTTGGAAATCAGTATGGCGGTTTCCCAGAAAATTGGGAATCAACCTACTTCAGGATTCAGCAATACCATTCTTGGGCATATACTCAGAAGATGCTCAATCATACTACAAAGGCATTTGTTTAGTTATGTTCATGGCAGCATTATTTGTAATAGCGTATTTTTTCTCTTATGTATGCATCTCTATCTGGGTGTTGGCAGCTGCTAAGTTTGAGACCCTAGATGCCAAGATGACAGTGACATGTGAAATATCTACTTTGTCCACCTTTATTGACACGGCATCTGAAGACCAGGCAGAGAGATTTCAATCCGCTGTAATGTTTATTCTTGATAAGGAAATCTAGATGATTATATACATGATCGATGTTTTTAGATTGATTTAATGAGACAGAGTCTTGTCCTAGAGCCTAGGTTGGCCTCAAGCTTGTAGTCTTCCTGCCTCAGCCTTCTAACAGGTCCACATTCGCATGCCTGTTTTTCTTTTAATTTCCCTCCCTGTGTTTAGATCCATTACTGTGTCCAGGTTCTCATGAATGCTAGTATAATGTTTGACTACTGAGTCATGACCTTATTCCCACTGTATTTTTACATAAGGGGGTTCCCTCTGATTAGGTAGCTTCTAGTGATTTCAGAATATCATATTATAATTCTTAAATGGTTTTTCATTTTGTTTGAGTGCATCATCCTATATTTCTGTATATTAAAATCTTGCTAAAATAAGCATAAAAATATTTATTTATTGAAAGCTTGGTATTTGTCTAGGGCTTCTCATGAATTCTGTAGTTGAATCTACATACTGACTAGAAGTGGGGCTCTGCTCTGCCCATTGTACAGATGAAGAAACCAAGACTCAGAGACTTAAGGGACTTGCTTACAGTGAAACCTGCCTTCCGTGGTGGTTCTTTTCCTTCCAGAGACTGCTTTTTAATTACACATAGTAAAACCTATTTTTTAAATGTCCACTTAAATTTTGGACAAATCCTTAGAGTCTGGTCCTATTATCAATATAATAACACTTTTCTTATACCCATGCTGCTCTTTGTAATCAGGGCCTTCTGCCCTGAACCTTTGATGCCAGCAGATCAACATCCTTCTAGTTTGGCCTTTTCTGAAATGTCATTACAACAAATCCTATGTCCTTACTTTGTGGAATCAGCTTGTTGCACGTAGCAGAGTACATGTGAGGCTTGTTCATGCTGCCATATGTGCAAATGCTTGACTTTTGTGCTGCGTAGACATTTGATTGTAGTACTGTAAACCACAGGGTGCCTGTTGACTACTGAAGGGTATCTGAGTTGCTTGTGATTCCTGTGATTATGAATAAAGCCATTCTAAGCTTTTTGGAGGAAATTCCATGTGAACCTCCCTTGCTCTTTTTTGTTTCTCTTGAGTAAATGACTGGAAGTATGATGTGGGGCAAAGTGCTAAGGCTGCATTCAGCTGTGTGGAACGCGGCCTGTTGTTTTCCAGTGGCTGTGTTCTTTTGGACTTAGATTTGCACCAGCAATGCAAGAATCCCAGCTGTCCCGAGTTTAATATCATTCCTGTTTGATTATGTCACCTGTTCTCCACATGCAGGCGCTTTTGCTGAGATATGATCAATTGTATTTCTCTAATGTCTGTTGTTTGGGACTTGTGCTCATTTGCCGTTTGTATTGGTAAAGTTGCTAGTCAGAAGTAGTTTTTTTTTTATTGTTTTTCATTTCTTGTTTTTTTTCCTCATTTAAAAGCTTGCTTTATTTCCTTATTGTTAAATTTTCAGAGTTCTTTATAATAGAAATATTTTGTCAGAGGTATAATTTAAAATTGTTTCTTCTGGATTTTATATTTATCTTCATTCATTGAGAGCAGTAGATTTTCACAGAGGTCTTATTTTTGATGGGCTCAACACAAAAATATTATAAAAATACTTTTGTGATTTTGTGTGTATGTTTGTATGTGGAGAGAAATTGGTACCAGAAAGTGGGCTGTTGCTGTAAGACCCAGACTATGTTGTTTGTTGGAGGGATGTGGAACACTTTGGAATTTAGGACTAGAAAAGCAGTTGAGGGATGAACAGCAGAACTTAAAGAGTTATCCTAGCAGGAGCCTGGAAGGCAGTAGTGCTGAGAACAGTGCACAGAGAGACCAAACTCAAGAGGTCACAGAGGGGAACCATGTCAGCAACTGGGCTAGAGGCCATTCCTGTGATACTTTGGGAAAAAATCTGTCTGCATTTATTTATTTATTTATTTAAATATTTCCACCTCCTCCCATTTCCCTCCTGCTCCCCCCATTCCCCTCCCTCTCCAGTCCAAAGAACAGTTGGGGTTCCCTGCTCTGTGGGAAGTCCAAGGTCCTCCCCCTCCATCCAGGACTAGGAAGGTGAACATCCAAACAGACTAGTCTGTCTGCCTTTTGCCATTGTCTAAGAACTTGCTTGGGGCTAAATTAAAAATGGGCTGTTTTTTCTGTAGAGAAAATTTCTAAGCAGAATGTAGGATTATTGTTACTGATAATAACACTTATGCAGGTTCACCATGAAAAAGAGTATGTGGGGCCAAAAGAAATAAGGAATATACAGTTTGTAGGGGGAAAAAATCTCTAAGAAGCTTAATGTTGTTATAGCCAAGACATGTTCTGGAAGAGAGGCTATAGTTGTTGAGATTAGTGCCATTAAGGAGATATTTGCTCTGTGTTGAACAATAAAAAGGGTGCCAACAGGCAAGACACCACCCAGCTAAGCCTCTGACTTGTGAAAGAATCTAAGGAGTTTTCTGCTCCTAGAAATGAACTGAATTAAAAAATAAATATGCTGGTAATGTCTAAAGGATCCAGGATTTACCCAAAGTTGAAGCCAAACTTAGCAGTGTCATCCACATGATGCTGCCTTTAGATGCAAGAGTAAAGGGGTCATGGATTCTTTCTTCGTCGTTTTTTTATAAAGTCCCTGAGGCTAGGTAGAGCATGACAAAAGAATTCATGCATAAAGACCCCGAGAGCGTAACAGGCTTTGAGAGGCCATTGTGTAAAGCTGTGAAAAGAAAGCCTGAGTTGCAGTGAAAACTTAAGATATTGGAGATGCCCAAGATATGTGATATTTGTTGTTAAGAGAGCTGGACACAGGGAGTGGAACCAACCCCAAAGATGTATGTTGCAGGTAGAAAAGGTGGAAGGATAGAACCATCGAAACCCGTTCACCCTGGACATAGACTTCTAGGATTTGTAGATTGTCTTGCTGGGTTTTGATTTTGGTTTAGTTCAATATTTTCTTACTATGGCCCAATCTTCTCTTTTGGGATGGTAAAGTATATTCTATGCCATTAGATGTTAGTGTGTACAATTAAGAAATTGCCTTGAGACTCAAAAGAGACTTTGGAATTTAAACAATATTGAGACTGTTGAAAATTATGATGTGGCCATGAGCCTATGTGGCCAGACTGTGGAATGTGATGATTTGAATGAGAAATGTTCTACTTAGGCTCAGGCATTTGAACACTTGGAGCTCATGTGGTAGCACTATTTGGAGAAGTTATTGGAAGGATCAGCTTTGCTGGAACAAGTGAGTTACTAGGAGGGGTTTGGGGAGTTTACAAGTCTCATACCATTTCCATTTTGCTCTCTGCTTTATGCTTGCTGTAGAAGATCTGAGCTTTCAGATTCTTACTCATGTACCATGCCTGCTACTTGTTGTCATGCTTCTCTCCACGATGGATTCTTAACACTCTGGAGCCATAAGCCAAAATAAATTCTTCTTTAGCCCTGGTCAGGGTATATTATTGCAGCAACAGAAAAGTAACAAATATGGAAAATGGTGCACATGCCCATGCTAGGGTGTGTGTGTATGGAGGTCACAGAATAACTTTCAAGGATTTGTTCTCTCCTTCCTCAGTGTGTTCCGGGAATCAGACTTGGTGTCAAGCACCATTACTAGCTGAGCCATATCAATCTTAGTTTTTTTTTTTTAATTCATTGTCTTTAATATCCTATCTAGAATCTCTATGCCTTACTATAGACCACAAAGATCTCTCCCTTTCATTTCCTAAAGGTTTTGCCATTTTATGCTTGATTTGTAGGCCTTGCTGTGGGACAGTGGTCTTTTATCCTGTTACTTGTTTTATTTTTAGTAAAACACTGACTGGCCAGTAGCCAGGCAGAAAGTATAGGTGGGGTGACTAGGCAGAAGCTAGAGGTAGGGCGATGAGAACAGGAGAATTCTGGGAAGAGGGAAGAGTCAGTCTGCAGTTGTCATCTAGACATAGAGAAAGCATGATGATGTGACTGCCTCACCAAAAAGGGTACCAAGCCACGTGGCTAACACAGACAGGAACTATGAGTTAATATAAGTTGTAAGCGTTAATAAGAAGCCTGAGCTAATAGGCCAATCAGTTTATAATTAATGTAGACCTCTGTGTATTTCTTTGGGACTGAACTGCTGTGGGACTGGGGGAGGAAAAAGGGGGAAACAGAAACCTCAGTCAACAAGGCCTTACCTTCATTCCAGTGTGTTTTTGTTTGTTTTTGAGACAGGGTCTCTCTTTAAGTAACCTTGACTGTCCTGGAGCTCACTATGTAAACTAGGCTGGCCTCAAACTCACAGAGATCCACCCACACTCTGAGCTAGGATTAATGTTGTGCATCAGCATGTACACCACCATGTCTGACTCTAAGGGTGGAGAAAATGAGGTATAAAGTGTAAGCTGAACTATTCACTATTTTTCTTCACATACGCACATAGATAGGTGCTCCTGATGGTGTTTACCTCCTATCATTTGGAAGGTCTTAGGCAAGAAAAAGATTATTTTTTGATGTTTATTCTTCTTTGAGTCATCGTCTGTTTGTGATCTCACAGCCCTTGCACCATTTTGTAATTATGATGTCAAAAGCAAACAGCTTCAAAGGATACAGCTGTGCAGATCTGAAGTGTTCTTTGGGCAGAAGGACTAGATATGAGTGCCCATACTTCCTTCTCACTGGTGTCAGGGGCATCAGAACTGCTTTTGTTTCCCTTTGCATATGAGAATGTCATTCGATTTCCCTGACTTGTAAAAATTCAGCTTGCACTATGAATTAAAATTAACTAATTTGATAGAAATGAAGTTACATAAAAAACATGCAGGTAAAGTCACTGTTTTCTGTTTTTAACCTTTAGACAATCAAATAACCAAAATGTTTTAGGGAAAATAAAAGCAGCTGTTACCCTCATTAGATTTCCTCCAGTGGTTTTTGTACTGGCCCATCTGTATTTATTGCTGTGTACCTCACTCAGTTGGAGCACAGCATGCCTAATACTGTTACCATCACCATCCTATTCAGTTCTTGTGTCAGCTGAGTAAAGGTGGGTGATAGTGCAGAGTTCAGTGATCTGATGAGGTTCTGTGGCTGCTTTGTTGGTGAGACTTGAACACAGATCCTCTGTGCTGATCTCTGGACCTTTTTACTTTGTTCTTTAAGATTTTCTCCAGAATTTATTAGTTTGTGGGACTTTGGGGGAGTGATAAAATACATTTTCAAATCTGTGAAAGTTTCTTGGAACTGTCTCCCCTAAATTATTTTGAGTGTCCTTGTAAAGTTTTACAGACACTAAACATTTTCAAAGGACTCTTTCTATGGACTCTGGATAATCTATATTGAGGAGCCTGGAGAGATAGCTCATTTGGTTAAGAGCATTTGATTCTCTTATAGAGGACCTGGGTTCAGTTCATCCACATGGTGACTCACAAACACCAGTAGCTTCAGTTCTAGCTGATCTGACAAGTCTTTTTGGTTTCTACAGGCACTGTATACACATAGTGCATACATACAGACAAGCACAAATATACTCAAAACACTAATACAAAAGATAAGTAAATCTTAAAAATTTTGTCACTTGCTATATTTTTCTTCTTTTATTAAGAGTTACCTAAGCGTGCTATTCCTTTTCTGTGGCAATTGGGCACAAATTTACTATTGCCTAACCTGAGAGCCTGTACCTGGGCAACTGCCAGAGCCAGAGGCTCTGCCTTCTGCTGTCTTCCTCTTTCATGTTCTGTGCTGGCTGCTTGCGGGTTAGGCTGTGAATAAAGTGCCATCCCTACTGGACTTTGTGGTCCAGTGCATTTTAAAAATGGTCGTGATCAAAATGGCTAAAGTATGTTGATATGATAAAGATGGGCAACATTGATTCTGGATGCTTCTTAGTATTTAGATCTAAATTTAGGTAAGATATTACTGGTCTATCCTGCCTCTTTGTGTGAAGTGATTCCTACTGATAGCAGCTACCCTACATCATTTCAGAACAAGAGGGTTTTTTTTTTTGCTTTGATTTTGTTTAGTAAAAATGGCTTTTTTTGCAAATACAAAGTCCTGAGAAGAATTTCTGTTGTAGATTAAGCCACTGATAAAGTCTAGGCATTAGTAGGAACTTGAACTTTTTATTGTACAAATATGTGTGGATGGGCCTGCACTTGAGCCAGGTCTCACATAAAGAGATGTACCCATGATGGAACATCGTAGCACAGCACACACTTGAATATTGAAGTCTACATTCACTCATAAGAATTCAGATCTTGGTCTAGAGAGATGGTTCAGCTGTTAAAGGCTAGGCTCACAACCAAAAATATAAAAACTCAGATTTTGCTGAAAATTAGTTTAAGCAGGGGATAGTGACTACGTTTGGTTGTGCAGTATTCCCTACTTGCTAAATGCCATGCTTAACTTTTCTTTGCCATTTGTCATTTGCCTTTAAGAATCCAGATTTTAAGTCACCACATAATTCCTCAAGAAGTCAGCCTGAAGATGTACATGGTATAATTTGTGACTAGATTAAATAATTCCCGCTTTGAAGTTAAAAAGCACAAGTTGTTTACAAAGGAACCCATCGATTCTTCCTCTTTCTCTGGAAGCATCCGAGCAGTGAGACCTGCACAGTCTGTTTGGCACAGTGGTGGCTCTCAGCTGGCTAGGGCCCTCCTGCTGCTTTGCAGAGGATGCACCAGAACTGGTCTGTAGCATGCTGCAGCCCACCTGCAGATCTGCTTGTGCTTAACTGGGGCCTTGCAACCACGCACTACTACAGCCTGCTGTTTCAGATGCAGTATCTTTCCCTTAATATTTTCCATCTGGTCAACAATGACCTATAAAGACAGACACAAACCAGGGTTTGAGTTATGAGGAGGGTGATGCTGAACCACTTCCAAAGCATACTGTAGAGCCTATGGTCCTGGCAGCTGCCTCTGCATGCTGGAGAGAAGTGGACTTTTCCCCCAGGTTGGCTTGCAAAGCATTGTCACATCAGAGACCTGGGTTTTTTAGCTTTCAAGAATTTTAAAAGGCTTTGTAAATTCTCTCTGAATATCATGGAATGTTAGCATTTAACTCACAGTTACATTAATAGTGAAGATTTTTGAGCAAGAATATAATGAGAGTCACAAGAGTGTTTTATATTCAACTTCTAAATTTTCAGTTCTAACTGAAGCTTTGACAATTAGGCTTGTGTCATAATGGGTATCTTGTGTTGAGTGGCATTGCAATGGCAGAGATGTTTGACAGTAGAGTGGGTTGAAATTTTGACTTCAGAAATGAGGAAGAGTTGCTTTTGATTTTCTCTTTGCTAAGAATGTCTCCGAAGATGCATTTGTTCCTGGCTTTTTTCAGCTATCTTAAAATGGTAGCGTGTAAAGCTAATTTTATACTTGTGAGTCGTTTAAAGTCCATTGAAAATACTAGTCAAAATCTGAATTTTAGGTTTTGGCAGTTTGTGCTGTCAAAGCCCTTAGGGTATAATTTGTGTTTATCTACTGCTTGGTGGTGTGTGCATACGGGGTGGTGGGGGGTTGTTGCTGTCCTTGGGTTTTTCATTATTAGACTGTCCTTTAGGGTAAGACCTGAGTTGCTCCTCTCTTTGTAGAGGATTGCCTGCTCTCTGAGAAGACAGGATCCAGATTCTGCAGCAGAACACTGAGCAGAGGCACTCTGATGCTTACACCTCAAGTCCATGCTGCCACCTCCCGTCTGCAGCCTACCTTTTGTTTTGAATAAATCCTGCCCATCTTCTGGAAGAAGCTCCATAGATGTTTTGGTTCTGTTTTTTCCTGTTTTACAGTCTGCCCTACTCCTCTTTCCTCATCATACTTGGTGGTTGACTCTTTGTATCAGAGTTGAAGTCAGATTTGGCCTGGAGCCAGCAGCATTGAGCACACACTGCTTTTCAGTGCCATTAAAGAGTGCCATTCCTACTGCAGGCTCATTAGGAAATATAGGTGTGCTGGTTTAGAGGCTGATTAGATTTTCCACAGGTGTGCGTTCATGGCTCCTCCTCTTTTGGTGCTTCTTGATGGATGGCACTTGTTTTATAGTATGGCTTGCTGTGTCTGAGGGTTAGGGTGAGAAATGCAGGTTAATTAGAAGAACCCAACTGACTCTAAAAAATGAGGTGGGCACTAAGTACTAAGAATATGAGGACTAGACTAGTCTAATGGCTTCAAAAATAATGAACTGAGGAAAACTTGGAATTTTCTTAAGATTCTGACTAGAAGCAAAGATCAACAAGAGTAGGTTTGATGATATAGTCCATTTACCTGGAATGGCAAATCAACAACTTCGTAAATGCTGCCTGCATTTTACCTTGAGCCTGACCATGCAGTAAACAGTGGAGATACAGAGATTAGATGTAGTTACGGGAGCTGTGGTCAAACCCGTGATCTTAACATGTTAAAACTTGAAATCCTGTAAAAGTTTGAAGCCTTGCTGGAAGCAGTGTGCCTCCCTTCATAACAGTAGGAAGTGAGGCCTCAAGGGCTACTAAAGGGCTTCCCCAGCAGGACTGAAAAATTGTAACTGGAGTGGTGACTAGGAAATTCACTCCAGGCAGGTTAGATAGCATAGGCAGAGACCTATAACCAGAGGTGTCCAGGGCTTATACAGAGTGTCAAGCTATTCCCTAAACCTGAACCCACTTGAACTATGAGGAAAAACAGGAAGTGAGGTTGAGAGCACCAGGGTTCAAAGGTCTCACTTGCTAAGGGGATGGATTTGCATCTTGATCCAGAAGTCAGTGAAGAACAGTCTGGAAAATCATCAGTCAGAGAGTGTCATAGTTAGATTTATGTGTGAGCAAGCCACTCTGGTGACAAATGTTGGAGACCCAGTTTTGGTGAGGTAAGAAGCTGTGGGGTCAAGGTAGAGAGAAGGGGACATGTTGGTGTAGAGAGTATGAGAGCAGGCCAGCAAACTTGCCATTTGAAGTGGAATCTGTACATTTGGAAGGAGTATCACTGCTCGGAGGTCCTAAGTTTTATACTTAAATCACTAACACTTGCCTTTTAAGTGCTCTTGAAACATTTTTTTTGTGGGGGAGGGGAATGAGTGTTATTTCTTTAGGCAGAAGTAACTGCTGCTTCTTGTAATTGCATTTTGCATAAAGTAGCACTGGGTTGTTTGTGTTCCCCATGTATGGACTCTCAACCAGCAGACAGAATCCTGGGTGGCAGCAGGAGGCGGATCCTGAATTTCAAACATCTCCATAGATAAACGAGAGTCATTTGTAAATAACCATGGCTCAGCATAGGAGAAAACATTGACAGTGATGAAGCTGACTTCCCAAGGTTCTTCTGAAAAGCATTGGAATGTATTATAAATAGCCTAGTAGTCAGGAAAGTGAGTATTTGTCTGTAGAGTTGCTGGGCCTTGTGAAAAGAATGGGTTTCCATTAATGAAAGGATCAGAGAGCGATTCTTCTGATCCTTCACTAGACAGAGCCGAGGCCTTTACTTTGATTATATTTGAAGTTGCAGGCCATTAATGAGAATACTTTAGCTGGTCTCAGACCAATCTTTCTTACTCTTCTCTTTACCTTTGTTCATTTGGGGCTCCCCTTTGCCCCCTCAGCAGGCACAGCCCCTCCTCCATTGAAGAGTGAGAGCCTTTCCCTTTAGATTTCAGACTGAGACAGCTGCCTCTTCTATCCCTTTACCCTCTTTTTTTCTTTCAAACTTAGCTGTTGGTTGTGGTGAAGAAAACTGTTTTCCTCTCTTGCCAGTCTATTATACCTTCCTGTTGGAATACATGATAATATTAAGCTATGTTTGAATGTAGTAGGTGTACTCTTTATTGAAACGTTGTGGTTTTAATTGATGGTCATGACAGAGTAATTGTCCATTTTCAGCATGGAAATTAAATTAGGACAAGCCTTTAGTTATGAGCCATAGCTGGTCCTGAGGCCATACAGCAGAATGAATGGGGAGCAAGCTTCACAAATAGGAGTTCAAGGACAGGCTCACTTAATATTTGAACTAAGCCTCCTCCTCCTCCTCCTCCTCCTCCTCCTCCTCCTCTTCCTCCTCCTCCTCCTCCTCCTCCTCCTTCTCTCCTCCTTCTCCTTCTTCTTCTTCTTTTTAAGTGAATTTAAGATAGTATTTAAGGAAGTGCTCTGGGTTTTGCTACTTGCATATTCCCTGACAGCAGTATCTTCCTGATCAGCATCCAACAGTGGCAGCATGGTCATGACTGGAGTGAGGAGAAGGCTTAGAATCCAGAGCAGACTTTGAACCCTGAGCTAGGAAAGCTCAAGGTGATGTGGAACACTATTAGTACAGGGCTCAGTGCAGTACATGGCTTAGCTCTTGGCCTCCAAGTCCCTGTCACTGTCACCTGGGCTTGCCTTTGAAAGGAACTTTCCCTTTCTCACCCCCTTCCCCCAGTGAAGCTTCTAGTTCCCTTGGGCAATCTGGTTTGGTCCCAAATTTTGACTACTCTCATTGTTACTGCAGGAGAAGGGTACACAGAAAGGAGCCATTGTCACAGTCTGGTGGGTCTGACTCATCAAAGGAATAAAATGCAAACATACCTTCTACTGTGTGGGTCTGCAGGAGACGGTATTTTCTGCCTTGAGAAACTGCCTTGATTATGGAAAGGATGTCAGGACTTCAGCCAGTACTTTGCCTATCATCACATTATTTTGTTGCTGCTCAGTGGAGCTAAGAAAACTTAAGAACATTACCATCTGGGCAGAGCCAACCAATGGTGAACTGTGAACTGCTTACCAACTTAACAGAAACTCTTGCTACCTCATTCATTAATTAGGCCTTTATGGCACACCTTCTCTGTGTTGCTTGGCAACCATAATAGCAGTCATTAAATTCTGTCATTTTATATTAACCCTTTGACCCTGCGTGGATTGGGAGCCCCCCACCTTAAAACTAATGCATTTTACATTAGTACATCTACCTGGGAAATCTCATTCCCCTGACACCTCGGCTGCAAAGAGCAAATAGCCAGAGCCCAAAAGCAAAAGAATTTCCCTTTTCCCTTCACACTAGTGTGTGTGCTTTTAAGGAATTCATGAAATATATCTGTCAGAATGGAGACTATTCCCTGATCTGCTGACAGACAGATATAATGTACATCCAGCAAGATGAAAAGACAGCTAGCATCCCAGAGAAACAGGAGCTGACTGTGACTTCTGTGGGCTCTGGAGGAAGGTGCTGCTGTGAAACCAGATGGGAGATTTGTTAAGAGTTGTTTCCAAAACTGCCTCTGTAGCTGCTCTGCAAAAATTTGGACCATACATGATGGAGAGACAGAGGCCACTACAGCAACACCCCCCAACATTTCAGCAATGGGGTAAGGTAGTAGGGAGTGAACCATGTATTCAGGCAAAAGCTGGGGAGGGACTGGAGTCCCCATACCCCTTTCTCCTGCTGCCCAAGCAATCTCTAAGAAGGTATAAAAGGCTCTTGCGGTGGTTCCTTTGCCTATCAGGCTTTTCACAGTTCCATAAGTATAAACAATGTAAAGGCTCCGAATTAAAATAGGGCATAGTCATGTAATGGTGCCATGTCCTCTGTATGGAATGGACAAAAATTTTGAATGCATGTAGAAATACTTATATTTTTCTTTTTAGTTTTTTTTATTGGAAAAAAAATTTCCGCCTCCTCCCCGTCTCCCATTTCCCTCCCTGTCTCCCTTTTCCCTCCCCCTCCTCCCACTTTTCTCCTCCTCCCTCCACTCCTCTCCCCTTCCCTCTCCAGTCTGAAGAGCAATCAGGGTTCCCTGCCCTGTGGAAAGTCCAATGTTGAAGTAGGAGCAGCGGGGCTGCGTCCTCGGCACCCGGCCGCCCACATGGCTAGCTTATGCCCGAAATAATTACATGGAAACTGTATTCTTTCAAACACTGCCTGGCCCGGCTAGTTCCAGCTTCTTATTGGCTAGCTCTTACATATTGTTCTAACCCATTTCTAATATTCTGTGTAGCCCACGAGCTGGCTTACCAGGGAGGATCTTAACCTGCGTCTGTCTGGAGCGGGAGAATCATGGCGACTC
>NW_026068115.1:825528-900499 GCF_014885135.2 Alexandromys fortis | reverse complement strand
GCTCCTGAGTGCTAGGATTAAAGGCGTGTGCCACCACCTTTTTTTGTTATTGTTGTTGTTGTTTTTTGCATTAGAAGTTGCAGAACAATTTTATTTTTTTGCCTGCTTTCTGTCTAGCTAAAAGAGGCCAATCTTAGGGAGGTCAAGGTGGCACCATGTGACCTGGTCTGGTCTAAAGATGCTGTTACAGGTTGGAGCAGTTAGATTCACCAGTCAAGATGCAGTGTGCAAGAATGTCTGTATGTTTGTCCAGTAGGCTCTCTAGTTGTTTTTGTGATCGTAAAGCCTGGGGTCCCATGATGGTCACCCTGGTTCCAAATGGCTAAAGATAGTCTTCAAGTCATCATAGGTGTTGGGGTCAGAGCTTAGGCTCTTTTTTTTTTTTTTAAATTGAGCTCTACATTTTTTTCTCTGCTCCCCTCCCAGCCTCTACCCTCTCCCAAGGTCCTCATGCTCCCAATTTACTCAGGAGTTCTTGTCTTTTTCTACTGCCCATGTAGATTAGATCTATGTAAGTCTCTCTTAGGGTCCTCATTGTTGTGTAAGTTCTCTGAGATTGCGATTTGTAGGCTGGTTTTCTTTGCTTTATGTTTTAAAAACCACCTATGAGTGAGTACATGTGATAATTGTCTTTCTGTATCTGGGTTACCTCACTCAAAATAATGTTTTCTAGCTCCATCCATTTTCCTGCAAAATTCAAGATGTCATTATTTTTTTCTGTTGTGTAGTACTTCATTGTGTAAATGTACCACATTTTCCTTATCCATTCTTCATTCGAGGGGCATTTAGGTTGTTTCCAGGTTCTGGCTATTACAAACATGTGTCCGTGTGGCATGATTGAGCATCCTTTGGATATATATCCAAAAGTGGTATTACTGGGTCTTGAGGAGAGTTGTTTCCTAATTTTCTGAGAAATCGCCGAAAGAAAGCATATTTAACAATTGGGGCTGGCATAATGAATATCAACATTTAGAAGAATGAAAATAGACCCATATTTGTCAGCATGCATAGAACTTAAGTCCAAATGGATCAAAGACCTCAACATAAAGCCAGCCACACTGAACCTCATAGAAGAGAACGTGGAAAGTACACTTGAACGCATTGGCACAGGGAACCACTTCCTAAATAGAACCCCAGCAGCACAGACAATGAGAAACAATTAATAAATGTGACCTCCTGTAACTGAAAAGCTTCTGTAAAGCAAGGGACACAGTCAATAAGACAAAATGACAGCCTACAGAATGGGAAAAGACCTTCACTAACCCCACATCAGACAGAGGTCTGATCTCCACAATATACAAAGAACTCAAGAAATTGGTCATCAAAAGAACAAATAATCCATTAAAACAAATGGAGTACAGACCTAAACAGAGAACTCTCAACAGATGACTCTAAAATGGCTGAAAGACACTTAAGGAAATGTTCAACATCCTTAGTTATCTGAGAAATGCAAATCAAAACAAGTCTGAGATTCCATCTTACACCTTTAAGGATGGCCAAGATCAAAAACACTGATTACAACTTAATGCTAGAGAGGTTGTGGAGTAAAGGAAACACAAGATAGTACAGCCCCTTTGGATGTCAGAAACTGTGTTTTTTACAGTCACTTTCTTTGGAGCAGTACCTCTACTTACTGTATTAGATTTCACTGTATGCAAGCTTAAATGATAACCCAGGAGCAAGCCTTAGCATGATCCGATTTGATATTTAGTTTTTATTTTATTAGTAGTTGTCTTTAATGGATGTCTTGTCATGTAGGTTTCCTGATTATTGGTAATTTAAATTGACTGAGAATGAAAGGAAACCACAGGCATGAAATTGATGGACTGTGCCTGCAGTAGGCTCCAGCTTTCAAGGCAGCCGTGATGCCTCGGCAGGCTCCCTCACTCCCCCTCTTTTCCAAGGCTTTGAACACTCTTTCTGCTAATGCCGAAAATGAGAGCTTAATACTGTTGCTATCTGGGCATCTTTAAAAGCACACAGACATTGTGAGTGTTCCTTCTTTGAAGGTAAGTGTTGTCCATGTGCCCACTCTCTACTTGTTAATCTCTAATTTGACCCAGAAGTAGAGATCTGTGAAGATGCTAACTGAAAAACAATGATAACAGGAGAAGTAATTTTCCTTGCCCTTATGTTGTGCTTTCCCACTACTCTTCAGAATTGCTTGTCTTGTCTTGTCTTATCCTGAGGAAGGGGACAGCCAAAAGTGTGCTGTTTTTTTTTCCCCTGTGGGTTCTGGGAAATAACCAGGATCATATACTAGGCTTGTAC
Organism: Alexandromys fortis; assembly: GCF_014885135.2. Classification (NCBI taxonomy): domain Eukaryota; kingdom Metazoa; phylum Chordata; class Mammalia; order Rodentia; family Cricetidae; genus Alexandromys; species Alexandromys fortis. The sequence continues at coordinate 898,228 of NW_026068115.1, read as the reverse complement.
CCAACATAGTCTATCTAGAGCAGCCTATGTCCCTCAGTTTTCAAATTCAGATAGCATTCTCGTTCTCTGAGCACCTGGTCTCAGCATTGTTGGTCTCTGTGTCAGAATACTGAACGCCTTCAGTTAGGTTTAATTCAAACGAACAAACTTGAAAACAGGTTTAGGTACTTGATTAATAAATAATCAAGCATGTGTTTATTCATTACCTGCTCCATTAAGGCATTGGTGTTGGCAAATGAGTGAATGTAAGAATAGATAGATAGATAGATAGATAGATAGATAGATAGATAGATAGATAGATGAGAAATAAATAATTGAAGGGGCTGTGTGCTTTTTGTCTTTCTGACAAAGGTAGTTTTTTTTTTTTTGTATAAGATTTAGAACTTCCAAACAACGTGATAGGGTGTTGTAATCCATAGAGCCGCTTCTTGCAGAAGAAACCTTTGTATTATTTTTCTTGCTAATCCAGAGAATGTAAGTTTGAACAAAACTTATTTTTTAGTTTAATAATTCGAAAAGTCAGCGAAATCTTTTATGGAGAAATGTTTGCTTCTGGTGACCAATCTGTGGATTCTTTGTGGAGGAGCCATGATGTTGTGTACTGCCCTTCTGATACCTCTTCTTGGATAGCTACAGTCACCCCCAGGGTGAGAAAGTGTGTGCAACTGCCACTTTTATCCTGTCAGAGCACTCTATCTCTCTTGTTGTAGGGCCACGTCTGATGTTAGTCTTCCACCCCATAGGCTAGCTGTGGACAAAGTGGCCTGGAGGAAGCCATCTGTTTACCTTCTCAGCATTTCCTGCTGCTTGAGCTGATGTCTATGACTATGACCAACTGCAGTGTAAGAGGATGCCTGCCCCAGCCTACCATAATCATTTGGTGTGTCCTGCAGAATGTTGAGGAACTTCTTACTACCAGCTGGCTAAACGTCCTCCCCTCTAAAATGCCCCTGTGTTGTGTAACTCTCTCTAAATTGATCACTTTCAGGACACCTGCCAGGCAAGATGCTTTTAATTATACACATTAATTTTTAAGCCTTATTAAATTTCTGGATGACTGTGTTGTAAGACACTGGTGTGGGTTCTCTTACCTCCTGTGCACAAATGAATAGTTATAGTGGCAAAGGCTCACAGGTGTAGAGGTACAGCTGCTCAGCTCTGCCTGTGTGACTGTGTGACTCTGCACGGATTCTTTACCTGCCTGAGTACAACTGCCCCATTGTTAAAACATTATCCACAATTGCTCTCCAATGATAGAATTAAATACAACATGTTGTAGCTACTAGGTAGTGTGTTTACGTAGTCTAGTTTTAAAAAATTCTTACTTTCCCTCTTATCCCAAATTGTCTTTATTTTTTTTTTATTTTTTTATGGTTTATTTAACTTTATTTTTTTATGTGCATTGGTGTGAAGGTGTCAGATCCCCTGCAACTGGATCTTCAGACAGTTGTGAGCTGCCATGTGGGTGCTGGGAATTGAACCCGGATCCTCTGGAAGAGCAGTCAGTACTCTTAACCACTGAGCCATCTCTCCAGCCCCAATTGTCTTTAAATGTGTTTTTAAATGCCCTCCAAGGAGTTTGTCAGGGACTTAGGAAAATCCTGTAGTCTGCACTCTCTCTGCTCTCTCAGAGTCATCATGAAGAAATGGAAATGCTATTCTGAGCTGAACTGAGCCAGTGGTTCTGGGCTGTAGTCTCTGATTCCCAGGTGATAGCAGATGTCTCTTAAGTGATTCAGGTGTTCTGAACAGAGTGCAATCTCTTATCTGACACCGCTCCAGCAACTTTTTAGCCTTCTTTCATATTACCTTTTTATAACATTTGAAGCATTGGGATTCCTTGACAGCTGGTGGAATGCTAACTCCTCACTTAAAAGGACTCTGCTTTGAGTCCTCAGGTGACTTTCATGCTGTACTGTTTGATTTAGGTCCACATGCCAAATAGTTTAATGTGTTCTTTTTTTTTTTCTTCATTAGACAGATTTTGTCATGTCCAAGAGACTTCCTGCCAAGTAGCAACTTTTTTTCTTACCATCAAGGCATTGCCTGCCCCTTGTTAACTCTCTGCATATGTACGTTCAGAATATCCCCATTGGCATCTCCTTGGCAGTGAAGCTTTCCCTGCCCCTTCAGAAAGCAGCACTTCTTCCACAGTTTGCAGCATACCTGTGTATTTGGGCCCTTTAAAGCACCATGTTTTCTTTGCAGGGATTTCTCATTGGTCACATGTGAGCTTCATTCTTGTAGCAGGAGCTGAGTTCCTTAGCTAGAACTTTCTGCCAAATTAAATATTAGAAATTTTGAATGCAGAGTGTTATAGTTACAAAGTGGAATTGAAGAATAATCTGAACTCTGTATTCCAATATTCTTTGGACTAATAAGTTAGTCATCTGACTTTTCTTACAGTAGGCTGCATTTAATTTTGTTTTGTTAAATCCTTTTCTAAATTCAGTTTTAAAAATGTAACATTTTCTGTTACACAGAAGCCAGGAGTGGTATAGATCTGCCTACATATATCTGTAGTGTCTGGTGCATACAGGTGTCACCATGGTAGGAGTACTGGTTAGTATTTATGATTTTCTTACCTAGTGTCAGCCTCCATTCTTATTTTAAAAACTTTTGAAATATTTATTTAGTGTATACAGAGATGGGGGCAATATAGATGTGTGATATTGCATATGTGGAATCTAGAGAAGAACTGAAGGTGTTGGTTCTCACCTTCCTTCATCTAGAGTGCCAGGGTGGAACTCCGATCAGTGTCTGAGCAGTAAGCTCCTTTTCATCTTGCCAACCTTCAGGCACCATTCATTCTAAATGCTTGAAATACACTTAGCTTTTCTAACCTTACCACCAGTCCATCAAGTTGGAACAATTATCTCTAGCTTATAAATGAATGAGCAGACGTACAGAAGGCTTAATTTACAAAGGAATGGAGCTAAAATAGGGACATTGATGAACTGACTCAGTGCTAAGGTTTCTGATGGTATTTATCACTTAATGAATATATTGTTGGAAAGTTGATGTCATTTCTGTCTCATGCTTTACATTTTCATGATGAGTAAGTGTTGAGATACTGAGCAGGAAAAGACTGTATGGAACTCAAACTGTATGGAAATCAGAAGTTTAAATAGACGGAGACGATTTCAAATAAGCATGAGGACTAACTAGTGAAAAAAAGAAGGGCTGGATGACAATGCAGCCTTAGCTGATTTGGTAGACTATAGGTGTGGAATTCTTAGTAATATATCTGTGTGGAATTTCTCCAGCCATGTGCAGTCTATAGACAGGATATAGTAAGAAGAAGTGAGTAGTTAGAACTCCTACAGTCAGCCATGCTTGTGCATAAATAGTGACCTGGGATCCCAGCGTCTTGGTGTGGGCCATAGAACCAAGCTGGGTAAAGCAGGAGTGAAGTGAGTGCTAAGGACAGGTTGAGTTGGAGTTGTGAGAGGAGTCATACACTTGACTCAGTATGGGAGAGTTTTAAGCAGGGGTTTCAGAGACATAGCAGATTTGATAAGGGAAGTCAAGTGAAGACTAAAATGAGGTGAAAGAGCCTAGTAAGGAAGGAGGCCATTGACATGCCTAAAAGGCCATGTGTTTATGGTTGCCCTATTCAGTGTGCAGGCCTCATATCTGCTTTGTGGTGCATAGTGTTTCCTAGTACTGGTGGAGCTAACTGGAAGGCATTGCTGAATTCATACATAAAAACATGTGCATATATATTTTATTTTAATTGACAAAATTATATGTATTTGTGATATAATATTTTGATAGCTGTATATTACAAAATTGGCAAATCAGGTCATTTAACCTGTGACTATTAATGCATATTTGTTGATTCTAATTTGTAAACATTCTCAAATTCTTAGAGGGGGAGAGATGGTTGCTTCTAAGATATTATAGTTTGATTTTTATGTGGTAGAATTGGCCCCCAGCACTACATGTAGATGACTAGAACTTGTTGAAAACTGAAACCAAGTTAGTATGATGCTGAAGTTTTTCAATGAAACTTCATTAGCTGACTCAACAGTGAAGCTGCACTTGGGTTATCTTTTCTTGGCTGAAAAGTAGCTAGAAAATATTCCCCAGAGAGATAGTTTTATTGAACTCAGCCTTCAGGATTTAGCATTCATACTCTGACAGTGATTTCCCATTTATTCATTCATTCATTCATTCATTCATTCGTTTTGAGTTTTTGAGACAGGGTTTCTCTGTGTAGCCTTAGCCATTCTTTGATGTCTTGGAACTTGTTCTGTAGACCAGGCTGGACTGGAACTCACAGAGATCCGCCTGTCTCTGCCTTCGAAGTGCTGGGGTTAAAGCTGTGTGCCATCATTGCCTGACTCAAAGTTCTTATTAGGTAATACCTTGTTAGAAATTTGGTTGGTGGTATAAAAGGACAGAATGAGACAAACAAAAAATTGCTATATCTTAATACCGTTAACTATCTTTTATTACCTTTATATACTGAGATATGTGCTTTTCTAATTTGGGGCTTGAGGGAAGGCTCAGTGATTAAGAGTACTTCCTGCTCTTGCTGAGAACCTGGGTTTTGTTCCCAGTGCCCACAGCATAGCTCACAATTGTCAATAACTCCAGTTCCAAGGGATTCAAATCTTCTGGCCTCTCTGAGTACCAGGCATGCATGTGGTATGTAGACATACATTTGGGCAAAACATTCATACATATGAAATAAAAAATAAGAGAAAACATGTGATGGAGTACTTTTGACATGGTTGAGTGAAGATAGCTTTAGCAGCCCTTAGGTATACTGGAGATTTGACATCAGTATGGTAAGATGAGAAGAGAATTAAATTAGAAATCAGAAAGATCACATTCTAATACAAGTCCCCACCAAACAATTGCTGAATGCTGAAAGTTCCTAGACTTGCAACATGTCAAATTCTTTACCAATAGTGACAATTTTTGATTGTTTAAATTGCAGCTAGTGTAGGCAAATGTCTGGAACAAAGTTATTGAGGAAAAAAATAAACTTTGCCTTCTTAATTCCCACCCACACCCGTTATTCTATAAGGGAAATCTTGGTTTTCCACATTTCTTAGAAATTCTATGTGTCAGTTTTACACACAACTTTCCAGTTTTCATGAGTGTGCTCAGCTTTTAGGAGACAGAAATTCGAGTCCCAATTTGCCAGAGTTGACCCAAATCTCAAGAGGTTGAGATTTATGACTAGGCTGTTGTTGAAGAACAGACCATGCATAAGATATAGAACACTTTGCCATATGGTGGTGGCACACACCTTTAATCCCAACACTTGGGAATCAGGGGCAGGCAGATCTCTTTGAGTTTGAGACCAGTCTAGCCTACAGCGTGCATTTTAGGGCAACTAGGGCTGCACAGAAAGCAGTGTCTCGGAAAACCAAAAAAGGAAAAAAAAAAAAAAGGAAAGGAAGAAAGAAAGACACACACACACACACACACACACACACAAATCCACCTAGAATATTTTGATTCTAAACAATGGTGGCTATTTGCAAACCTAACAGGGACATGGGGAACTGGACATAAGGGGGTATGAATAATAAGGGACATGGGGGACTGGACATAAGGGGGTATGAATAATAAAAACCCTCTGCCTTTGGCTTTCTGGGGTCAAATTCAGAATGTAGCAAAGCAGAATCAATGCCAGCCATGTACAGATTCCATTGAGGCTGGGAGTTGGTGGAGAAGAATGGATCCCAGGTGAGAGTTAGTCCTTGGTCACTATGAGAATTACAGCAATAGTCATGAGAATGAAGCACATACCTTCTCCCTGGAGACTGGGACACTGTTGCTCAGAGATGGGGTAGGATGAAGGTTGGAAAGAGAAGTTCTGCAAGCTGAGCTGGCTTCATGAAGAGCCACTGAGCTTGCAGGAGACCTGTGTGCTCAGTTAAAGTTTTTCCCTGGAATAGTTGCAGAAAGGCTGGCATCGTCACTTAGACACAGAACCGCTTGACCACTTCAGTCCTGTGGGCTGTGGAGTGGCAGGTATTTCTGTGTTGACCAGCTGGCTCAAGGTCAGTTCCAGGGCAACAGTAGGCAGCCTACTGACTGACAGCCAGCAGAGGCTGAGCCTAGGCTAGTTATCCTGGCACTATAAGTTATATGTTTATTCCATGCTCAGTTATTTTCTGTTAAATAACTGAAAGCAAACTGCCTGAGCCAGTGGCATCAGGAAAAAAAGTCAGATGGTCATTCATTAAGAATTTATTTATCCAGTTAAAACTCCAGAATCCAGTTAAAAACACCGTGCAAGCCTTGGGTACTGAGAGATCTAAATGGGAACACAACCGAAGGCTTCAGGAAATTTGACTTTCCTTTGGCTTCAGTTTCTTGTTGTTAATTATATAATCAGTGTGTGCTCATTACTTACCCAGTTCCTCTTGCCCAATTGAAAAGGTACTGTAATGAAATAGAAGAAGAAAGTCCTGTATAATCTTATCATCTATATGCAACTATAGGGAAAGATTCTTTCATTTGCTCACATTTTGCACATAGTTGTTTAAAATTTACTTTCCAAGTCATGAATATGTTTAGGTTATGGAAAAAGTATGCTGTATACCAAAAATGTGAGGGAAATTATCGATAGTTTTTTTCTACCCCAGAATTTAGTTTTCTAAAACACTATGTGTCTTAGGGTTTTCTTGCTATGAAGTGACACCATGACCACAGCACCTCCTGTAAAAGAAAACATTTAATGAAGTGGCTTATAGTCTCTGTGGTTTAGTCCATGATGGCGACATGGTGGCATGCAGGCACAGAGGGTGCTGGTACTGAGAATCCTACACCTTGATCAGCAGGCAACAGGAACTGAACTGTCTCACTGTATAGCTTGATCATGGGAGACCTCAAAGCCCACCCCTACAGTGATACATTTCCTCCAACAAGACCACACCTACTCCAACAAAACTTTACTCTCCCTTTGGGGGTCATTTTCTTTCAAACACTACACTGTGTTATCATATCAAGAGTTTATTTGTACATAACTAAAATTATACACATATTTAATTAAACAAATTTTGAGGCAATGCAAGTCTCCTATGACCTTTCATTTATAAGAGAACTGCATGATACGAGTTTGGGACATGTGTAGGTAGAAGATATATTCATTTATTTGCACACGTGTGCATGTATATGTGGAGCCCAAGGACTGACATTGCATATTTTCCTTGGTTGGTCTATCCCTTGTTTTTGGGACAGGGTCTTTCACTGCACCCAGAGCCCATCAATTCAGCTAGGTGCTTAGGCCAGCGGGCTCTAGGGATCCACTTTTCTCCATGCGCACAGCTTCTCCAGTTACAGGTTCATGTTGTACCTGCTTTTTATATAGGATCTAGGGATCTAAACTTGGGTCCTCTTGCTTATGAGGCAGGCACTCACCTACTGAGCCATCTCTCCAGCCCCAGAGAAGAACTTTCATATGTAAATAATTATTACATGTATTATTTGATGCAAATGGGAGAGTCTAACTACTTATAAAGTAGTTATCAAATGAATACCCAAAAACTGTTTCTGTCTCAGCCTTTCCCATTCATTGACAGCAACACTATCTTTCCTTTTAATCATTACAAAAACCTTGAAGCTACCCTTCACTTCTCTCCTCCGCTCACACACTTGTTTCCAACTCACTAGCAAGTTCAGCTTCACTGTATATTCAAATGTATCTAGGATTTGATGACTTCTTTCTACCGCAACATTACCCTCCTGATCCAAAACAATACCATTTCCAAATGGTCAGTTAGTGCTACTAGTCTTAACCTCTGTCCTGGTTGACTTTAACTGTCAACTTGACATATTATCCAGGGAGAGAATCCCAGTTCCCTAGATCAGATTGGCCTGTGGAGATTGTCTTGGTATATTAATTGATACATTCTGTTGACAAGTGGTCCCAAACTGTAAGAAAGCTGCCTGAGCATTAAGTCTGCCTGCTAACCATCAAGCAGCATCTTCAATGCTGCTTTGACTACGAAGTAAGTTCCTTGTTCAGATATGTATTATATGGAATAACAAGAAGACCTGTCTTTGAGTCCATGCCTTGACTTCCTCAATGATGGACTGTGACCTGGAATTACAGGCCACATAAATCCTTGACTCCTCTAAGATGCTTTTGGTCAGAATGTTTTATCATAGCAACAGAGAGGAAATGAGAACAACCCCCCTAGATGTATATTCTCTCATGGTGTTCTTCATCTGTAGCACAGAAAAGGATTTAAATGGCTCTCCATTCTCTTAAATGGGTTACATAAGCCAGCATTACTCTAATGCTATAGGAGAGTAATTGACTCATTATATAAGAAGGAATACTTAAGACATCGAGGCTTAATTCTTCCCTGTTCGTATCTATCTTGTATTCTTAAATGTTTATTACTTTTTTTTAAAAAAATTAATTTTTTATTGTGCTAAACGTTTTTCTCTGTTTTCTCCTTCCTCCCTTCTTCCCTTCTACCCTATCTCATGACTCCCTCACTCCCAATATACTCAAGAGACCTTGTCTTTTTCGACTTCCTATTTAGATCCTTGTAGGTCTCTCTTAGGGTCCTCTCTGTTGTCTAGGTTCCCTGGTGTTATGTACTGTAGGCTGGTTTTTCTTTGCTTTATGTCTAAAAGCCACTAATGAGTGAGTACCTGTTATATTTGTATTTATGGGTCTGGGTTACCTCACTCAATGTGGTTTTTTTCTAGATCCATCCATTTGCCTGTAAATTTCAAAAATGTCATTATTTTTTTACTGTAGAGTAGTACTCCTGTGTAAATGTACCACGTTTTCTTTCTCCATTCTTCGGTTGAAAAAATTTTAGGTTGTTTCCAGGTTCTGGTATTATAAATAATGCTGCTATGCATTTAGATGAGGACATTTCTTGTGGTATGATTGAACTTCCTTTGTGTATATACCCAAAAGTGGTATTGCTGGGTTGTGAGAAAGATAGTTTCCTAATTTTCTGAGAAATCGTCACACTGATTTTCAAAGTGGTGTATCAGTTGGCACTCCCACTAGCAATGGAGGAATGTTCCCTTTACCCCACATCCTCTCCAGCATAAGCTCTCATCAGTGTTTTTGATCTTGGTCATTCTGACAGGTGTAAGATGGACTCTGAGTTGTTTTGATTTGCATTTCTCTGATGACTAAGGATGTTGAACATTTCCTTAGGTATCTTTCAAGCATTTGAGATTTGTTTGTTGAGAGTTCTCTGTTTAGGTCTGTACCACTTTTTTTTTATTGGATTATTTGTTCTTTTGATGTCAGGTTTCATAAGTTCTTTGTATATTTTGGAGACCAGCCCTGTGTCCAATGTGGAGTTGGTAAAGATCTTTCCCCATTCTGTAGGCTGCCTTTTTGTCTTGTTGACCCTGTCCTTTGCTTTACAGAAGCTTCTCAGTTTCAGGTGGTCCCATTTATTAATTGTTGTTCTCAATGTCTGTGCTCCTGGGGTTATATTTAAAGTGGTCTCCTGTGACAGTGTGTTCAAATGTTCTTCCCACTTTCTCTTCTTTGAGGTTCAGCATGGTTGGTTTTATGTTGAGATCTTTGACCCATTTGGAGTTGAGTTTTGTGCATGGGGATAGATATGCATCTATTTTCGTTCTTCTACATGTTGATATCCAGTTATGCCAGCAGCATTTGTCAAATATGCTTTCTTTTTTCCATTGTATAATTTAGCTTCTTTGTCAAAAATCAGGTATTCATGGCTGTCTAGTTTGTTATCTGTGTCTTCGATTTGATTCTACTGTCTGTTTTTATGCCAATACCATACTGTTTTCATAACTGTAGTTCTGTATTAAAGTTTGAAGTCAGGGATGGTGATACCTCCAGTTCTTTTATTGTACAGAATTGCTTTGGCTATTACGAGTTTTTTCATATGAAGTTGAGTATTGTTCTTTCGAGGTCTTTGAAGAATTTTGTTGGGATTTTGATGGGCATTGCATTGATTCACTAGATTGCTTTTGGTAAAATTGCCATTTTTACTATGTTTATTCTATCCAAGAGCATGGGAGATCTTTCCATTTTCTAGTATCTTCTTCATCTTCTGTTTTCAAAGTTTTAAAGTTCTTGGCATGCAAGTCATTTACTTGTTTGGTTAGAGTTACCTTAAGGTATTTTGTTATTTGTAGCTGTTGTAAAAGGTTATGTTTTTCTGATTTTTTTTCTCATCCCGTTTATCATCTGTATAAAGTAGGACTATTCATTTTTTTTTTTAGTTAATCTTGTATCCTGCTACATTACTAAAGGTTTTTATGAGTTGTAGGGGCTCCCTAGTGGAATTTTGGGGGTCACATGTATCATATCATCAGCAAATAGTGAATTTGATTTCTTCTTTTTTGATTTGTTTCCCATTGATCTCCTTTTGTTGCCCTATTGCTCTAGCTAGGACTTCAAGTACTGTATTATAATAGATATGGAGAGAGTGGACAACCTTGTCTTGTTCCTGATTTCAGTGGGATCTCTTTGAGTTTCCATTTAGTTTGAGGTTGGCTGTTGAGTTGCTGTATATTGTCTTTATTATGTTTAGGTATGTTCCTTGTATCCCTGCTCTCTCCAAGACCTTTATCATGAAGGGATGTTGAATTTTGTCAAAGGCTTTTTCAGCATTTGATGAGATGATTATGTGTGTTTTTTTTTTCTTTCAGTTTGTTTATACGGTGGATTACACTGACAAATTTTCGTATGTCGAAGCATCCCTGCATCTCTAGGATGAATCCTTCTTGGTCATGGTGGATGATTTTTCTTATGTGTTTTTGGATTCAGTTTGCCAGTAATTTATTGAGTATTTTTGCATCAATGTTCATGAGTAAGATTGGTCTGTAATTCTCTTTCCTAGAAATGTTTTTGTGTGGTTTTCATATCAGGGTGACTGTAGCCTCATAAAAAGGGTTTAGCAATGTTCCTTTTGTTTCTATTGTGTGGAACAATTTGAGGAATATTGGTATTAGTTCTTCTTTGAAAAATCTTTTAGAATGCTGGGCAATGGTGGCGTATGCCTTTAATCCCAGTACTTGGGAGGCAGAGGGCAGGCAGATCTCTGTGAGGCTGAGGCCAGCCTGGTCTACAAGGGCTAGTACCAGGACATGCACCAAAGCTACAGAGAAACCCTGTCTCAAAAAAAAAAAAAAAAAAAGAGGAGGAAGAGGAAGAAGGAGGAAGAAGAGAGGAAGAGGAAAAGAAAAAAAAAAGAAAAGAAAAATCTTGTAGAATTCTACACTTGAAACCATCTGGTCTGGGCTTTTTTGGTTGGGAGACTTTTGATGACTGTTTCTATTTCCTTAATGGTTATAGGTCTATTTAATTTGCTTATCTGATCTTGATTTAATTTTGGTAAGTGACATTGATCCAGAAAATTACCCATTTTCCAATTTTGTGGAGTACAGGTTTTTGAATTATGACCTGATGAATCTCTGGATTTCCTCCATGTCTGTTGTTATGTCCCTCTTTTCATTTCTGATTTCATTAATTTGGATATTCTCTCTCTGCATTTTGCTTAGTTTGGATAAATATTTGTCTGTTTTGTTGATTTTCTCCAAGAACCAACTCTTTGACTCATTGATTTTTTTTGTTTTCTTTGTTTCTATCTTATTGATTTCAGCTCTCAATTTGATTATTTCCTGTCATCTAGTTCTCTTAGATGAGTTTGCTTCTTTTTGTTCTAGAGCTTTCAGGTGTTCTGTTAACTTGCTAGTGTGGGATTTTTCCAGCTTCTTTATGAGGTATTTTAGTACTATGAACTTTCCTCTTTACACTACTTTCATTGTGTCCCATAAATTTGGGTATGTTGTTTGGTCATTTTTGTTGAATTTTCGGAAGTCTTTCATTTCTTTCTGTTTCTTCTTTGACCCATTGGTGATTCAGGTGAGCATTGTTCAATTTCCATGTTTTTGTGGGCTTTCTCAAATTAGTGCTGCTGTTGAATTCTAACTTTAAGTCATGGTGGTCCAATAAGATACATGGGGTTATTCCAATTTTTTTTTATCTGTTGCGGTTTGCTTTTTTACCGAGTATTTGGCCAGTTTTTGAGAAGTTTCCATGAAGTGCTGAGAAGAAGGTATATTCTCTTATGTTTGGATGGAATGTTCAATAGTTTTTGTTAAGTCCATTTGAGTCATACCATCTGTTAGTTCCTTTATTTCTCTATTAAGTTTTTATACAGTGGTGATCATAGGATGTTAAAGTCTTCCACTATTTGTGTGTGGGGGTTAATATTGATTTAAGCTTTAGTAATGTTTCTTTTACATATGAAGGTACCCTTGTATTTGGGGCATAGATGTTCAGTACTGAGATTTCCTCTTGATGGATTTTTCCTGTGACAAATATGAAATGGCCTTCTTTGTCTCTTTTGATTGATTTTAATTTAAAGTCTATTTTGTTGGATATTAGGGTAGCTAGCTGCACCAGATTGTTTCTTAGGTCTATTTGATTGGAAAATCTTTTCCCAACTCTTCACTCTGATATCTGTGTAGGAGAGACCCAGCCAATCACCTTGCTAGTAGGGGGCGGGGTCCCCCAAGGATATTTTTTATTTATAAAGATTGTGGGCGTGCTCCCAACCGCCCCTTCTGCTTTCCTGTTCTCCGCGGGAACCTGTGGTTCTGTAAGTCTATTTCCCCATTAAAGCTGCATATATTATTACAATCTGTCTACATTCATTTACGCCGCTACACTTGGCTCCCAACTATGGCCTTTTTGTCCCACCCCGAGCGGCTAGGGGACTTAAGCTTAAATTTTAGTTTGAGAGAGCTACACGCCCCAATCTCGTAGCCCTCTGACTGGGTCCTAAAAACACAGCACGCTCCCGGCCCAGCGGCCAGACTCCCCCCCCCCCCCGCTGTTTTTTAGTTCATGACTCGCGCCCCAGTGCCGAGTTGAGGTACACTCTGCCACACACACCATAGTCTGAGGGGCCCATTCCGCCCCGCCTGCCAGACCTACTCACTGGAGCACATTAACCCCTCCCTGCCCACCTTGGCTAAGTTTGCAGCAGAACCCGCTGCCTGAATTAGCGGAAGCTCAGGTGCCTGCAGTTTTGCAGCACCAGGACAGTTTCCCATTTATGCCACTACACTTAGGTCTATTTGAATGGAAAATCTTTTCCCAACCCTTGACTCTGATATCTGCCTTTGAGGTTGAGGTGTGTTTTCTTGTATGCAGTAGAAGGATCAATTTTGTTTTCTTATCCATTCTGTTAGTCTGTGTCTTTTTATAGGTGAGTTGAGGCCATTTATATTAAGGGATATTAATGACCAGTGATTGCAGGTTCTTCTTAGTTTAGTTTGGAGATGTTATTGTGTGTGTTTTTTTCCTTCTTTGGGGTTTGCTGCTGTGAGATGATCTATTGTCTGTATTTTTGTGGGTGTAACTGACTTACTTGAGTTGGAGTTTTCCTTCTAGTACTTTGTGTATGACTGGATTTGTGGCTAGGTATTGTTTAAATCTGATTCTGTCATTTTCTCTATTTATGGTGATTGAAAGTTTTGCTGGGTATAGTTGCCTGGGCTTGAATCCATGATCTTTAATTGTCTGCATAGCTCTTGACCAGTGCCTTCTGACTTTCATTGTTTCCATTGAGAAGTCAGGTGTAATTCTGATGGATCTGCCTTTATATGTTACTTGACCTTTTTTATTTTCAGCTGTTTAATACTCTTTCTTTATTCTGTTTGTTTAGTGTTTTGGTTATTATGTGGCAAGGGACTTCTTTTTGGTCCAGTCTGTTTGGTATTCTGTAAGCCTCTTGTATTTTCACAATTGTCAGCCACATTCAGAGGGTCCAGTTTGATCCATGCTTATTCAGTCTCAGTTCAGCTGGATTTGGTGAGCTCCCATTAGCTTAGGCACACTATCTCAGTGGGTGGACCAACCCCTCGTGGTCCTGACTTCCTTGCTCATATTCTCCCTCCTTCCAAATTTGGAAAATGTAAAAGAAATGGACATTTTTTAGATAAATATCATATACCAAAATTAAATCAAGGCCTGGTGAACAATTTAAATAGACCTGTACATCATGAGGAAATAGAAGCTGTCATCAAAAACCTCCCAACCAAAAAAAGCCCAGGACCAGAGGGTTTTAGTGCAGAATTCTACCAGAACTTCCAAGAAGAGCTAATACCTATACTCCTTAATGTGTTCCACATAATAGAAACAGAAGAGTCATTGCCAAACTCTTTTTATGAAGCTACAGTTACCCTGATACCAAAACCACACAAAGACTCAACCAAGAAAGAAAATTACAGACCAGTCTCACTCATAAACATTGATGCCAAAATTCTCAATAAAATACTAGCAAGCCAAATCCAAGAACACATCAAAAAAATCATCCATTATGATCAAGTAGACTTCATCCCAGAGACTCATGGCTGGGTCAACATACGAAAATCTATCAATGTAATCCTTCATATAAATAAACTGAAAGAAAAAAACCATATGATCATTTCATTAGATGCCGAAAAAAATATTTGACAAAAATCAACACCTTTTATGATAAAGGTCTTGGAGAGATTAGGTATACAAGGATCATATCTAAATATAATAAAAGCAATATACAGCAAGCCAACAGCTAACATCAAATTTGTTTTTCTACTTCTTTGAGGGAATTTTTCTTTCCTCTTTATTGGCCTCAAATATTTTTCTAAAGTTATTTTTAAGGTCGTTTTCTTCTGCCTCGTCTGTGATGGGTGTTCAAGTCTTGCTGTTGTTGAACCACTATTTTGGAGGTATGCTCATGTTGTTGAGTGTGTTCTTACCTTATTTGTTTACCCATTTCTTTTAATTGGTGTTGTCGAGGCTGTTTCTCCAGTGATAACTCCTCCCAGTGCCGGTGGATCTAAGGCACAGATGGTCTCTCCTTGAGGTCAAGTCCTGCCATGGTTCCAGTCATGGGTTGCTCAGCACTTGGTGCTCTTGAAATTAGCTTGCTCCTTTCTACCTGCCCTTGGAGTTTGTTCTGGCCTTGCTTGACTGCTCCCAGAGGTTGCCTGGGCCTTGCTTGCCTGCTCCTGGAGGTTGTTTGGCCTTCCTGTCTACTCCCTTAGGACTCTTGGGCCCTTGTTCCTGCTCCTGGAGATCGGGCCCTGCCTGCCTGCTTGCTTCTGGAATTCGCTTGGGCCCTCCTCAGATTGTTTATTACTTTTAATCTCTTTAAAATTTTCACACATTTTTCAGTGCATTTTATTACTCACTTCCCATCTTCTCTTTTCTCCTTCCCAACAATGTCAATCTCCCTTCTCCCTGCAAGTCTCTTTCCCATGTTCACATCTTTCTGTTTTGTTTTGTGGTGCACAAGTTTAACTAGGGCTGTTTTGTATGTATGATTTTTTAACTGTACATTGGAGCTTGATTGAGTTGCCAGTTAGTACACAACTGAAGACAATGACTCTTTCTCACTGAATGTATCAGTAGCCAGTCATTCAACAAGGTGAGTGTAGGGTTCCAATAGCCCCTCCTCTGTCTTTGTCTGACCCTTCAAGCCCAGTCTTGTGCAGGTCTAGTGCAACTACAGCTGCTGTGAGTTAATGTTGCAGTGGCAATGTTGTGCCTTGAAGGTAGCATGTTAACAATCTTTCTCCCTTTCTCACATTCTTGCTATCCCTCTTCTGAAATGCTCCCAGAGCAGAGAAACTCTTGCCTATCTCAGGTCCCAAACTACTATGTAGTGTAGTGTAGTGTAGTGTAGTGTAGTGTAGTGTAGTGTAGTGTAGTGTAGGAGAATGACTATAACCTTTTTAACATAATTTTTTATTGATTCTTTGGGAATTTCCCTTCATGCCACCGTAATCCCACTCTTTTCCCAGTTCTTCCATACCTGCTCTTTTTACCTTTGCTGTGCTCCTCCTCCAAATAGAAAATTTTTAAAAACATAAAAAAAAAACACCACTTTGCTCCTCTGTCTTTCCCACTTCTCCATCATCTCTTCATTTGTCTTAGTGGTATTAGGAACTACCATGTGTCATGCAATTTATCCTTTTGTCCAAACAAATGTCCTTGCAAAGGTTTATTGTGATGAGTTGTTCAAGGCCTCTGACTTCTGGTACACCATCAATACTGAACCCTCACCAAAACTCCTCTCAGATATCCTGCTGTTGCCTCAAGTCATGGATATCTTGCAGCTACAGTTCCATAGGACCAGTTCCTTCATGTACTTCAGCAGGTCATAGATGTGATAAATGTTGAGTGGGCCTACTCAAAGCATTGAATGTGGACCTGAGTTAGTCAGCCCAGGCTTTCTCCAGGACCAAACCTTAAAGCTAGGGGTAGAGCCAACTCTACTGTGCCCATATCATTCAAGTCAGCCCTCTCATGCCCATGGTGAGGGTCAGCTCTCCCAGAGCAAGCCAAGGGTAGGGTGTCTCAGCACAACCCTCAGGTTTCAGCATGCATGCTGGCCTCAAACTGACTGAGAACCATGGTTTCTGCCTCCCAAGTGCTGGGATTAAAGGCGTGCACAAACATTCCCTGTGAAATCTTATGTATTCTAACAAAAGACTTCTTTGAGCCAGGATTTTTTTTTTTTTGAAATGTACCCATGCTGTTTAGTTAACAGTTCACTTTTATTACTGAAAGTTAGTCCATTGCATGTTTGTATCACTGTTTATTGTTCTTGTAGACCATCAGCTGGGTTGTTCCAGTTATTGACTGTTAAGGAGCAAAGAAAGCTTCAGTGAACTTTCTGTGGCTATGCATTTTTATGCTTCTTAGGTAAACTGAAATAAATTGCTACTTCACAGGATGGGGCTTTTTGTCATTTTAAACTTAGCATATATTGTACAAAATATTGAGTTCACTATGGTATTTCCATGCCATGTACCTCGATTGTATATTTAATTTTATAAGAAATTTCCAAATGTTTTCTGAAAGTGTACTGTTTGCTTTCCTATCAGTTAGTTCCAGTTTCTCTATATGCCTACTTTTTGTGTTGTCAGCTTTTTATCATTTACATTTCTCTGGTGGCTAATGAGCATTTTAAAAATATGCTTATTGGCAGTCAAAGGATCTGGTCCAATCTTTGATTATTTTTAGTGTTTGAGTTTTATCTAGGTCCTTATATTTGGGAAATATTTTCTCCCAGAATAGAAATTGCTTATTCACTTTTTAAGAGTTATTTTTGTTTTATATGGGTGCATGTTTTGCCTGTATGTGTGTGTAACAAGTGCATGCCTGAAGGTTGTGGCAGCCAGAAGAGGACAGTGGTTTCTTTGGAACTGGAATTATAGACCATTGTGAGTTGCCATGTGAGTGCTAGGAACTAAACCCACATCCTCTGCAACAGCAGCAAATATTTATAACCAACTCTTCAGCCCTATTCATTTCCTTAATAGTGTCTTTTAATAAGCAGAGCTTTCTTGGCTAATGAAGTTTTAAGTATATCCAGTTAGGATTCTTTGTTGTTGTTGTTGTTGTTGTAAGAAAACTTTGTATCTTGAAATAGTTTCTTTTTCTCTAGTCTAAAAACTTTAGAATTTACATATAGTCAATGAACTATCTAAAACTAGCCTTTGCATGTAATATAGGGTAGTAATACATACTCACTGTTTCCTGTGTGATTACTCAGTCATTTTAATATTTTAATACTTTTTAAACACTTCTCCTCATTGGATTGCTTTGGCTCCATGGTAGTGAATGTGTATGATGGATGTAGGCTATACTTGTATTTGTTAGTCCTTATCCCTTGGTGTCTTAGTTTTTATGGCTTTAGAATGAGAAATAAATATTGGTCACATATAATCTCCAACTATGGTTTCAGGGTTTGTGTGTGTGTGTGTGTGTGTGTGTGTTTCCTTATTTTGGGTAGAAGGTATTTTATAATCAGTTTAATAAGTTTTCATAAAAATATCTGGAAGAGCGCCTTTAATCCCAGCACTTGGGAGGCAGAGGCAGGCAGATCTCTGTGAGTTCGAGACCAGCCTAGTCTACAAGAACTAGTTCCAGGACAGGCTCCAAAACCACAGAGAAACCCTGTGTCAAAAAAAAAAATATCTGGAAGAATTTTGATTGCAATTGTGTGGACCCCACACCTCAATTTATAGAGAATATCATTACACTGGTCCTTTAACCCAGATACGTGGACTGTCTCCTCACTTATGGTCCCCTTCATATCTCTCCTCAGCCTTTCCTCACTGACTGGTTGCATGTCTTCTGTTACACTTGTGTGTAGGTATTTTATTTTATTTTGTAATGATATAAATAGAACCTTTTCTTTGTATTGCTGCTTGCCTATTACTTGTTACAGAATGCACAGTTAATGTTTGGGTGTTGACCTTGTATTCTGTGACCTTGCTAGTGTCAGTTATGAGTTCTACTTTCTCGATTCTCTGGGAAGTGTAAATAGTCATGCTTCCTCTGTGCAGTGATTTTTTTTTTCCTTTTGAATTTTTATGCCTTTCGTTTTCATTTCTTCCTGTTGCTCTGGTTAGGCCCTTGAGTGCTATGTTGAATGATGAACAAAAATGTTATGAGTCAATATCCTTTTCTTGTTCCCAGTTGTAGAGAGAACAGCATAATATAAATATAATAATATAAACTAAAGATTGTTTTCCAGAGATGCCCTATAGATCAAAGTAGTTCCCTTCTATCTTAATTTACTGAGAAGGCTTTAAAACTCTTAAGGCAGTTCTAGATGTTGGTCCATTTGTTGATAAGAACATGGCTTTTTCCTTTAATTTTAATTCTTAATGTTCACAGTCTATTTAATAATGCATTTTCATGTTTCACATAGTACTGGACTTGGTGTGTTTTAGAATTTTTGTCTCTGTTCAAGAGGAGATGAGGTTATATATCTTTTGTAATATCTTTGTCCACTATTGTGAAAAAGGTTTTAAGTTTCTGTCTTTCATATTTAAAATTTTAATCTACCTGGAATTGTTTGTTACGGATAGTACACAGATGGGATCTAGTTTTATTTATTTTGTTCCCATTTAAGTATTGGTATCCTTTTTTTCCCTTGAGTTTTTGTTGGGGGGAGGTGAAGGGGGTGTGCTTGCATGCACCAATTCTGTGATATTTCAAGATTTCCTCTGTATCTGGGTGTTAACTTCTGTTATGTATTAGTTAGTCCTTGTAGCTTTTTAGAAAGTTTCTTCACCTGTTTTCTTCAGATAATAGTTTAAGTTTCTTGATTTTCTGCCTCCTTATGCAAATTTAACACATGTTGATTTTGATAAAATCCAGGTCGTGAAGTGAACCAACAGCTCTATGTTGAACATGGTGTCAATTTATTTAAGTTTTATTTTGGTGACATTTAAAATACTCTCCATGATGACCCACATCTTTGACCCTTTTTTCCCATAAGAATTATTTTTATTGATTCTATACATGCATTTCTAATTACATGTTCTATTCTTCTTTTGTATAAAAATGCAACTGATTTTTAAAATCAATCTTTGAAGAAGTACTTAATAAATTTTAGTAGTTTTTGTACTTGTTGGAGTTCATATAAGAAATGGCCCCATAAATTTATTGCAATATTGGCTATATATGGCCTTAGTCTTCCTATTTGCCTTTCAGGCCTTATGCATTCAACCCATCTTGTGCTTTGTTTTACACTTATACACGAGATAGGACTCCAATTTCTAGGAACTGAACATCTACCTCTTGAAGAGGACAATTCGGATGCCAAGATTCTGGAGTAATGATACTTACATCCACACCCATGTCTAATAAGCCTTCAATAAAAATACCATTTATACAGACTCTTACCTTTGGTCTTTGATTGTTAAAAGAAGTCTGCCAAAATATACATTTACTCTGTTCTACTAGATTTTTGAACACATCCTCCACATTTAACCCATTATTTAGACCAGTATTGCTCTTTACAGCAGGCAATGGATTTTTTAATTTTCTTGGTGAGACATGTTCTCCACTGTAACTGGGAATGACTGGGCCACTTTTGGCTTGGGGGCCTGCGAGAGGCCCCTTGCCTTGTCTTTCTGTTGTTGACCTCCATTCAGCCTTTACCACACCTCCTACATATACCTTAAGGCCGAGGTTTCCTATTTTTGTCATTCCCAGAGGAGATATTATTCCTAGAAATGCCTGCAATCCCTTTTCAGGTGTACTAATTTACCACAATGAAAACATCTGTCAGTTTGATGTCTCCTCATTGCTTTGGAAATTGCTTCTCCTACCCAAGATTGATCATTATAGCCAAACATCTCAATAGTCATCATATGCTGAATCCATTCATCCATAGGTGCTGATCTAGACCTTAAAGGACCAATCATCTTTTTACATTCTAAGGTTTCATTTTCAAAAGCCAGAGATTCAAGAATTATTTGTCTAGCTTCTGGGTCTGTTACTCCAATTTGCAGAGCCTTAATTAATCTATGCAAAAAGTCAGTAAAGGATTCTCTCTGTCCCTGCCTAATCCTCGTATATAATTAGATCCTTTTCCCTAGTTCTTGTATCCTATCCCAAGGATTCAAGGCTGCTTTGTGGCATAGGGACAATACTTCTTTGTTGTAAAGAGCTTGGACCATGGATCACCATACTCTTCTACACCAATAATTTGATCTTGGGAAACCTCCACACTTTTTGCTCTTCCTTGAAATAAATTCCAAACATCAAGGAAAGTCCATCATCCAATACTGTGGACACTAACTGAGAGAAATCACTGGGCATAGCTCTGACATTAGAAGCCCAAGTTCTTATCATTTCCTTAACACTTGAAGAGCACAAGCCATAATTAACAATTGCTTGCTTGATTTCGTTTAGATCATTCATTCCTATTGGCGTCCATCTACCTTCTTTGGCTCCCTTTGAGCCTTTAGAAGTTGACGCTTTGTCAGAGTAAATTACAGTGAATGATGCTAAAACCCTGGGTAAACCAATTCTGACAGCCGGTGGTGACATTGTATCCTGTCCTGTGTCTTCTCACCCTGTTCACCAGCTCCAATAATTTCCTCAATCATTTCTAATCTTTTTATCATTTTTTCTCTTAAAGCCTGAATCTCCTGACCTGCATATGTTTCTAGTGATTTCACTAAGGTATCAATCAATATTTTGGTCCCCCTTCTGCACCTGTGATTCCAAGGTTTTAATGTTTCCCTTCAAAGATAACATGTCCTCCTTGAACTTTTCTTGGATATCATGTAGATTGCCATTCTGGAGGTACATTCTGTCTGTTACCTTATCAAAACTTTGTTGTAACTTCTGAACATCATATTCAACAGTATGAACCCTTTGAGGTAACTTCCTAGTACCCTTGGATAAGGAGTCAATTTTGCCTTTCAAATAGTATCTACTTGTTCAGATAACCTCTGATTTTCAATAATTTTAATCCTTTCAACTAGCCGTTCATTATTAGTCTGTAAAGGTTTTATCGTTCTTAGGAGTGCCATCTTCTTCCTTAATAATAGAATATGGAGAAGAAAACTGAAACCTAGTAACCAGTAAATTGAGGTATCCCCATATTCATAAACCTTGCATGATATAATCCATTGTATTAGTAAAGAAAGCAGTAAAAGTTGCCATATTACCTATTATACAGCAGGTGGTGCTGTTGCCGAGTCAGGACTAGAACCTATGCAGAGGTGACAAAAACGGGGTCCTGTTTCAGTGTCCGCCTTAGTATTTGTTAAAAACTGGGAAATATGAGTTGCTCAACAAAGTAAATGTAATTAAATCAATTCCATACACAGAACCAGGAACCCAGAATCCAGGGATAGAGAACAGCAACCAGAACCGCATATGCCTCCACGTGACAAAGAGTCTCCTCTAGGGGTTGCATCATTAGGCAACCGCTTGTGCTCTGACTTACGCTAAGAGCAGACCAGGCAGGCTGAGACTGTCTGGGCCTGGGGAGCCCCAGAGATGTGGAGTTTAAATCCATGTTGGGAGGCAAATGATAGGGTGCATGGGGACTTGAAGCCAATCCAAGGCGTGTAAAGAGAAAATATAAAGAATTGCAGCAAGAAAAGCCACTGCACGATATTCTATATTGAACTGCTGGCTCCATGCACAGGCCGTGCTGAAAAAGGGCTTGTTCCAAGCCAAGCTGGTGGCAGGCCGCCGGGACAGGGAGTGGGGGTCTTCTAAAACCAAATGTTGGGTGCCAGATGAAGGCGTAAGTCACAAAAAAATCCCACACCAGTTTGGAATTGTGATTAATAAAATGGTTATTTATTTAAAGGAAAAAATCTTACAGATCACTGTCCTAGACAACAGCCCTCTGTGTGATCAAGAAAAAGGAGTCTAGTAGCCAGGAGCAGAGCCAGAAGCAAGAGAGTGAGCACATTGCTACCGCTGCTTTTTAAAGCAAATGAGACCAGGCCAAAGTGGGCTGGTATCTTAAAGGCTATTGGCTGAAGGAGTGGAGGAAGCTCCTGCAGCAGTGCACATGCTGCTATGTATGCACACACACATATAAATAATTTTAAAAATCTAAAAATAATGTATGTGAACATAAAGAGTCTAGAATTTAACTATAGCAATTGGGAAACTTTTCAAAAGTATCTCACTTTTGAATATATGCACACACACACACACACACACACACACACACACACACACATATATAGATATATATCTCCAACTGTGAGAAAGAATGAAATCTTGTCTTCTAATATGGATGGCACTGTAAGATAATCAGGTTAAGTGAGAAAAGTCAGGCACAGCCAAACAAATACCATATGCTGTCACTCACTCATGGGAGAAAAAAAATAATGTCTTACAAGGAGCATATGATATAGTGGTCTCTAGTGTCTGGAAGCAGAGGCTAGAGAGTGCTGAGAAAGGCTATATAAAAGATGTCAAAACACAGTCAGATGCAGAGGGGATTTCTTCAGGGGTTCTGTTAGCACAGCTGTGGAAATCTGCCTATAACAGTTAATGATACATAACTGAATATCAACATGTAGCAGAATGAAAATAGACCCATATCTATCACCATGCATAAAACTCAAGTCCAAATGGATCAAAGACCTTAACATAAAGCCAGCCACATTGAACCTCATAGAAGAGAAAGTGGGAAGTACACTCGAATGAATTGGCACAGGAGAACACTTCCTAAATATAACCCCAGCAGCACAGACAATGAGAAACAATTAATAAATGGGACCTACTGAAACTGAAAAGCTTCTGTAAAGCAAAGGACATGGTCAACAAGACAAAACGACAGCATACAGAATGGGAAAAGATCTTCACTAACCCCACATCAGACAGAGGTCTGATCTCCATAATATACAAAGAATTCAAGAAATTGGTCATCAAAAGAACAAATAATCCAATTAAAAAAAATGGAGTACAGACCTAAACAGAGAACTCTCAACAGAGGAATCTAAAATGGCTGAAAAACACTTAAGGAAATGTTCAACATCCTTAGTCATCTGAGAAATGCAAATCAAAACAAGTCTGAGATTCCATCTTACACCTGTAAGAGTGGCCAATATCAAAAACACTGATGACAACTTATGCCAGAGAAGTTGTGGTGTAAAGGAAACACTCCTGCAATGCTGGTGGGAATACAAGCTGGTACAGCCCCTTTGGATGTCAGTGTAGCGCTTTCTCAGAAAATTAGGAAACAGCCTTCCCCAAGACCCAGTAATACCACTTTTGGGTATATAGCCAAAAAGATGCTCAATCGTGCCACAAGGACATGTGCTCAAATATGTTCATAACAGCATTATTTGTCATAGCTAGAACCTGGAAACAGCCTAAATGCCCCTCGACCAAAGAATGGATAAACAACATGTGGTACATTTACACAATGGATTACTACACAACATAAAAAAATAATGACATCTTGAATCTTGCAGGCAAATGGCTGGAGCTAGAAAACATCCTTTTGAGTGAGGTAACCCAGACCCAGAAAAACAATCATCCACATGTACTCACTCATAAGTGGTTTTTAAATATAAAACAAAGAAAACCAGCCCACAAATTACAATCCCAGAGAACCTAGACAACAATGAAGACCCTAAGAGAGACATACATAGATCTAATCTACATGGGTAGTAGAAAAAAGCAAGATCTCCTAATTAAATTGGGAGCATGGGGACCTTGGGAGAGGGTTGAAGTGGGGAGGGGAGATGCAGGAAGTGAAGCAGAGAAAAATGTAGAACTCAACAAAAATCAATAAAAAATAAAAAAGCAGAAAAAAATTAAAAAAACAGTTGATATACATTTCAAAATAACTGGAAAAGAAGAGTTTGAAGGATTTTAACACAAAAAAATGACACATATTGGGTTGGCAAGATTGCTCATTGGACAGCTTGAATTCAATACTCAGGACCCACATGGTAGGAGAAAACTGACTTCCACAAGTTGTCCTTAGACTTTCTACAAGTTGTCATGGTACACATATGTGTGCAAACCCATGCCCACACACAGAAAAATAAATGAAGATAATAAAATTTTTAAAGAAAGGATAGAGCTTTGAGAAGATTATAGTGCTAATTACCAATTTGATCATTTTGTATTACACATATATTGAGTTGTCAACAAAATTCCACAAACTGATCATTGATGCGTTATGTTCAAAGAAGAACTAAATAAATGAAAAGACACAGTGCTCCTTTGAAACCAAATACTCACTGTTGTCATATATGCAGTGGTCAGTTTCACATGTCAGCATTTCTCGGTTATGATGGTAAAATAATTTGTAAAAGGAGTATAAACCAAACACTCAGCAGATTGAGGCAAGAGAGTTGGCCGTGAGTTGAAGGTCAATCTGAGCTACAAGATGAACAATAAACAATCTGTAGAACACACGTCACTTGTTGGGTGTTTGTGACACACGCCTTTAATCCCAGCACTCAGGTGGCAGATGCAGGTGGATCTCTGTGAATTTGAGGCCAGCCTGGTCTACAGAATGACTTCCAGGACAGCAAGGCTATACTGAGAAACCCTGTCTTTAAAAAACAACAGCAAGAACAACAACAACAAAAAAACTCATTTAAAGACTTAATATAAATTCATAAATAAAATTGTGGTATCAGCACAAAGATGGCTTTATTCAGCAGTGGAACAAAACAGAGAACAATAATCTGACCACAATCCCTGGAGCTCACATAAAAGTGAAGAGAGACCAGCTCCAGAAAGTTGATCTCTTGCTCTCTTTGAATTCATGATCTCTTTTTCCATTAATTGTTGTCACATGCATCTCTGTATATACAAACATAATCCTGAATATAACCTGCTTAGTCTGTAGAATGTTCCTTGTATGTATGTTTTCAGGGCTGACTGTTTGGCATTGGATAAACAGTTGGTGTCCTCTTCCCCTGGGGAAAACTATTCTTCCCACTCTGAGCATGTCTTAGTTGCCTTTAGTTGTTTGTGTAGGGTTGAAACCTGGTGGTCTATTACCCATTCACTTAGACATGTCTACTGTTGTCCTTATTTAGCTCTAGTTTAGACAGTCATGTTGGTGAGTTTTTATGGATGTAGTTTCTGAGGTTACTAAGAGACTAAGTCTCACATCAAACTCCCTGATTCTTTGGCCTTTACAATCTTTCTGCCCCTTCTTCTACAATGTTTCCTGAGCCTTGTGTGTGGGAGTTATTTTGTAGATATATATCCATTGAGACTGGCTCCCCAACTCTCCATTTTGATTAATAAGCATAGACTCTTACAAAACATTAATCCAGCAGTTGACAATGAAACTGACTCTGAATAAATGTAACTTTTGATACCTTTTTTTTTTTTGTGTGTGTGTTTGAGAAGCCCAAACCCTTTCTTACCTTCCTGAGTGCTAGAATTACAGACATGCACACATACTCAGTAAACCTAATTTCCTTGAATTCCCCCTTCCAACAGTAGAAATTTTGGTATGTTTCCTTTTACTCATTTGATAGTAATATATAATATACATGTATATGTATTTTAAAGTCACGTTTGTGATCACAAACCCTTATTTAATAACTTCCTTATATATCCTGATTTTCTCCCTCAGAATAGTCTCCTTGTTTTACCTAGGGACAGTCTACTATTGAAGTCAGAAGTCACTAGTAAGGGTAACTGCAGCTGCTGTCCATTGATTGCTTCCAGCCTGAAAGCTGTGTTGAGCTCGTGACGTGGACTTACTATTAGTACACCACTTGAGTAGATAATTCTATCTTATTAAAAGGGAAAAGGGGGGTAAGTTACATGCCAAGTTTTAATCTGTGAAACTTGGTTTTATAATTATCTTTCATTCAACTTTTTGCAAAATACATACAGTCATTAAGTTTTTCTATCAGAAGCATCTCTAGAGAAGATACCTTGGTATAGAAGTAATTTTTGCATTTTAGGTGTCTGAGGATCCCTTTCATCATACATGTAATCCTTTTTCATCAAATGTATGTTTAAAAGTTAGTATGGTTATTCAGCAAACACACATAGCAAAACTATGCACAGAAAGCCAGACTGACCATAGGTTCCATGAAGATTTGAACCAGACCAGCAGGTGTAAATACCTTTCTGCAGGAATGCAGGCCTGCAGTTGAGCCAGCTTCAGAATGTGGTCGCTACTAAGTGATTATGTTCATGGTATAGAGCAAAGGAAAAAGTATTTTGTCCATGGTCCCTTAAACAGTGATCATGATTTTAAAACTGTCTTAGGTAACTTTTCTGCCTTATTCAGAAAGGATACCTGATATTAGTTGCCAAGGGAGAGGTCCTGGTGAGGTCATGGACAAGGAGCATATCCCACCTGTGATTTGTAAGGCACATGGGAGGAAGTAATGTGTGTCAGACTTGGGTTCACATGTATCTCTAACATTTCACCTCATCTCAAACTTCCTGTACTTTTGACCCCTGAGAATTTGAAAGTACACTGATCATTTGTAGAGGTTTCTCTGTGTGACTCCTTGGCTTCTTCTTTGTACCTCTCCTCCCTAAGAAGTCTCTGGTTCTGTAGGGGAAGGACAACTGCCCCCCACCAAATGGACAGGATTCTAAGATGCTGCTCATTTCTACCTCTGTTGTCTGGCATGGTAATGACAAGTTCATTTGTCTTGGTCCTCAGCTTCTGTTATCTATAATTCTGTTTCTCCTTTGTATTCTTTTACTCTGGTTGGGAGTATCTAAGAAGTCCTCAGAGTTTGTGAGAAACAGTGGTTTTGTGGATCGTTTTCTTTCCTTTTCAAGTTTAAGGCATAGGTACTGTTGGTGTTGCTTTTTCTCCCAGGAACATGCCAGCAAGTCTCTCCCTGGCTTCTTGGGTTTTGTACTGAAGCTCCAGGAATCCTGGAAACCTATAACAAAAGAGGAGGAGGCAGAGATAGGGAAGGGTAGAAGGAGAGGAGGAAAAGGGTGACTGATAAAAGTTGAAGAGTGCCTAGTAGGCTAGATAGTATCAGAACACATACCTTTAACTTTTAGCCTATTTGTCAGGTACACTGATTTTTGCAGAGAATCTCTTTTAGGCATGGTAAAAGACAAAAGAGGAATATGGAGCCTGGGATGTGAAATATCTGCATGTGTATATATATGCATATCTTTTTTTTATTTATTAAAGATTTCTGTCTCTTCCCCACCGCCGCCTCCCCTTTCCTTCCCCCTCCCCCAATCAAGTCCTCCTCCCTCATCAGCCCAAAGAGCAATCAGGGTTCCCTGCCCTGTGGGAAGTCCAAGGACCACCCACCTCCATCCAGGTCTAGTAAGGTGAGCATCCAAACTGCCTAGGCTCCCACAAAGCCAATACGTGCAGTAGGATCAAAAACCCATTGCCATTGTTCTTGAGTTCTCAGTAGTCCTCATTGTCCGCTATGTTCAGCGAGACCGGTTTTATCCCAGGCTTTTTCAGACCCAGGCCAGCTGGCCTTGGTGAGTTCCCGATAGAACATCCCCATTGTCTCAGTGTGTGGGTGCACCCCTCGCGGTCCTGAGTTCCTTGCTCGTGCTCTCTCTCCTTCTGCTCCTGATTTGGACCTTGAGATTTCAGTCCGGTGCTCCAATGTGGGTCTCTGTCTCTGTCTCCTTTCATCGCCTGATGAAGGTTAATATTCAGGAGGATGCCTATATGTTTTTCTTTGGGTTCTCCTTCTTATTTAGCTTCTCTAAGAACCCGAATTATAGGCTCAATGTCCTTTATTTATGGCTAGAAACCAAATATGAGTGAGTACATCCCATGTTCCTCTTTTTGGGTCTGGCTTACCTCACTCAGGATAGTGTTTTCTATTTCCATCCATTTGCCTGCAAACTTCAAGAAGTCCTTGTTTTTTACTGCTGAGTAGTACTCTAATATGTATATATTCCATATTTTCTTCATCCATTCTTCAATTGAAGGGCATCTAGGTTGTTTCCAGGTTCTGGCTATTACAAAGAATGCTGCTATGAACATAGTTGAGCATATACTTTTGTTGTATAAGGCCTCTCTTGGGTATATTCCCAAGAGTGGTATTGCTGGGTCCATGGGTAGGTTGATTCCGAATTTCCTGAGAAACCTCCACACTATGCATATCTTTTTAATGAAAAACTGAAAATCTGGGGAATAAAATTCTCTCTGCAAGTAGATTTTCATTGGGTTAGAATTTAGAGGTCCCTCTTATTGTAAAAGGAAGGGCTCTTTTCTTGTTTGTGCAGCTCTAATTTCCATTTCAGACACAACAGGCTTAGCTGACATAATGTGGTTGTGGTTAGGAAGAGGTGATTTTACATGGCACTTGATGAGGTCTCCTTGGGTGACTCACAGAGCATGTGGCAGCAGAAGCTTTTCTTCCTCCGTGTGTTTTCTTTGTTTTCCAGTGTCCAGCCTAACTAACCTTGATGACTGACAAAGAAGATAGCCGTTGTAATTTAGAGAGGAGTGTGCTCAGTCTTTGCCTCTTTTCTGTCTAATGAGTCTCTGTAGAAAATATATCAAAAGAAACTCTCCTCTTAGAGTCCTCACATTTCAAAGTGGGGGTATGTATTACAAGAACTGCTGATTCATTAGGGATGCTTCCTAATTCCAGTGTAACAGCTGCTTCTGGTTTGAATAAACTCTCGCTCTTTGGTGCCCACTCCCTCTGAGAAGACCTTAAATTTTGACTTAAAACTTCCTCTTCTTCCCTTTTCTCTCCGTCCTGTTTTTGACCGTTGATTACAGTGCTTTACCATTCTCAGCATTCATGCAGCCTACTGCACCCATGCCTCACCTTTAAACATGGCTCTTTTCAAAGATCACAAACACTAACAAAAGTCTTGTGATAATGCTTTTTGTTTGCATTCACAGTGGCAGTGGAGTATATTGTACAGCAGTAAAGAAAAACGTTGAGATATGTTGTAGTCATGAATTCTAAGTGCAATAATTTAAAGTACAGGGAACATTTCAGAAATTGCCATTATCCATTAAATGAAACCTTTGTATTAGCATATCATAACATGCTGTTCTAATAATTTTCCTCCAAATACCAGCTTTTGAAAGAAACATACTGTATTTTTTTATACAAAATCGTGTAATTGAACGGCTCAGCAGAATAGGTAAATGAATGTAGCAATATGCATTCAAATATGTCTCTTTGGTCTGTAATGAGCTGATTCAAGTTCACAGTTGTAAGACTTGTCATTTTATTTCCTAATTTTATATTCTGGACCCAGACAAAAGTACCTTTTTAAAAAAATCTAACAGAAAAAAAGTAAAGGAAAATTGTTCATATAAATCAGATAGCCTTTTTTGTGGAGACTACTATTGGATTTAGGATTCTGGTGATCTTTATTCAGCTGTTCATCTATAAAGTAGATGATCTACTGCTGTCTTCACACACACACACACACACACACACACACACACACGCTGGAAATGTAGCTGAATGGTAGAGTGCCTAATATTTGCAAAGTCCAGGCTTTAGTCCCTAGTACTGCCCACACACCCTAGTAAAAGATAAATATAAATCAAATAAAATTTTCATATGTGACCATTTTAAATTTTAGGATTTTTATATTTATTTATTTTTATTTTATATGTTTAGATTTTTTTTCTGTCTGCATGCATATTTGTGTACCACATGTTTGCAGTGTCCCCACAGGTCAGAAAAAGAGGCATCCATTCCCCAGATCTGGAGTTAGAGATGGTTGTAAGCTACCATGTAGGTGCCGGAAACTGAACCTGGGTCTCTGGAAGAGTAGCCAGTGCTCTTAAATGCTAAGCCATCTCTCTAGCACCTTAATTTTACAAGTACAACTTCTGTTGTTGGGTTTGGTAGCCTCCCTTGCACATGGAATCACATTGGTGAGTGAGATCTAGGTTGCCTAAGCTACTTCCTTCATAACCTGTGTCTCAGTTGTGACACTTGCTGACTGCAGGGCTGATTTCTTACTTGACACTGAGCTCCTTGAGACTAGAAATAGTGTCTGGTTCACCCATTTGCTTCAGAATTCTCAAAGGGCCCTACCATCAATGCATGTGTGGTGACCAAATGAGCCATTGAAGTCTTAAGACCAGCAGATGTCAGAGATGTTATCAAACTATGCAGAAGACAGAGATGAACAGGTATCATTTCAAATCCTGGTTAGTATTAGACTGTGCAGATTAAATACAGATGTAACTTTGAGCTTCAAGACAGTTATAGTCATTGAAGAATTTCCAGTTCCTTATCCCAGGCAAGAGAACCCCCTCCCCTTTTTGCACATTGCTTGGTAGGATACAGAATGGGAGAAGGACAGAGAAAGCGTAGTGTTAAGAGCTTCCACTCACTTGTGAGAGCTTAACTATATGTTGGCTTGTTTGGATGACTCTTGGGTTTTGTGGGTGTGTCCAGGGGAGTTTCCTTATATTCTCTGTGCTTACATTCTTTCTATAGAATAAAAGTCAAACAGTTCAGAACAACTGACTACTCTTACACTTCTTGACACCTACCTGAATCAGGTCACAAAAATTTGAGTTCTCACTTTTCTGATCAAGAAGCAAAATCTGGACAGACCACCCATACTGAGCCAGGCCTCTGGGTTAAGAGAAAGCACAATACAGAGTTCTTATGTGCAGTGTAAACATGGATGGCTTATTTCACACGTGTTAATTTTAACATAGATGGTGAGGTTCTGAATGACTTACTATTCTAATGCATCAATAGACTGGAAGCATTCGTATAATATCCTCTCATGTGGAATGGCATGCCCATGGGACTATGCTACCTTTAAAACTTGTCCTTCTTTGGTCACAGTAGATTTTATATGATATTAACAGTTTATATTTTATAGCAAAATATAAACAAAGCAAAAAAGAGTAAATAAAAATTGTGGTTTAAAATATATTGGAAACCAGATTAGCCAGGTAGTGGTGGTACCTGGCTAATCTGCTTTAATCCTAGCACCCAGGAGGCAGAGGTAGGCGAATCTCTGTGAGTTCATGGCCAGCATATTCTACAGAGTGAGTTTCAGGACAGCTAGGACTGACTGTTTCATAGAGAAACCCTGTCTCAAAAAAAAAAAAAAAGCCAGATTAAAAGTTATGAGCTATATTTCCCCCTCTTTTCTGGCATTCTGGAAGAGGTAAAATTAAAAGACCAGGCAGCATATAAGAGGGTGTAGGAACTGAGAGTGGTGTGAGGGCTGACTAGCAGGGCACAGTAGAGCCTGCTGGGAGTAGGCTGTCTCCTCTGTCCTAGTTGTCTTCTGACAGCTACACCTATGAGTGCTTTTGTCAGATGATTGAATTTTCCTTTACATTAAAAATAAGTGGGTTTTTAAAAGGTAGCGATAGATAGGAAAAACAGGTGGAGAACAGATGATCTGACTGTAGTGTGGGTAGGACACAAGAGAACATTCTGGGGTCTTGGAAGTATATATTTTGATTGAGGGTGGTTCTTATGCAGCCATATGTAGCTAACTCATTTAAGGATATGTAGGGACGCAGAGTGAGTGTGCTTCATCTTATGCCTGTCAATGGTGGATTTCCTTTGCTTCAGTCCTTCACTGTCCCTTATTAGTGTGATGATGACCTTAAGCAGGTCATTCCTAAGGTATAGCAATAGACTCTTATCTGTCATATATGACTGAGAATAGCCAGCTCAGGCTCAGGGGAGGGAGAGACCATGCCTGATGGGACTGCCATAGCCAGGCACCCCTCCTCCCTTCTCTTGAATGGCCCCTCCTATAAAGCTGGTCTTTCAGTTACCTGGAACTGTTCTACTTGAGAGCCATAAAAGTTAAGCAGTACACCCCAATTCAGCAGAAAGTAGCCTGAAAAACTATGATCACATTCCCAAAAAAATGAACTATGGTTATTTTCCTTTGTTTAGAATGTTGGTTACAAGTTGTTATGGATAATGGTCAGGAAAAAAGGTAAACAAAGGATATTAGATTCAGAGTTCTTGTTTAAAAAAGGGGGGGGGTGCTGTGGGACAATGGTCTTTTATCCTGTCACTTGTATTATTTTTAATAAAATGCTGATTGGTCAGTAGCCAGGCAGGAAGGAGAGTCAGGGCAACTAGAATGCTGGGAAGAGGGAAATGCAGTCTGCAGTTGTGACCCAGACCCAGACGAAGCAAGATGTGACTGCCTTGCTGAATAAGGTACTGAGCCACATGGCTAACATAGACAAGAGTAATGGGCTGATATAAATTATAAGAGTTAATAAGAAGTCTGAGCTACTAGGCCAATCAGTTTATAACTTAAAAAATAAAATTAAGCTGTAACACGTGAAAGGCAAAATTGCTATCATCCATATGTGTCTTTAATGCTAGCTCTTAGGGTCTTGTCTTTCACATCACCACAGCATGCTAAATCCTCTAGGGTTGGGTCTTAGCTAATTAGTTAGCTAAGTGCTGTCTATGGTTTTTGTTCAGTTAGGAAAGCACAAGAAATATTTGTAACATCAGCTTATAGAGAGTCCGTTATTCCTTAATTCTGGTAATGTCTGTGTGCTCTCACCTTAAATTTTTTCCCTTTGTATTTATTCTGTATTTGAAATAAAATCTTTATCTAAGTGAATAAATATTAATGTAGAAATCCCCATTGGCTCAGCCCACTGGTCTGTTAAATCATAAAGAATATCTATATTCTTGTAGCGCTGAGCATTTTACAGGCGTCTAAAAGCCGATGCAAATATGGCTGGACCCCATTCTCTCTCCTGAGAAATCGTGCAGGCATCTCTGACCTGATAGTAAAAGCAGAAGCTTCCTATTTTCAGGCCTTGATACATTCCTTGAACTGTGATAGTCTGCTTAACTTATTCTAAACTTCTACCTTTTTAGGTAAACAAGGAGTGTTGTCCTTTTATAGAGGGAGGCAGCCTGGGAGAGAGCTCTAAGGAAACTGCACCTGTTGTTCTAGGCTGTCTGACTCTACATCTGCAATCTCCCAGTGTGTTTTGTAACATCTGCTACTTCTGAGGGAGGCAGGCAGCCATCTGACTAGCAGATTCCAGCCAACCTCTTGGCTGATAGTACTTACTCAGTTTCAGGTCTGACCTCCTAGAATCAGATCCTTTTAAAACTATGCTCAGTAATGAAAAACAAAACAAAAAAAAAACAGAGCCTCTCCTGCCGCATCCACTGAGGACTTCCACTGCTGCGCCCTAAGCCTTCCAGTCTGTCTGGTTCCAAATGTGTACATCTTCTGTGCCGTGCTTTACCTGATATCTCTGCTGCTCTCAGGAAAAGAGCTGGACTTAGTTTAGAGTCCAGTCTGAAACCACACACACACACACACACACACACACACACACACACACACACACACACACACACACCCCTCCCCCAAAGTAAGCCATTTGTAGCTTTTTGAGTCTTCATTATATTTTGTTCCCTCTAGGTGGAAGTGACTTCTAACTTAGCCAGCTTTTCTGCCTGATATGGCTGCCCCCACCCCCAATCTAGTTGAAATGTCCTTCCTTGCTGTCCACACAGCTCCTGGTAGCAGCTGAGTCACAGTATATATTGCATTGCTGTTTACAATTCCCATGACTTAAAACTCCTGGAGGACAAGCAGCTCTGTATTCCTTTTTCCCCCCAGGTGTCCAGCTCTGGATTGACATTCATGGATTCTTGTTAAACACTGGTACAAATGGTCCAGCCTTGAAGATTTGGCTCCCAAATATAACAGGGAAAAGTAGATTCTCACCTCTTGAGTTTTTCCTTCCTTCCTTCCTTCCTTCCTTCCTTCCTTCCTTCCTTCCTTCCTTCCTTCCTTCCTTCCTTCCTTCCTTCCTTCCTTCCTTCCTTCCTTCCTTCCTTCCTTCCTTCCTTCCTTCCTTCCTTCCTTCCTCTTTCTTTTCCCCATCCTTCTCTTCCTCTTCCTCCTTCTCTTCCTTCTCATCCTCTTCTCTTCCTCTTCCTTCTCGTCCTCCTCCTCTTTCTTCTCTTCCTCTTCTTTCTCGTCCTTTTCCTTCTCCTCTTCCTTCTTCTTTTCCTTCTTTTCCCTTTTTCTCCTCCTCCTTTTCCTCAAGAAGAGTGTCAGGGTTTGTTGAAGACAGTTCTGTCGACCCTAAGAAAAATTACTGAGAAGCTTAGCTAACCACTTCTGTCCTACAACCAAAATTGGTAGGTTCTCTTCTCAAGGGTTACTGCACTTGCATAGAGAATTCTGCTTCCCTCTGCCCAGTGCAGGACTGCTACAGAATTAGGTAGAGGCAGAGGGTTTCTCCTGAGTAGCACTCTAGTGCTTGAGACAGATTGCTGTGGCTGAGGGAAGCAAGAAAAGGAGGATTGCTTAACTTACATAAACTCTTCCTTTTCCTTTCCTCAATACTTTCAGTGTTATTTACAAAATTATTTAGGAGAATTGTCTTAGTGAGAGAGCCAGGCATTCACTAAAGTAAGGAGAAAAGACAAACTTCCTGTCTGTCTTTGTTGCCGACTCTCCTAGCACGGGTCTGCCTTTCACTCACAGGAGTCTTTGAACATCAGTGGTCTGGAGCAGTCTCTAGCCTTATCACTCATTTTAATGTTCCTTACACAGGGTCCCTCTTGGATGTGGTGCTCTGGGCAGTCTCACCCCAGAGTGCTTCCCTTCCTTTATTTAACCTCTGACCTGTAAAAACAAGAGTTAATCAGGAGTTCTAAGGTAGCTAAGAGGAAGGGGAAGTGTTTGGTTACAAATTAAATATGAGCAAGTCATAAGTCATAAATCCCCAGTAGTGCTACCAGTTGTGTGTCTCAAGTTGCATATGGCCCAGAGTGTTTGAATTATAAATTCAATGCCAGAGCCCACTGATTTCTTTGGGATAAGTGCTAGGTTCATTTTCTTTTGGCCCAAACTGTTTGCCTTCTAAAACATTAGTTTTACTGGACCAGCTACATTCATACCCCATGTTCTTGCCTCACGCCTGACTGTCCTTCCTTTCTTTCCTTGCCTTTCGATACTGATTGGTGTGCTGTTCTGTTAATTGAGACAGAACCATTTCCCAGAAAGAAACATATGGAAAATGTCACCAAGGAAAGGCACTGAAGCATGGAACATAAATGGCTTTAAGAGACAGCCAGATACTTTCATAGAGAGATTTGCGATGGAATGAAAGAGCATTCAAGCAGAGATGTGGGTGCCAATAAACTAAATGGGTGCTGTTCATGGAAACCGGGTGCCTCGTTTAATCTAGTGCTTCCCTGATGGTCACCACAAGCATGCACATTGAGCCTCATGCCTTAAATTTAAAAATATTAAGAACCTATGATATTTCTAGTAAGTTCTAAGGTCCCAACATGAGGCAGTGGAAACTTGAAATTCAGTCCTCCCACTCCCACCTCTCCACCCCCATCCCACCTCCACCGCCCCATTTGATTGAAGCATCTTAAATTGAGCTGTTTTTAATTTCTGTTTCCAAATAACATGGACTCTAATTCCTAAAGCAAGGAAGAGTGGACACATGACTGTTGTCCCTGGAACTGGCAAAGTAAGAAAACATACTGGATTGTTGGGAGGCAGCCAAAGTTGGATTGCTCAGGGCACTTTATAACTTAGGGGTTTTGGAGGCAAGCTTTGATTGTATCAGGGTGTTACATCTCATGTTCAGTCTTTTTTGTGCAGCTGTTACTTTCTTACTTTTATGTAGCAAATAGGACCGAAAACACAGACTAGAGTAGTTTTGTGCCATCATAGAGAGGTCGCTCCACTTCTGAGTCTCAGTTTTATCATCTATAAAATGGGACAGTCCTCATGTGGCTGCTACAATAAGTACTATATCAATGCACCTAGCACTTTATAAGTGCCCCCCTCTTCACTCATTAGCTTTCACTTCTTCTAAAATGATGTCAGGTAGTATCTCTATGGAATAATTAGTTTTGCTCTTGATTACTGAAAACAGGACAGAACTTCTTATGGAACTGTTGCCTTTGTCTTTTTTTTTTTCCTGTTTTTTTTTTTTTTTTTTTTTTTAATAGTAGAGACAGCATATGTCTCTCTTAGGCTGTGAAACCTTTGGCAAGGTGGGCCTGGCTTAGAACCTCACTGGGCCATTATATTATATTATAGTTGTAATTCCAGCCATAAAGTCAGATGATGTGAATGGGAAAACTTGCAGGTGTGTGAGTACAGAAGTGGGCCACCCCATAAACTCCTGGGAACATGATGAAAGGCCTGTGTGCTCACCCTCTCTGGATTCTGTGGAAAATACCGAGAATTGCAGCTCACTGTCAGCACAGGTGCTGTTATTCCAAAGGTCTCCCAATAGCAGCATTTTACCAGTTACAGCTTCATAGTACCCCATGAGCTTCTCCAGAGCAATCTCCCCCATCACAGTCATCTACCACTGAAGGCAGCAAACACTCCCTCTAAAAGCAGCAATTATTGAGCACCTATCAAGAGAGAAAGGAGCCTTATTTCCAAAATCAAATCCAAGTATATGTTCCAGCAGGTCTGTATAAGCACGGATATTTCACAGGAGGGGTATGTGCATGCATGCGTGCGTTCGTGTGTGTGTGTGTTCTCATTCATAATACAAATTAATATTTGCACTCATTCAGCACATACAATATATTTTCCTGCATACATATAATAGCTATCACAATGGAATGTTAATTATGGGCATAAGTCAGAGATTCTTGAGCTTAACTGGATACTATTATAAATTTACAATTCAGGATTAACAGGTGTGAGCAAAGCAGAAGGGTCAAGTTGGTCAGGACTGGCTTTGATCTCCCAAAGGGGATGTGTTTTTCTCTTACTTTGACTTTTGGTCTCAATAGCAGGCTGAAGGAAGTTAGTCCTGCTCCAGGCACAGCTGGAGGTGTGTTTCCACACTGTACTTAGCTTTGTAGTAGCTTCCAAGCAGCCATTTGAGGGTAGGCATCACATCCCCATTTCACAGATGGGGCAGGAGGAGCATGGTTGGGCCATAGCTGGTGAGTTTCCTGCTATGCAACTGTGGTATCACTTTTCTAGAAAGGCTTTTGAGACCTTTGTTCTGTCCTCTGTCACTATACTGACTCAGTGCTGCTGCATCCTCTGCAGGTGTGAGTTGTTCAAGTTGTGCGTTGAGATGCCAAGACAGCTGAACACCAGGCATACACTGGAAAGTATTTCCTGTAACATGTGATGCCGGCCTGAGAAAGTCACTTCCATTTCAAATTCCACAAAGCTTTGTACTGAAGCTAAAGTACAATTAGCTCAGGAAGGAACTGTATATCACACTCCTGGAGAGGCGTATGCACAGCTCAGTCCTAAGACTTAAGTTAGAGAACTTAGGCCAGCACCAGTGGCTGGTTTCTGTTGTGCTTAAAGATGAGTGTACGTTAGCGCTGGGTATAATGGGGAAGGAGATGTGTCTATAGTAATGAGGGGAACTGGCTGCATCCCGCCACCTGGCTAGCTTATACCCGAAATAACCACACGGAAATTGTATTAATTAAATAACTGCCTAGCCCATTAGCCTCTTATTGTCTAACTCTCACATCTTGATTCAACCCATTTCTAATAATCTGTATGTCACCACAAGGTCTTGGCTTACCGGGAAAGATTCAGCATGTCTGATTCTGGCGACTCCATGGTGGCTCTCTCTGACCCTGCTTTCTTCCTCCCAGAATTCTGTTCTGTCTTCCCCGCCTACCTGAGTTCACCCTATCAACTAGGCCAACGTAGTTTTCTTTATTCAACCAATGAAATCAACACAAATATAGAAGGACCTCCTACACAATGTGTATTATGGAAGGCTCTTCAACTGGAGCCTAGGTGTTTTCCTTCCCCATCCACCAACACTCAGGAAGACATGGAAAGGATGAGAGGTGTAGATGTGGATGAGAGCGCTTCTGTCAGAGCTCTCTCTTTAGTACATTTGGAGAAAAGAAGAAATACGGATTAATGATGGAGCAGGCCTAGAACAGAAACATTACCTCTCCTACATGATGCTTTTAAGGGCTCATTTGCACTTGTAAAACTAGGTTTCCAATGAAGACAATGAGGAGTAACTGATGGATTGACTTCTCTTGGAAGCTGGGGAAGGGGCATGACTTTTTGTAGCTATTCCTTTGATCCACTTAAGCATTTGCACCAATGTTTAATTATCTGTCAGATTGAAATAGGACATTGGCATGTTTGTTTTTTTAAATCTTGAGTTATTTTCCTAACCAAAATGTTGCCTGCTATGTTGGGGTCTCCACCTCCTAACAAGAGCA
The DNA here is from genome assembly GCF_014885135.2 of Alexandromys fortis. Lineage (NCBI taxonomy): Eukaryota > Metazoa > Chordata > Mammalia > Rodentia > Cricetidae > Alexandromys > Alexandromys fortis. The sequence goes on along the minus strand of NW_026068115.1, from coordinate 859,804 downwards.
AGCTGACTGTTATCCTACAGTTTCAGTGGTCCTGGCCTTTGTAGTGTCTATAGCAATGATTGTTCTCTGTCACAAGAAGCTCTGACTTACAGAATGTCTGACATGGCCAAGCACACACAAAAAATGTTGAACAGTTACTGTTCAACACGTTGACATTAACAAAGATATGAGAAAGGCAAGCGTGTAGAACCAATTCTGGGTAGTCTTCAGAGAGGGGAAGCCCACGGCGTCTTTATGTTCATGTGTTGGCTCTAACAGACGTCACAAGTGCAGAGAAAAGGTGGGAAAGTTTAGAATTTTATCTAGGAAGGATGAATGTAAGAGTTTGAAAATAAATTTATTTAAAAAATAATCTAGTTTTTAATTTTAACAATAAATTAATTTTTAGAATAATTCATGAGTAAGATGGGTTTCTGGGGGAAGGGGTTATTCTTTTGCTGCCTTGATAATGCTTCGTGTTTGACTTGCACAGCATAACCAGGGAAGAAGTCATTTCTCCCTTTAAAGTGTTTGAGAACTTTAGTTTCCCAAAGGCTTCTCTTGTCCTTTGATATTTAAATCATTTCCTTTTGATGTAGCTGTTGTGTCACCGTGCTTGTTTTTATCATGTTTCCCTTGGTTGGTTGTTGTCTGGGCTGGCCCTGCCATGTCTTCCTTTGTCAGCACTGAGCAGGTGTCCAGCATCTCTAAAGTGGCTCTTGAGATCCTGCATCCTGAGTGGATATTATGACTTACTCCATGGACAGCTGATGTTATCCCACTGTCAGTTACTCTGACAGACACTAGCAGAGGATTAGGGGTAGCTGCTAGGTCCCACAAGAAGGACAGAGTGAGAACTTCTGTTTGAGGCAGCCATATCTTGGTAATATTTTCCTCTTACTATGGTTCTTCTTTCTGACTCACTCTACTTGACATAGGATATGAGACCAATAGTATGCATGAGGAACCCCTTATTAGAATATCAGGGTTCAAAATAAAGCTTCCCACAGCCAAGATCAGCAAGAATATTCAGTAGAGAGGTCCAGGAGTGGATGTGTTAGCTCTGGACTGGGCACCTCCCATTGAATGTTGGGTGTTTAAGTTAGGTACTGGTTCATTATTATTATTATTATTATTATTATTATTATTATTATTATTATTATTACAAATGTTCACCTCCTCCCATTCCCCTCCCCTCCCCCCATTCCCCTTCCCCTATTTCTCCAGTCCAAAGAGCAGTCAGGGTTCCCTGCTCCTTGGGAAATCCAATGTCCTCCCTCCTCCATCCAGGTCTAGGAAGGTGAGGATCCAAACAGACTAGGTTCTCACAAAGCCAGTACATGGAGTAGAATCAAAACCCAGTGCTTTGTCCTTGGCTTCTCAGTCAGCCCTCCTTGTCAGCCACGTTCAGAGAGTCCTGTTTGTTCACATGCTCCATCTGTCCCAGTCCAGCTGGTCTTGGTGAGTTCCCATTAGATCGGCCCCACAGTCACAGTGGATGGGCGCACCCCTCGCGGCCCTGACGTCCTTGTTCATGTTCTCTCTCCTTCTGCTCCTCATTTGGACCTTGGGAGCTCAGTCCATTGCTCCAATGTGGGTCTCTGTCTCTTATCTCCATCCATCACCAGATGAAGGTTCTATGGTGATATGCAAGATATTCATCAGAGTGGCTATAGTATAGGGCCATTTCAGGCTCCCTCTCCTCAGCTGTTCAAGGAACAAGTTGGGGACATCTCCTTGGACACCTGGGAACCCCTCTAGAGTCCATGACATTTTGAATTTTGCATGCAAATGGATGGAAATAGAAAACACTGTCCTGAGTGAGGTAACCCAGACCCAAAAAGATGAATATGGGATGTACTCACTCATTAGTGGATTCTAGCCATAAATAAAGGACATTGAGCCTATAATTCATGATCCTAGAGAAGCTAAATAGGAAGGTGTACCCCCCCAAAAAAAACATGTAGTTATCCTCCTGGATATTGGAAGTATACAAGATTTCTAGGCAAAAATTGAGAGCTTGGGGGTGAGGGTGGGACAGGGTTAAGGGGAGATGGAAGTGAGAAGGGGAGGATGGGGAGAGCTTAGGGGAATGGGACAGTTGTGATGGAGGAGGAGTGGATATGGGGGCAGGGAAGTATATATCTTAATTAAGGGAGCCATTTGAGGGTTGACAAGAGACTGGACTCTAGGTACTGGTTCTTAAACTGTAAGTGAATGTTGAGGTCACACATTCATGCACACGTGCACAAATACAGTTGCTAACAGTAAAGGCTTTTGAACACCTGAAAGCAAAAATCAATTCAAGATCAAATATGAGATGACTCTCAGTGTCTCTGGCCAGGCTTTCCTGTATCGCACTGCACATGCATCATGCTATTTGGAAGTCCATAACTAGGCACTGAGGGTCCCCATTATAACTGAAGCATCTCTTGTCACAGGCCTTCTCTGTCACTCAGTCTAGAAACTGTGTGTGTGAGTGTGTGTGTGTGTGTGTGTGATCTGAATGTGTACATTTGTGTTTTATTTTTATCTCTTAGCTATGTCTATATGCCATTATTTCACAATTATATCCAGCTGGGATTCATTCTTGTTTCTTCCCTAACCATATTTCTAATTTATGTGTCTATTATCAAGACCCTTGGTTTCTATTGCATGCCTAGTTATTTGACCACTTTGCTTGTATGTCACCAGGCTCCTGTTACACTCCTTCCTTCCTATATGGCTGCATTCCCTCACTCTGTTTGGACTGACATTTTAGATGGAACTGTCACCTCCTCCTACCATAGACATCCTTCTCATCTGCTTGCATAGTTCCTGGCTGCCCTGGGTTGGCTCCCTCCTCTCATCTTTCCCCCATCTGGCTGCCCTACGTTGATGCCCTGCTCTCATCGTTTCCACAGCCAGCTGCCTCCCAGATGATTTCTTTGTTATGCTTGGCTTTCTATACCATTGTTGTTGCTATCATCACCTTTTCTCCTTCTTGAGCTCCGTAACACTCTCTCTCTCTCTCTCTCTCTCTCTCTCTCTCTCTCTCTCTCTCTCTCTCTCTCTCTCTCGTGGTTAGCTGGATACAGATGTGAAATCCTATCCCATGCACAACCCCCAGCAAGATGGCCATCTTAAACCATCCATTTAGTTAAGGGAGATCAGAAGACCAAGAGTCTGACCTCAGTTAAACTCAGTTCCTGAGAACACTTCTGGAGGAAGTAGAAGGTTTTTATCCAGCCTGTGCCTGCCATTCAGGCTAGCTGGTTTCTGTCCATACAGGCCATCACTGCTGCATGATGGGTCATTTAAGGATGACTGTGAAGTGGGCTGTTGTTAAAGCAGTATCTGGAACCCATGGCTGTACCACCTCCATGGGCCCACAATACTCCGCAGGCCAAGTCAAGAGGTTTCTGTGGCACTATTTCAACTCTCCTAACTTTGAGATCTTCTGTGGATTCCCACAAAATAGCACTTCCCATTAACGTGAGGACCACGCTACCAGCACTGTGAGAGGCGTGTGGATCCAGGCTGGTGGCTGTAACACAGGTCTCCTCTGCTCTTTCCCTCTCTTCTGATGGGATCGTAATCATGATCCATTAGGATTCTATATCACTCCAAAGACCTGAAGTAACAGTGCTTGGGAAGGATAACTGACTTCTCCTACCTAGATGCCCTCTCTTGTGTTCATTTCTTTTCTGGACCAGAACTTCCTTGTCATTTATCATTTTAGTCCTAGTGCTTAGACTGAGTTCACCACAGAGTGTTTTCTTGCAGGAAGATACAAGTACACCCAGCCTAAGAGTTTGGGGCCCTGAAGATGGCCAGGGAGTACTTTATCTGACAGAGTACTTGTTTCCTGTGTCAACTGGGAGGCACTGTTTACTCACTGCTGACAGACACACACAGGATGGAATGGGGGCTCCATGTCTTCACTGCAGCCTCCTGGTAGTACGGCCTGCCGAGTGCAAGCACTAATGAAACAGGATGGGAAGTGCCAGCCGACAGAGCTCAGCTGTGGGAAGCGGGGACGCTCTGAAGAAGAAGACAGCTGCAGATTGGTCTCAAAACCATACCACTGCCGTCACTGGACATTCATCTGTCTACACACATGCGAAGACATATGGGGAACAGTTGTATCTGGTCAGACCAGAAGGGGAGAGTCCATGGCCAATGGTTCTGCCCACCATAACCAAAGGAATTGGTTTGGTGAGGCAGAAGCTGGTAGAGTGAAGTGGGCTGGCTCTGTGGGCCAGGCAGTCTTCACCTTTATGTCTTCACCAAATGAAGCTACTGAGGCTGCAAAGTACATACCAGGCTATCTGTGAGTTGAGTAGTTGTCTCAAAAGTTCTGTGGTATGCGCTGTATCTAGTCCAGAGCCTGAGAGAAGCAGGCTGCTCTGCTGTACTGCTTTCTGTATCCATTCACAAAAGGAACTGAGCTTTCTTTCCTGTGTATCTCCTCTACTTGTCCCTTTCCTCTTTCCTGACTTCCAATTGCTGGGTTTACCTTGTGGAATTTTCTTTCAGGCTGGGTTTGTTTACTAAGATTCCTCTAATTTGTATGGTTTTCTTGGGAGGGGGGTTTCTTGTTCTACTCTAATGGCTTTTAACTCAGAAGAGGAACAGAGCATGTTATCTTGTGCCTAATCCCTCTTGAATGTTTACATTGCTCTGCCAGGGCTAGTACTGTGAAGAGTGGCAACAGCCATTTGCTCTGGAAGAGTCCATATGTGGCTGCCAGAGCTGATGGAAACATATTAACATAAGTGATAATACTGTCATAGAAGTGAAAAGTTAAATTGCTTATCAGTATATTGTGATAAGCTACTTAAATTTTACAGTTAGCATGTTCTGGCTTCAGACAGACGTCACAGATAGGAGCTCATGCACTTTATCTATCCTCTCTATTACCTCTCACTTCATTTATTATTCTCAGTGTTCAGCAGTAATCTATACAGGGTGCTGATCCCCTCTCCCAAGCAGGATGTCACATCTGGGCCCTGCCTTGGGTCCAGGCTATCAGTAAAAAACACCATTTGTGTGGCAGAATAGATGTGAGCAGACCTGAACAGCAAGCTTCTCACATGCCTCTTCTCAGTAGTTTTGGGAACTTTCCTAAGAGGGAACAAAGCATGTAAAGTGGGGGCAGGGATCATTCTCCCTAACTTTTCCTTGGCTCTAAGGGCCCTTGCAATCTACTAGTCTTCATCTAGCTCTCTCTCTCTCTCTCTCTCTCTCTCTCTCTCTCTCTCTCTCTCTCTTTCTCTCTGTGTGTGTGTGTGTGTGTGTGTGCGCGCGCGCATACGTGCACACAAGTGTGTTTATAAGAATGTAGGGCCAAGTTCTACTGGTGCTGAGGACACAGTGAAGGAAGATGTGCTGCATTCTCTGTGTAATCTATTGAGAAAGTAACCGTGCCAGTGAGTGCTATGCTGAAGGAGGAGGCAATGTAGCAGTGGTATATGCATGAGCACCATGGAAAAGAAGGAATTGGGGCAAGAAGAGTCAGAGTTGATCAAGATCCTGGGAAGGGAGAGCCACAGAAGCCTTCCTGGACTGCTGGATCTTGTAGCAACAGGATGCCACTTTAGTAATTGTGCTATGTAGACTTGGATTAGGTTTTGGGGAGAAAAGTCAGATTGTTTTATTCATTCATAATAATGAATACTACTTACTTATTAGTAACAGGTATCAGAGTGGGAAAAAACAAAAAGAAGGTTCTGTGAATCATATCCCTCCATTGGGGAGGCTCAAGTTTCTCAGAATCTTTTGTCCCTGCCCACTTTGGTCATTTGGTGTGGGGAATAAGAGGGACGTGAGTGACAAGACTAACACAACTACAGAAGGCACCAGTGGGTTATTTGTATCTTGGATTCCCAGGGAAGACAAGAGGTTCTGACGTCCTGGCCTAAGCTCTCTGTTCCCCTTCATGACTTTGTTCTTTACCTGGTTACCTAGGTGGCCTCCAAGCCTCCTTGGGCTTTGGTGTTGGTGTCAGATGTGCTGGGTCTGGGCCCCACATGTGTCCTCTCAGATAAATGTCTATGTCCTTGCTGCTGGTGGCTCAGGGTCCCTAGGTCTACTACACACACTTGCTACCCCCAATCCCCAGGCCAACCTTCTTCACTTTGTCTTTTTGGTCATCAGAAGTGAGTGCCAGGAAGGGGGAAGAAACCTCAGGCTGCATATCATTGGCTACCTGTGCAGTTTTGCCCTCTCTGGCCAGGCCCATCCAGACTTCCATTTTGGGTAGGCCATTCTCATAGCCATACAGATGGCCAATATCAAGAGTGAGTTCTGCTGGCAGACCTGTGAATTAAGAGGAGCAATGACCTGCTTGATAGCAGAGAGAGAAGAGAGTTATCCATTCACGCTACAGCCAGTATAGCACAGGTGAAGTAGAGGTAGCAGGTCTAGTGTACTAACATGATTGGTTTGTGTTGTGTAGGGCATGTGGGACACAGAGGCCAAAAATGGGCATGCTGGGTTTTGCTCTGTGTCCAATCATGAGAAGTAGAATAGATGCTTTTCTAGAGAGTGTGGAATGGTGGGAGAGGCCTAATGACTCAAACATGGTGCCTCATTGCAGACTGTAGTTTGAATTTCCTCTCTTTGAACCTGGTCTAGTTTTGAGGCACAGGAATACTTCATAATGAGCATATAATGTTCTCCCTCACACAGGCATGTTTTTATAACCCAGAAATAATTAACATTTAAGCAGTTTTGGTTTATATCAGTCATGGCTAGAATCTTCAGGATATAGAGAAAACCTAAAATGTTTTGGTTTGAGTTAAGCCTCCAGTCAGGCTTTTGACCTGCATGCTAACATTTCTTGTGTTTCTTTGTCTTTCTCAGCTACCTCCCCTGGTTCGAAGTGTTTTATAAGCTCCTTAACATCTTGGCAGATTACACAACAAAACAACAGGTATTTGTCTTTTTTTTTTTTTTTAAGAAATAGCTGTTTTTAACAAACTTTTTATGATTATGAAAGTAATGTGTGCCTTATATGTCACTAAAACATTTGTAAAAAAAAAAAATGCATGTCCGTTGTAGAAAAGTTGGGAAATTCAGAAAACAATGGAAGGGAAAAGAAAATCATCTCTCACCTAGCATGCATTACCGCATCCCAAAAATTAATATTGCTAAAATTTTTAGTTGTTTCTTCATTGTTTTTTTTTGTTCTGAGTTAAATAAATAACACCTAGACTGCTCATGTTCCCAGTATTAATGTCAAATTTTCCCAACAACCCTGAAAGTTCACAAAGTATTCAGTCATAATTTATCAAAGGCATGAAACTGAATTGCTCATGCCATGTTGCAAATCACTTAACTAGCAAGTGACTTAACAGCTGCCACAATCCCCATTTTGATAAAGTTTTGTGGTATTTTTATAGTAATTCTTCTAAGAGTCTGAAAATTCCTTTAGCAATTCTTTATACCTTAATTACATTTGGGAGAAATGGTGTGCTCACCTAAACTCCCACCCATGATGACAAAGATGGTCTGGGTCACTATTTAAAATTTTGTAGCCTGCCTATTTGGGAAGTATTGTCACAGAATAATTTCTTCCACTCTGTTGAAAATATTAAGTACTTTTTTATGGCTAACAGCGTAGCTTGTACCTTAGCTTACCTAAACACTTTCTTACAGTAGTAAAAAGGATTGGGGAGATGACTTGGTAGAAGGGTGCTTGCTGTACAAGCCTGAGAACTTTAGAGTAAAACCCTAGCAAAAATGTGAGGACCAGAGGCAGCTATGTGTGTCCCTGTTGACTTCAACAGTGTGGGAGGTAGAGACAAGAGGATTACTGAGCATGGTGGCCCAACCTAGGTGCAACTTCAGTGGCAGACCCTATTGTGAAGGGAAAAAGATGTTAGAGCAGGACACCAATGTCTCCTCTGACCCTTGTAAGAGTCACACACACATGCGCATATAACCACCTTACATACACAGAAAGAGGGAGGGACAGCAGTCACTCAAATCTTTGAATATAAAATATTTTCTTCAGTTTTCATTATTTTTCTAAGAAGAGAATTCTAGATAGGCAGTTACAAGCTTCTTGTGGGCATAAGTATTTATAAAACATTTGCCAAACTACTTTCCAAAAGAATTGCACTATTTTCTTAAAGTGCATTGTTTGCAACACAATCAAGTCCCACACTCTCATTGATAACATTTGTTGAACTTTTCATTTATTTAATAAATCAAAAATCTCGCCAGGCAGTGGTGGCACACACCTTTAATCCCAGCACTTAGGAGGCAGAGGCAGATGGAGCGCTGTAAGTTTCAGGTCAGCCTGATGTACAAGAGCTAGGTCCAGGACAGGCTCCAAAGCTACAGTGAAACCCTGTCCTGAAAAAAAAAAAAAAGTTACAAATCACAAATCTCACTATTATTAATGAGATGAATATTTGCCTGTGTACCTTTCTTTTCTTTCTTTTTTCTTTTTTTTTTTTTTTGTAAAGGGCAACATTTTAAGTTAAAGTGATACAACATGATTGTTAAATGCTATAAGTAGTTTTCCTTTTGATTTATCTATAGTATCCTGATTCTGAAAATGTTCTATTAAGAAAGTATAGTTCTGTATTATTAGGCTTAAAGGTCTCCAAATCTGTGTATGTTTATTTGCTTTAATTTTTTTCTCCGTATGATTCATATAATGTAGGCTCTCAGAAGGCCTGCAGTGGGGCACCTTAGTGAATAAGTGTTTTCTTTCTTGTTTTACCCCCAAGCCCTTTTTTAATCTATGACAAACAGAATCCTGATTTGCAGGGTTCCCTGAAACATGTTTTGGGAAATGGCTGTTGGGGGTAAGGGGAGTATACAATATGTAAATCTTTTCTTTGAGTGTATTGTTCTCGGTGACAAATGTTTTCCAGAGGTCACAACAGATGGCAGGAATGGTTCATAGAAATGGCTTCTCACTCGTCACACTCAGTGTGAAAGAAAGCATGAAGTTAGGAACTCTATCATAGAAGAACTGGTGTCTTTGATGAATGAGGTAGCAGGCTGCTTTGGGATCTGTTCATCGATTTCTGATGCACATGTAGCTCTGGTCAGGCATTCAGGTTTTCACTCAATTTGAAAGGTATCATTAATAAATAAAAGTATGTTAACACATTGCCTCTGAACTAGAGACTGATTCATGTTTTTTTTTAAACTCCACCTTTATGCTTTTTAATTTTTAAAACAACAATGCAACCTAGTACTCTTTAAAATGTATCTAAAAATGTGTATACCCATATTCCTAGCATTCGAGAGGCAGCGAGGAGGATCTGAATTCAAAACCATCCTTAACTACAAATGGAAACTCGGGTGGCTAGCAGTTCACTTGCCAGGAAGTGAGCTTGAAGCCTGTCTTGTACTACATGAGACCTGTCTTAAAGAAATTAAAAAGAAAGAAGGAAGAAAGGTAGGAAGGAAAGATGGACGAGTGAAGGAAAACTTGGGAAAGGAGGAGTGCTATAAACTGAGGATAACCCTGTGGGATCAGTATTTTTGTCCTCTGAGCCTGGTGAGTTATGGGAAACTGAGATAAGTCACTTGACTTAATTGACTGGAGTCTATTTTTCCTGACTCAGGATTCCTACAAAGTTTGTTGTCGCCAAAGGAATTATAATAACACAGAGTAAGGACTTTGTCTACAACTGGCTTGTTCAAAAGTTGTTGACTATGAGATCAGAACAGGATGAAAGGAAGGGAGATTTCAGTTGACAGTATACGTGGTCAACAAGCATGAAGACATTAACTTGGATCTTCAGCACCCACATAGCAGACAGCACCCGACAGCAGGCACTCAGGAGGAGGGATAGGCAGATCCCTGCATCCCATTAGACATAAATCCTAGCTGTATAAATAAGTTCTGGATTCACTGAGAGTCATTGACTTAAAAAGTAAAGTGGAAGGCAATCTAGGAAGACACCTGACATTGGCCAGAGGCTTCCATGTGCACATGCAAACACAAGAACACATACATACATCATATAAACATAGAAAACAAGACCCAAACAAAACCAGTATGGTTGTTCCCTAAAAACATCCTTCTCTCATCCAGAAGTTATGGAATTGTTGAGTGAGGTAAGCTTCTGTTTGGGAAGGAATTTATGTGACCAATGAGTCACCAAGTGTTGTAGCCTAAGGTGGGACATGGGGATTTCTGTGTGGGTCCTGGCCCCAGTGTTGTCAGACCCTGAACAGGAACCTGCATGAAAGGACTGACAAGAAACCTGAGCTGGGCAGCAGCCTGCTTGGGTGTTGTAGTCAAAGATGAAGGTATGTATGTGGGAGAGTAGGGATGGGGGATAGACATGATGTGAGATGTGGGAACTCAGTGGAGATCTGCAGAGATCCAAACAGGAAGGAAACCAGCAGTGGTGACTTGGTGCTTGGTGCCAGAGTATGAAATAGGAAGATCTAGCCCCAAGAGAGGGGCAGGGCTTTTTTTTTTTTTTAACCCTTATGCAGTGTAGTCACAGTATGCAAAGAGAAGGAACGTGACTCTGTATTGGCCTGAATTGGAGACATCATTGTGAAGCTAAAGCTTTAAGTGTGTGAAGAGAAAAGTAAGTTGAGATGTGAAGTATGTGGTGACCTGTGTATGTGGTACTTGATGGCTCTGGCCACTGAAGACCTGGCATCATCATTCCCAAGGAACAGCAAGCATAAACACATGGGATTCCAAGATACATACCAGGGATATGTCCTCAAGACACAAGGTAAAGGGCCAAGAGATTCTCAATTATCTTAGTCTGGAGCATCAAGACAATATACAGCAAATGAAAGGCTGTGCACTTGTAGTAAGATAAATAAGAGCTAGATTCAAAAGTTGAGGGATGGAATGCTCCCATAAGATGCCATGCTACAAAATGCTTTTTAAATGCCGTTGAAGGGGTTGCCCAATAGAGATCTGAGATGAAATAGTCAGGAGGCACATCCTCAATAAAGGATAAGCTGAGATTTATCGGGAAGCATCTGACAGCTGAGACGCATTCTGCAAAATGGGTGGTCTTGGTCCTACAGATTTAGGAAAGACGGGGGTTTTTTCAACAAAAGGAGTCTCAAGAGTGAGCCCTGCTGAAAGCCACTCATGCTTCTAAACTAATTTGATTGCCATGAGGACATGCACAGCACAACTGGACAGGATTTGATGGCAGTGCTGAGGCATATTTCCTGGTTGTGGTGATTAAATGTGGTTGTTTGAAGAAAGTGTGTGTGTGTGTGTGTGTGTGTGTGTGTGTGTGTGTGTGTGTGTGTGTGTGTAGATGATGAAGTATATGAAGTATAATGCCAACAACTCATTCTCAAACAATTGAGGAAATGAAAGAGCCTTCATCCCTTTCTAAAATTGTTCTGTAGGTATGAAACTGCTTCCGAATAAAACCAACCCTATGCACACACGCTTAAGCTTGTATGTCCTCTGAGAAACTTGACTATCAGAGCACATACTGAATCAAACTTGAAAACTAAGTTCATCCCTTTCATATCAGGCCCCCTGCCAGAAGCAGAGAAGGCTGAGGACCTGGACACAGCAATCCTACCTCCCTCCTGGACTGTGCAGCCTACTGTCCAATACGAGACTAGTGCTTCACACTTCCTAAGTGGGTGACTAGAAGGATTCAGTAGTTAGGGCATGGCTAACTATGTAAACTTAACTTTCTTTTATTAGCACACAGAGTTCCACAAGAAAGAAGTGGCTTTTGAATCTTTTTGAGTGCTGTTGTTTTGAGCATCTTAAAGGCAAATCTGTTTTGAGTCGAATAATTTGTGCTGCTTTGTAAGCTATTCAGCTGCTCACTTTCCCTAATTAAAATGCACGACTGTTGTCCTGTATCACATGCTGGTGAACTTGTTTCATTTCTAACTTTCTGTAATTGGAGGCTGCTACATATACCCAGTGAATACTCAATAAAATTAATTGAGGGTAATGATGATGAAGACAAGACTCACAGTGTCATTGTTATTTCTTCCAACCACCTCCGCCCTGGAAGTTCAGATTGTTTTCTTTTAGAAGTTGTTGCTATGGAGTTGAAAGGATAGATATGCTGAAAGCTTATGGTATATGATCCATAAAAGGTGGTCATGGTAGGTGTCTGACTGAATAGAAAATGTCAAACTTGATGTGGGAGGATCTGTTTGGCTCTTGCGTTGGAGCCATAAGCAATGTCTTTTATCCAGCTCAACTTGAATATCAAACCTATTTCTGTCTTGGGACCAGCGTCTCTCACCTGTCTCTCTGTGCACCAATACCTTACTACAGGTCCCAGCTTTTGTTACTTGGGCCTTTCCTTTCTTTCAGGAAAGTCAGTGGAATGAACTTCTTGAAACTCTGCACCGACTTCCCATCCCTGACCCCGGAGTGTCTGTTCATCTCAATGTGGTAAGTGGGACAGGATGGTGGCCACCCCAAGAAAGGATGTTTGTATGAACCTTAAGAGGAGGCCAGAGTCACACTTGTAGCCTAAGCCCAGGTTCAAGGCCGTCTGGGATGTGGGATTCTTTTTCTCTCTGAGATTCACTGAAGAATAGATGCTTCTCAAATGACCACTCATATTCTTAGTCACAGATGCAATGAATATGATGGCTGGAGCTGCTAGCCTCATCGTCACCTGTGTTCTCTCTGTCACAGTTAAAGCCCATTCTGGACCTTAGTGTTCAAATACTACCTCCCTCCTTATGCCTGTTAACTCGTGAAAATCCTTCAAAACCAATTCTGATTCTGCTTCCTGAAAAATCCTCCCCTGACCTCACAAGCTGAATTAGGTCTTCTCTTTGTCCCTAATCCTCTGGCATGCTCTTGGAGACTTAGTGCCATCCTGCTGGAGTAAGCTGGTATCCAGTGCCTGTCCTTTGAAGACAGTGTGAGGGTTCTCAGCATCATTTCTGGCCTACAGCAGTCATTATTTATTTGAGTGCTTTGAGATGCATCCTGTACATTGTGTAGTGTGCCAAGGTAGAAATTCCTCTCAGTCAGCTGATGGGAAATTTCTGTTCTAGTTGTGTATTTTGCTAGTGCTTGAAGTGATTTTAACCAATACCTCTAACTATACAGACTCAGATTCCTTATTTGTCAGAAAGATTGTATAGGAGTTATTTCTATAGTTCAGTTACTAAATTATTTGATCTCTTAGATGGAAACCATCGTTGCCTTTATCAGAAATCTATGGTAGACACCCTTTTCAGGCATCCACTGTCATGCAGACCTGTCTCCCTATCCCGTAGACCTGGCGGATTAGATAGTGTCCTCTTCCAGCTTCTCAAGAAAGAGACACAGTGCTGGTTTCAGGGATCACGGAGGTTTCAGATTCCATAAGGCAGACTAGTGAGTTTTACCAGAATGGTATCAAAAACCACAGTATTACCAATAATGTTTACAATAACAAATCTATTTTATGTTACTAATTTATACAAAATATACACCTCTAGTGTTCAAAATTGTCCCAGTATAGGTGTTAACATTCTCATTCTGTAGAGTTTAGAGAGGGAAAGTGTCCATGCAAAGTCACGTGATTTAGAAATGACAGCCTAGCTTTTACAATGCTGAGCTGAAAGTAGGAAGGGACAGAGGCAGGGAAGGAGGTGGGAAGCAGGAAAGAAGAAAAAAATTTACTTATGGAGGGTTTGCTCATGGGGAGTAGGGACTGCCAGAAAACATGAACAAGTATGCTTTAGACCCAGTCATCACTGAGCAGGGCAACCCTGCCTTTGTCTCAATCTTTTTTCCTAAACAGCTTGATCTCACTGCTTTGGCCTGTAATGACATCCGACAGGTAGCTGTGGAGCAGCCTGGCTAGGTCACAGCTGCCGGAGGAAGGGCCACTCCTTCCCCAAAGGGCTGCCAGCGTACTGTCAGGCCTCAAGGACAAGCCAGCTCAGGGGTAGGAGGAACTTTTGGGTGTGCAGCTGTTTCATTCCAGTGGATTCTAGGAATGTTTCTGACCTCTCCTGGTCCCCAGCATTTCATGGGCAATGGAGCAAGACAGAATCTCCAAGGACAGCCTGGGGACTAGTTGGTTTAGAGCTCTGCCGGCTCACTCTTTACAATCCATTGCATCTGTAAAGGGTGATTCCCCCTCTTCACTAGACAGTCTTCTTCCCAAAATGCATTTTTATTTGAAGGACTAGCATCTCATTTGTAATATAAATCCTAAAATATTGGTGTAATGCCAAGCCTGGGCTTTGTTTATTTAACCACTTTGTGCAAGAGAATGTGCCTATGTAGCTGGTGGTGTAGGTAACTGAGAAAAACAGAAATATAAACTAGCAGTTTGAACAATAATAATTGTGTATTAAAATCCATTTGTTAATCTGGGTGTGGTAGTGCATGCCTATATTCCCAACATTCTGGAAGAGGCAGGAGGATCAGTACAAGGCCAAAACCAGTTTAGTCTGTTTCAGACCAACTGGAGCTACTTAGTGAAATCCTGGGTTCAAATAAATAAAATAGTAAGGTACCATTTGTTGTGTGCTGAATGCCCTCATGTATGATGTTCTTAGAGTGTCAGACAGGCAGCTCATTGTTGCCATCATTAGTAGTACAGCTTGTCTCCGGGACCCTTTATTTTAGAAAGACTATTCAATTCATTTCTCTAGAAATCTACTTACTCTCCCATTACCCAGGAGCAAGGGGTTGGGGGAGAAGTCCAGATTTGAGCTTAGGCCATGGGTGAGCTGAATCTCTCTGCACTTGAGCTTCCCTGGCCTTTCACAGTCCATCTTTAACTATCCATCCTTCCAGTACCACTTACCATTATCTTTCAGGCATTTAGAAGCAGCAGAGGAGGTAGCATTAGTTCAGCCAGTTTTCATTTAATTGGAGATACAGGCTTCTTATAAACATGGAAATGCCTCATTATATGTCTTTGAAGTCTTTCTCACCCAGGCTCCAACTCTCTTCCATGACAATCACACTGTAAGTCAGGAGCTCATCCTCCATTGGCAGCCATATGTATCCATTTCAGATGGAGTAGCCTTTGGCTGGGACTGTCCTGAGCATCATATGAGCAGATTTTGACTACAGTATAGATTGATGAGACCTCAGATGCTAAAATGGAATTACAGAATTGGTGGGGACATTCTATCATTTAGTGAGTGAATCTACTGTTATACGGTTTCTGAGAGTCCACTACCCCATTGAACAATACATTTCAAAACTGGCCACTTCTTTGTGTTTAGAAATCTGCAAATATCACATGGGAATTTAGACTTTAGCTTCTTGGAGTTTTTCATTCATGTCCCCTAAAGACATTTGATCTTTAATGCTGATGAATCAATGCATTGATCCAACATTAGCCTAAGCAGCTATAATGTGGATATTTACTATAAGAAAACACAGCTTCCTCATCTGAGTAAGGAAGATGCTTTAGAACATTTACCTAAATTTGGAGTTAAATCAAGTGCAAGTTAGCTCATCTTGAAAGAATATGCAGCTTGTGTTTTTTTCTTTTCCAGCATTCTTATTTCACTGTGCCTGATACCAGAGAGCTTCCCAGCATACCTGAGAATGTGAGTACTTGGAACGGGAACATTACATTTGTTTGTTTACTGCTTGTGTTTTTAAAACAATAGGGTATGTTTTCAATGCTATTTACAGTAGATTACTAAAAGAAAAATAAAAAGAACAATGGATTATAAATAGCAAAAGTAACTTGAAAATATAGAGTACAGACACAAGAAAAGGTATTCTTCATATTTCTCACAGGTCATCCCTTATGGTTGATATTTATTCATTCCAGTCTTTTTAGGACATTTTCACATAACTAAAATCACATATTAGAAGAACATCTTAGATTTTCATAGTTAAGAAATCATTGTTATCCACCGCATAATACTCCATTGGAGGGCACATAGGTGTTCTTTCACAAGGGAGACTCAGATTCTTCTTTCTCTCATCATAAGATGAGATGTTCCATGTGAATGATTATTAGGGCAGGTGTATATAAGTACACACACTTCTATGTTCACCTCTCAGAAAGCTCTTCACTTCATAATAAGTGAAATGGGATGTGCATCCTCACCTTCTAAGGGCTGAGAAGCAGCGAGCTAAAGTGACAGATGCATAGGTTCTTGTTTGCACCCTGAGTGACCATTCTGTCTCGAGTCACATCTGCAAAATGCTGTACTTGATTATAAATTGTACAATGCATAATAAAGCCTAAAGAGATGCCTGCAAGGTACATGGTAAAATATAATAGCATGAAATTTTATCCAATTCAGAGGATAAAGTTGAGTACATTCCCATTCTGTTGTGTCCAGAATTTTTTTCATCTTTCAAAATTGTAGCTCTGGCAGCAACCAATAACCATCAGTGCATGGAAACCATTATTCTAACTATGATTTCTGCCTACTTTCAAGTACCATGTATCAGAGGAATTTTTTACTATCTTTTGAGACAGGGTTTCTCTTTGTAACTCTGGCTGTCCTAGAACTCACTCTGTAAACTAGTCTGGCTCTAAATTCAGTGATACACCTGCCTCTTCCTCCCAAGTACTGGGATGAAAGGTGTGTGCCACCACCTCAATGTACTGTTTGTCCCTTTGTGTCTGGCTTCTTCCATTTAACATAAAGCCTTTAAAGTTTACCAGTATGGTAGCAGGTGGCAAAATTTCTTCCCATTTAAAATTACGCCACCAAACATACTCCAAAGAGGAAAATTCATAGCCTTGAATACTTTTGTAAGAACAACAATGAAGTTGAGTTTGAATTTGAGAAATTAAAGTGCGAAGCATATAGATCAGTGCACAACACTTGGTCAATGTGTGCAAGGACCTAGGTTTTCTCTAAAGCACTGTAGAACATCAAAAAATAGAAAAGAGTAAAAACAAATAAATCAAAACTAGAAAAAAAATTTAATTTATTGTTAAGATAATATTGCAAAACAAGACTTCTTAAGAACTTGGAAAGATAAATTGGAGGGAGCAGCTGGGGGAGGAAAGGAAAGAAGAAAAGTGATATAATTATATTAATCAAAGTGTATGTTAAAAACTTTAAAAGATGCATAGATATCTCTAATAAATTTGGAAAGTGAAATAAAAAATTGTTTTAGCAAAGTGTGACTGGTTAAGATAAATATAATATGGCTAGAGAACAACTTGGGAAGATAAACACATTGCCATCTCTACTCTCTCCTCTATACATACATCAGTAATTCATTTGCTTTATTAGCATGTTCCCAGAAACCCAGGCTCTCATTCATCCGTTTCTCTCCCATTTTTCTTCTATGTTTAGTGGTTAGATTGTGGTTCCTTTCTTCTCTTGTACATCTTTTTATTTTTTTTTATTTTTTTATTTTTTGGTTTTTCGAGACAGGGTTTCTCTGTGGCTTTGGAGCCTGTCCTGGAACTAGCTCTGTAGACCAGGCTGGTCTCGAACTCACAGTGATCCGCCTGCCTCTGCCTCCCTAGTGCTGTGATTAAAGGCGTGCGCCACCATCTCCCGGCTCATCTTCCTCTTTCTTGGTTTTAGTCCTCATTCTGTGAAAGCATTCTCCAACAGTGTCCTGAGAGTATGTTTGTTGTTGGAGGCCACAGTTTTGAACTTGCGTGATTGAATAGCTTGAATGGGGAATTCTGGTTTTCAGATCACTCTCCTTCCAGAAATGTGAAGGTATATTCACTGGCTACTTTTTACTCTTGTAGCTTAGGAGGTTTGGTCATTTTGATCCCTGTTATTTTTTATGATCTGTTGGCTTCTAATGTCCTGAAATTGAACGATGACATACTTAATGGGGACTGTTTTCCCCCATTGCCCCTGTCACTGACCGTCTCATCTGCTTTGGAAACTCACATCCTTACAGCTTACAAGTATTCTCACATTATTGTTTTTTAATCTTTATTTCTCTTTTCTGTGGCAGATAGGATTAAACCTCCTATCCACTGATGTTCATTTTCTCTCATGTTTCCCACATTTCTCTTTTAGATTGACCTCTATCTACTTTCTTCAACAACCTTTCCATTCTTCCACGTTTCCTCCCTTGGCCATCTCATTGTTCTCCTTTTAAAAAAAAAAAGCCTTATCTGTGAGACTTTTATTCCCAGATTTAAAAATTAATTCTAATTCTTTTTCATCCTCTTCTTGATCTCCCAGTGGATACCAGCAACCCTCCCAGATCAGTTTCCTGAGCAGCTAGTGCCTTTTGACCATCCTCAACTGTAACTGGTATCCCCAGGCCCTACTGGTTCTAGATGGACAGGTTCAAGAAGCCCGCTGAGGAGCTGGGGGCTTGAGAAAAGAATCTTGGGAATGAATCACTTCCTTTTCATTTGTGTCCTTTCCTAACCTTTGGCGGCTGATTATCTCCACTTCCTGAGCTTTCCTGAGGCTCTGTGCGTAAGCTGGGTTTGGCGCTTTTTGCCATGTCCACCCACCCATCTCAACCTTAGTGTCCCGCTTTCCCTTTCATCCTCCACCAACTCTCATGTCACCTTGGATCAGGTGATCTTTTGTTGTCTGTCTTATGCATTCTTGGATTCTTTTAAAAAGCATCCTCAGGTGGTACTCACCATATGATTGCTCTCAATCTCCTTCTTACTCCACTCCCCAAGCCATGAGAGCCAGAAATGTCTCCAGGAATTACCCAATGTGCCCTCAGTGATAAATGGTCCCAGGTTGAGAACCAGTTCATTAATAACATCATTTTAGAGTTTAGTACATTGACACCTCTCTTCTGTTTTTCAAAGTTCATAGCTTTGAAAATGCTTTTACTTAACTTTCCCTTGAGGTGTTTGGGAGAAAAGAGAAACTTGGAGTTTCTCTCTGAGAAAATACCAAGGTACATGTCATGTTCTTCTATGCTAAATAATAACAGGAAAAAAAAATGGTTACCTGGATATGACTCGTCTTTTTATTTTAAGGGCAAAGGATTCCTTAAGTACTTGATTTTAAGTCGCTGAACATTTTCATAATGCCTAAATTTCAGCTGCTGAGGTTAGAAATGTTCGTCTAAACAGTCTTTTCCATAAAACCACCTTGAGTTCCTGGCTACATTGTCTGTTACCTCCCCTGTCCCACCATTTTTGAAATTTCAATTTTTCTCTGCTGGTTTTGTCACTAATGAACTAATTCCCTGTGTATGACCCATTGTCCCCTAAATCCTCCTTCGCACACCAGTAGAGGGCTGTTCTTGTTTGTTTCTGAGCAGAATAATAGTAGTAGTCTGCCAGTTTCTTTTAAGGCACACCATTCCATTTTAATCCCTGCAGCTACTCTGTGAGAGGTGGATGTGAGCCTCATTTCACATGCACAGAGCTCATTCTCTCTGGTTGCTAACCTAAGTCTGCAGGTCAGTGGGATGTAGCAACCCAGGTTCTAAGGTTTGACCCCCTGGGGTTGACTTGTGATATTCATGAGAAAAAATATTTTATATCTGAAATACACAACATAGCAAGGAAGCTTTTCCTCTCAGGAGACACTGAACTTTGTGAGACCAATTTGTGTAGGTTTAAAACAGAATCACTGTAGAGCTCTTGTCATGTTGAAATTTGCATTTTAATCTCTTGTTGATTTTTCAAGGATTAATTTAAAATGACTAAATTGATGCATTGCAGATTGAAACAAGCAATAACCACAGTGCTGTTAATGTGATATAGTCTGCTGTCATGGAATGAATATGGGTTTCAGAGACAGCCAGACACAGAACCCTACTCTCTTGGGCCCTTGGGTTCCTGTTTCTTGAAACCTCAGCATTCTTATCTAATCAACAGAAACGTGAAGAGCAAAAGAAGTCTTAAATGTTAAGTTCTAAGGACAGTGCTGAGTCCCACCAGAACCTTTTCTCCTTGTTCTGATTTCCTTGAGTATTCTAGTTCTGACCTCTTTGAGGTCTCTGTGACTGTGAACTGAGAAACATGATTCCCGGTGGCTTGTCTTTTCTGAATGTTAGCTGACATTCTTAGTTGTACACTTTAATGTCATCCCTTTTGTGAGATATGTCTTTCATGGAGCCACAAAAAGCTCTTGGTGATCCCTGTTATCATTGGTGTGGCAAATGGAATGCTGGCTCAGTGCTTGTCGTGGAAGGGCTGATCTAAATTTAGGAAAGTAAGCAACTGAAGGATGCATGGCCTTTGGCATATGGAACTTAACAGCATTCTAATTCTAATGACATCAGAGAAGGATTAATGTAAAAAAGAAAGAGCTAGTACTTGTTTAATGCCTACTGTGGCTCAGACCAGGCACCATTTATTATATCCTAAGCTTTTACACCAGCCCCTCTAAAAAAGAAGGAGACCCAGAGTTGTAAATTCACTTATCCAGCCAAAACTGGAATTCACACCTGGACAAGTCTAATCCCAGTGCGGAGATGCTTCTCAGTCTCAGCTCCAGTGCTACCTCGACTCCCTAATGAGATCATTAGTGTAAGCAATATGATTAATTGCATGGATAACTAGTTAATACCACCTATCCTTTAAGGATGGAGGATTAGTACTTGGAGCTTATAGATGCTTGACATAAAACTATATGAATGACTGGCTGGTGGATGGATGAACTGACTAAGCGCCCGGCCCTGAGAGAGGGAAGAGAAAAGAATATCTACGTACAGCTGGCTTGTGCACCAAATTTGTCCACAAGTTGTTAAGGAAAAGCAAACATGGAAAATTAATTCTTTTCACTTTCATCTCCTTGTTAAAGTTAATTCTCATTATTTCTCCAGTTTCTTTGTAAAAATATTTTCTTTCTTTTTATAAAAAATATTACTATGTAATTGCTCATCAGGGTTTTTGTGTCTATCTTGATAACACATATAGGAGTAAATTTATGCAGTCAGTAATTAAATGAGCACAAATCATTATAAATTTTAAACAGGTGACCTTCATTCAAGAAAAAGTCACAGTTCACGGGTAGATGTGTAGTAATGATTACATTGTAAGCTGGCTGCATAAGAGATATTTTGTTTTGAAGTTTATTTTTGATTAATGGATAATCATATAGGCTTTAATTTAAAATATTAAACAAACCCGTTTTTTTATCTGGTCAGTGTCATACCAAGTGGTTAACGATGCAAGGAAAGTGTTTAGCTGGATGGTTATATGTGACATTGCCCAGACTCCACTCTGCTAAAAGATGCACATGGTATAGAAAAGATTTATGAAGTCATTGTGACTTTCAAAAGTAAACAAAGTTGAGATGGTTCAAGAGGGCCTATTATCGAGTACTGCGATTGTTCTTATGAGTTGCCAGATAATTGTTTATTCTAATGGTCTTTCTCTTCACACAGAGGGATAAAGCTGACCTCGGGGACTCTGCTTTCTTTCTTCTCTCGTTTGACTGCTCAGATGAGTGGTGGGTTTTTTTCCTTGGCAGATTATTTTAGAACCCAAAATTTGTAATTCCCTTTTAAGAATCTGTTGCCACTAAGGTAACTTAAATTCTTTTTTTAAAAAAGAATTTTTAAAATTTAAAAAAAAAATCCACTTATGGATTTAAAGGTTTTTTTTTTTTTTTTTAATATTGAAAAGTTAGGGATTGGTGATGCAGCAGCTCACTTACTCAGAGCTCTTGGTCAAGGGGATGCCCGAAGCTCAAGATCTGGGACCAGTTTGGGCAATGAAGCAAGACCCTGTCTCTCTTTAAAGAAAAAAATCATATTGTAAAACATTTGAGTAAGAGTTATTTTAGGACCTGAGACCCATTGGCAGAACCAAGCCTCTGGCCTAGGAAGCTGCCTCTAGAAGGGGTGCAGTGAGTCTTTATTTCTGTACCCTACTGGAGAGTCTCAAAGATTAATCAAATGACAGACTGAAGCAGACTAGCATCTGCTTTGAAGGCTCCAAGCTTAGAGGTGATTTTTTTGGTTTGAGGATTATCTCATTTCCCTATGGTATTGAACCTAAGATGCTTTCTTTCTAAGCCTCCTGAGCCCAACCCATTCCATCCCCACCTCTGACCTCTACCTGCTTCATAACCTCAGGCATGAATCACAGTGAGTATGAAGCTGGGCGGTGGTGGCGCACGCCTTTAATCCCAGCACTTGGAAGGCAGAGGCAGGCGATCTCTGTGAGTTCAAGGCCAGCCTGGTCTACAAGAGCTAGTGCCAGGACAGGCTTCAAAGCTACAGAGAAACCCTGTCTCGGAAAAAAAAAAATTACGTAAAAATATTTGTAGCTGTTTTTCCTGCATGTATATTTGTGGGGGTGTGAGTGTGTGTGTCCAGAGGCTAGAAAGGGGTGTCAGATCCTCTGGAACTGGAGTTAAAGACAGTTGTAAGCTGTCATGTGAATGCTGGGAATTGAACCCGGGTCCTCTGGAAGAACATTTAGGGTTCTAAACTGCTGAGCTATCTCTCCAGTCTCAAGGAGATCTTTTTGAAACACAAATATGAACCTGTTTTCTTTTCTGTGTGCCCTTCACCAGTATTAAGTAGCTGGTCACCTCATCTGACTCAGCCTGATTTTCTATCAGGCGTCTTTTTCTTCCTGATATACCACACTGTCTGCTAGAACACTCTCTTGTTCCCCGCTCACACCAGAGCCAAAGGACAGGTAGTCTTCAGCCACTTGTTTCCTCCACATTTATTCTTTCAACAAACCGCTAGATGTTGGGATCACTCAATGATACTCAACCTAGAAGGAAAACACACTTAAATCTGAGTTACTATTAGATAGGGACAAATTGTCATAGATACACAAAGTAATGTTTAGTAGTAGAGTCCAGGAGGAGGTGACACAGACACAGGGCTGGGTCTTGTCAAATGAATGAACATGTTTAGAGAAGAGAAGAGTATTCTGGAAGGAAATAAAGGCCTGGGGGTGGGAAATGGTAGGGTAAGTCTGAGAAGTTGAGATTTACCATGGAACTCAAGCTTTTGGGCACTTAACAACAAAAGGGAGATCCCTGTCTCCAAGGGGCTTTCTCTGAGCCCAAACTTGGCAGGAACTAAGAGCAAGCCAGGCCCCCTCTGCCCTGCAGGTGCTCTTCCATCCAAGAAGTTTCTGGGTTGGGGCTGTTGGCACTCCCTCCCACTCTGGCGGGTGGCATCCCAGAAGGAAAGAGGCAGGGGAGGAAGCAGATAAGAAAGACAGCTTCTGTTTAGACACAAATATCTTGGTGATCAGCACAGATGGGATGAGAAATACCAAAAAAAGTACATGACAGTTTAGAAAGAATTTGGCTAAATGTTACATATTTTTAACATACCTGTGTAGGGTTTTTGAATCAAGCACCTGAGTCACTCAGATTTTGACTGGGAATAGGGGCCTGCTGAAGTCAAATGGTGTCTTATTTCAGGAACAGACCCTTCTCCATCCACAAAAGGATCCGTGTGTGTGTGTGTGTGTGTGTGTGTGTGTGTGTGTGTGTGTGTGTGTGTTTTCCTCCCACCAAAATAAGGCACAGGATTTGTCTCTGATGCTGTGTCTCCCTATTTGGACGGCAAGCTGTGTAACATATTTCTCCTCAGCGTGAAGCTTCTTGGCAGACTCTTGAGGCCACGTTTTGGTGGCTTCAGAGTTATCTTTGGATCTGTCAAAAGTGCTAATGGGCTTTCTGGCCTTCTTTAAGCTCCTCATTTCTATTTTCTTGTTACTTCCATCCTCTTCTAAAAGAAAAATTTCTATAATTTATCAGCAGTTAAGCTCTTTCTGAAATGCTCAGCTGAGGGCCTCGTATTTGTGAGGACTCTGCAGTGTCACTGTTTCTGGAACAAACCCCACCCTGACATCATTAGCTCAGCGTTCCTCAGTCCACTGGGCAGAGAAATGCTTCTTGCCCAGATCCATCCGCCTTTAGTGCTCATTTTTATTTTTCCATGGAGTTTGTTAGGAGGCAAGCTGATATGGCAGTTAACAGATAAACTTCAGATTCAAGAGAACTGCTCTTGGCTCTTCCCTGCTTACTGGGTGATCTTTAGAAGCAGCTAAGACTTTCCTAGCTGTAGTTTCTCCGTGTAGACATGGCACTGTCTACCTAAAGGTTATTAGGAGGAATAGAAAGAACACAGATAAGGCACACTTGGCCTGACATATAAGGATTCTGTTGTAAGGAGGGTGCCTCTGCTTGTTAGTTCCCCACTGCCTGGCTAGCTTAGACCCGAAATAATCACAGAAACTGTATTAATTAAATCACTGCTTAGCCCATTAGCTCTAGCTTCTTATTGGCTAACTCTTACATATTAATTTAACCCATTTCTATTAATCTGTATATCACCACGAGGTCATGGTTTTAGCAGGTCTGTCTCCGGCTGCTCCATGGCTTCTCTCTGATTCCACCTCCTTCCTCCCATGCTGTAGGCCAAGCCAGTTCTTTATTCATTAATCAGTAAAAGCAACACATAGACAAAAGGACCTCCCACATCAGGATTCCTCTATAAATAGGGGTTTCCTTTCCTTGTATATATATTTTCTCTTGTTTTCCTTACACTCAATATTTTTTGAACATAATATTTTAACTTTTACCTTAAAAGTGCTATATTATTAAACCTTAGACTGAATCTTCTGTTGTCCGCTTATCATGTGACCTTTGCTACATTACATCACTTCTGTACTTTTGTTTTCCATCTTTAAATAGAGAAAGGTTCAAGGAATAGATTTAAGGTTAAGAAAAGTGACATGTGTAAAGCCTCATCATGGTAAAGTGAGTGAGCGATATCTAGGAGACACAGTGTAGGGGAGGACGCAGTGTATAATGCTATCAATCCGCTTGCTCTTTATTTGTGAACTTTGATGGTTAGCCTGATACTCTGGTCAAACAGTAATAAATCATGACATAAGTGCTCATTCTTATTTATCTTCAGCCATAATATTGTTGAGAAGTACTTTATGCTATTTTGCATATAAAATTACTGGTGTACTCAAATTATGTGTTGTAGATCTTTAATTGTGATAAACTGCCACTCATGGCACCAGCTTCCTTCTCTCTCATTTCCTGAGAGTTCTATTGAACAGCATTAAAAATCTGTAACATTAAAAATTAGCATAATGTCAGGTAGATGTACAAGGGGTTATAGAATGAAATGCTCTCCATTTCCCTGCTAAAATCTGAAGAGTCCTAATCCATAATGCTAATTAAAAGAATAAAACCCAGGTTACAGGGGAAAAACAAAAGCAGGTTAAAATAAAGCAATTGTCACAACTTGTTGCTGTTTATCTTATGGTTCCCCCCTTTTGAGTGAAATACAGTATCTACATTTCCCTCCTTTCGAGTAAGTTTTTGAAATTGCTTTAATTCTACCAGAACCATTTTGGGGAGTGTATGCTATGGATACCAGCAGAAAGGATGAGGCAGGTAATGCCCTGCTTTTGTGCTATAATCTACTGTGTTACTGTGTTGACACAGGACCTGTGCCAGAAGCTTGGGCTTTTTTTTTTTTTTTGCTTGGCTATATGACATGGTATCTCGGAAAATTTCTAGGGCCTAGGGTCCAAAGATCAGAGGAGAATCCTATCTTCGTTGCTTATTAGACCATTTGATCTTGGAAATTTTCCCTCAGACTGAGTCTCTTCATTTTTGAGATTGCAGAATTCCTGTGCTTCTTTGGGAGCAACATGAAAAGCAAACACAGTGTTGTGTATGACCTCGAGTTGTAACCCATAATCACCACACAAGGATGCAGTTGCTCAGGGTACTCATCTCCAAGGCCTCTTTGAACTTTGCATTTCATGATTTCATACATGATTAGAGAGCTTGGGTTCCCAGGTAGAAGTGGGACAAGGGAAGAGTACACATGCCTTCTGATTATTTGCAGTTTCTCCTGCTTTTATGAAATACTTTTGTAATGAGAACAAACAAAATAAGCCACAAGCCTTGCTTTCTTCTTTCTCCTAGAGAAATCTAACAGAATATTTTGTGGCTGTGGATGTGAACAACATGTTGCATCTGTACGCCAGCATGCTGTATGAGCGCAGGATCCTCATCATCTGCAGCAAGCTCAGCACTGTGAGTAGACCGTCCGAGACAGCTTTGCAGTCACCTAATTTTAATTGTAAGATTATATCGGCAAGATTAAAGACAATTTTAGGGAAATGAATCAGCCTCATTCCCCTCATATGGTAATACCACTGTCATTAATCATTCATTCATGTCCCTTTACTGTGTCAAAACCCATCTCATTTATTCTTGCAGTCTCATGATCAATTATAGTTTTTCTCTTGATTGTACATTGTGAACATAGTGCCTATCTCCACATAAGCTTATTTTTGTTATTTATTTAAAATACTGGCACTGTATTCCATTGTAGTGATGTAGTCATGGTTCACTAAAGTTTCCTTCTCTTGTTGGTCATTTAGGTTGTCCATAAATAAATTCTCTAGTAGATGGGGTCTGCCAGATTGTTTCCCCAGAAGGCTTGGGCCTGTGTACAGGGAATGTTGTCATTTGTGTACACTTTCACTACAGCTTTTGCTAGAACTGTCTGTGTCTTTGTATGTATTATCTGTGTGTTTGTGCTACATTTTAATCCTGCAATAAAAATATGTAAAAATGATATGGCAAGTTTTAATTTTGATATATTTGGTTAGAAGTAACTATTGTCCATGAGTTTATTTCCTGTGTGTATTTTGTTAATATTTTCCCATTTACCTCAAATGTTTTTTGATGATTAGTTCTGTTTTGTGAGATTTTTAACAATTGTGTGATGTGTGTGTTTACATGTTTAGAAATGAATGTGTACATGCGGGTATACATGCATGCGTGTTTACATGCTTGTAGAGGCCCAAGATTAATGCTAGGTAGTTTCCTCTACCTCATATGTTGTTTGTTGAACCTGGCACTCGATGTTTAATCAGGGATTCCCTGTCTCATCTTCCTGCCTACTAAGACGACTGAAAAGCCACTATCCCACCTGTCTATTTTAAGTGAGATCAGTAGATCTGAGTTTCAATTCTCACACTTACAGGGCAGGTGCTTTACCCACTGAGTCATCTCTCAAAAGCCTGGTTTTGTCTGTTTGAGAAAGAGTTGTTGCTTTATAATACAAACTGGTCTTGAGCTCACTGTGAAGCCTAAACTGGCTTAAAATTTATGGGCTGGCAGTGCTCCTACTTCAGCCTGAGATTCCAGTGTGGGCCACTATGCCTAGCCTGAGGTGTTTCTCATAAGTTAGAGTGAGTCCTTTGTGCATTGTATTACTAATATACGTTTAACGTAAGGTTTTCTTATTTATATTTGCATTTTTTTCACCTGATAAAGTATGGTTGGCTAATCTTATGAAAGTTCTCAAGTAAACATTCCAGAAGATTGAAATCACTTCATAGTAAATACGAACATTAGATCATCTAGTCACTGGTAGTAATTTACTGAAGCTGCTTTCTCATGTTTATTCACATAGTCAATATGTAAGCTTGGTCAACATGTGTATGTGCTCACATAACCTGTGTTTAGAGTCCAGAGAGTATCTTTGGGATCTTTCTCAAGCTCTTTATATACTTTTTTTTTTTGAGACAGAATCTTTTCAAACCCAGAATCACGAACTGATTCTAAAATGAATATGGAAAAGGCAAAAGAAAGAACCAAAAACATACTTGAAGAAAATGAATGGATTGTGATAGCTTGCTTTAGTAAAGCTTGCTGTAAAGCTATATCCACCGGTCTGCTGTGGTAGTGGTTGCATTCTGAGAATGTAGGCATGCTAATGGCACAGAATAGAGACTCAGAAAAAGCCCACATGTATACAAAACTCTGTAAGTCACCAAGGAGGCTCTGAGCTGTCTATCACAATTAAACACATTTCAGTATTAGCTATCCATTTGAGGAAGGAAAAGAAGACAGTGTCTATTTTACTTGTGCAATTCCAAATGAATTATAGTTTAAATATGAGTGAATCCAGCATGCCAAGGAAACCCTCCATCAATGAGATGCACCCCATCCCATGTTCAGTCGTCAACTGGATTAAAGTCCACAGTCTCTTCTACAGAGTATCAGTAATTGATACCATGTTGAGGCCATGTGGCCATCGTTGAAGTTGGACTCTGACTTTCTCAGTACTGTAGGTAAACTAATGACTGAGACTGACTTCCAACAGTAGGCCACACTGGGTCTTATCACTGTATGTTACTGATCCCTGGGTTAGGTGGCAATTTTTGGTGTCTTAAGTTGTTTTCTTTAACATTTGCATGTACGGTGTCCTTATTTTTATATGGATCTATTTCAAAAGTTTTATCTAAAAAAGGAATATGCCAAGCCCAAGAGATAGAGACAGAGTAGTTCCTGTACAAAGGTTAATTTGATTCTTAAATCAGTGGTGCCTAAGGTTTTACAACCTGGAAGTGAGAAGATAATAAAGCAGTTTCAAACTCCTAACCCAGAGTTCTATATCCGTCTAATGAAAACCATAAGAGAGTCCAACTGCCTTGCCACACCTTCAACACCTGAGGTCTACAGTCTGTACTATGCCCTCCCTTGTGGACAAACTGTTTGCCACACTGCATGTGCAGATGAATTTGTTCCACAAAGTATTTCCATAGTCAACATCAAACAGAAAATCCTGATTTCCTGATTCTTGGATGAGTATAGGAGACCCTAAATCAGACCATACACTACATGTATGGCCCAGTGGCTACTGAGAAGGACCCAAGAGTATGAAGAGCTGAGGAGAGAGTAGAGATGAGTGAGGAGGGATCAGAATTTTATTTTAATTTGAGAAACACCTTGTTGGGAAGGTTCTTCTTCTTCTTTTTTTTTTTTTTTTTTTTTGGTTTTTCGAGACAGGGTTTCTCTGTGGTTTTGGAGCCTGTCCTGGAACTAGCTCTTGTAGACCAGACTGGTCTCGAACTCACAGAGATCCGCCTGCCTCTGCCTTCCAAGTGCTGGGATTAAAGGCGTGCGCCACCACCGCCCGGCTGGGAAGGTTCTTCTTAGTGCCATGTTGTGCTGTCTCCATGCCACCTCAAAGAAGTGTTCCACAGAGAAGCAAGAGCATAGGCTCCACCCAGTCTTTTGTTTCTCCTCCTCTGCTGGCCCTTTCTAAAGTGCATACCAACATGATATAGTGACTCCTAAATCATAAAAACAAAGCATGGCCCAGGGAGAGGGCTCAGCAGGTAAAGCTATTTGCTGCCAAGTGTAATGAACTGAGTTCAATCTCTGAGACCCACATGATAGTGAAGGAAAGAACCTACTACTGCAAGTTGTCCTCCAACCTTCATGTGCACATCTTCATGCACACACACATAAATAAATGGAACCTTTTAAAAAGATAAACAATTTTCTTTGAACCTCCACTTCATCCCATTTATATTCCTTCCTTTACCCCTTTTTGTATTCTCCCCTTTCGAACAAAATTCCCATTTTCTGTCTAGACCCTCTGCTCCCATTTTCTCCTTGCCATTTTACTGAAATAGCTTTTGTTTGAGCCACTAATGACCTCATGTTAGTAAAATTGAAATACTTGCAAAACTCTTAGAACATGGTCTGGCATGTAGTATGTGTACATGTTTCTGATAAATAACTAAATATTTTAATGAGAGATCAGTTTCAAATCAAAACCAAGAAGTGATTATTTAGAAACAGGAATGTTAATTCTGTGTGGTTTAATTAAAGGTAAGGACAAACATGAAGTGGACTATTGCTAATGTTCCAAGCATGCATTATTTTGACTGTTGGGGGTGGTGATTGTGGGGTTTTGTTTGTTGACAGAGCTCTGTGATTGACTCCCCTCTTTCTAGAAGATGGTGTTCTGCTCCCAGCCAGAAGGCACTCAGTAGTACCAGCATCCTCATCTGCTTTATGGGGTGTCTCTGGGGTCGAAGGAACTGAGCAGGCAGGAATGGGTTCAACCCTTTGTCTTTCCAGATTCAGAATTTGAGGGTCTTGCCATCATTACCTCTGACTCCCTCCAGCATAGCTTTTACTTAACTCAGAGATCAGACAGCTGTGAAGACTGTTTCCACCTGAGGTGTTCTGAGGATCCTCTTGGAAGAACCTGATGTATCTGTAATACTCCAACAAACCACATTCTCTATTTTGCCTGATAAGATATAGCTTAATGCTTCTCAGAACTATTGAGGACCTGAAAGATAAAGGTTATGGAGCATTCCAGAATACATCTGTAAAACAGACTGTGTGTTGTAGACAAACCTCCACACTACTTATTTTAGATAATACATATGTATTCCAGGTTGTCCTGGTCAATAATATTGTGATATTCTGTATAAGATAAATGTAAGTTTTTGTTCTCTTTGCTCAGTTAATGTTTATTGATTGTTTTCCTTTATAAATGATAAATAGGGAAAGCTTTGCTAAATCTTGTACTCTGATTTCTTGGAACACAAAGATGCCATTTTTCTTCCACATTTTCACATCCAAGTTTAACTCATTGGTTTTTGGAAATAATTGTGGATAGCTAATATATCAAAGATAGGAATGTTTTAGAAATAAGACCTTAAAATACTACCATCATTCCAAGTATTTAGAATTATTCCCATTTTACAGAGCGTCTGTCCATTTGGGAAGGTGAAAAAACTTGCCTAAAGTCAGTACATTAGTCAGACATGAGAAAGAGCCACAAAATAGATCATGATGCTGTATGTAGAAGGAATCTTCTGGGAAGGAAGAAACAGCCAGAGATGATACACACAAGAGAATCTCAGTCCCTTCAAAATTCTTATCTTTGTCACCAGGTTATGTTGATTGGGACTGTTACACATTATAACCCTGTGTAGGAGCTATCACTAGAACCAGAGAAAAGATGTTAGAGTATCCACCCCACTAAGAAAATCAGGAAACACTGTTTGTAAAAAGATAAAATAATAAGAACTGGTGGATGAGGTGACTGGTTGAGCTGGTGATGCTGATTTGAATGAAGAATAAGGCCAGACTACATAGTAATTAGAGTTTCTTCTATAGCTCCAGGGTACCTGAATAGGACACAGGTGGCATCTGCAGAATAAATGTCTATAACACCTTCATGTAGACCCATGCTCAGTTCTTCATAAGGCAGACCCTTGGTTTTCTAGCACTTCCTTTCTGAGCTATATACTGTGTAAACAGTCTTGTGCATGCTCACAAATCTACAGGCGTATTTGCATGTGTGTGTGTCTGTGGTATCCATGACTATCATATTCTCAGTTTTTGTAACAAACTAATGAGAACTACTTAGTTTTATTCTCCTTTTGCAAATGAAAATATTGGCAATCAAAAAGTTGACATGTCCTGTCTAAAAATGAGCTGAAGATATGGTATTAAAATCCTCTTCTTCTTGTTCTAGGCCCTTTCTGGCTACCTCATATTGCTCCTTGGTAACTCTCCACTTGTCATGAGTTTCTCATAACATGTATACACCAAGAAACATTATTAGCATGATTCCACTGACCATGGATCTGAGTGCCGTGCCTGGTGTTGCCCCCACATGCACACAGCTGAGCAAATTCACTTCAGATTTCATGGCACCAGGAGTGCACACCTCCCTCTCTCAGCCACAAACCCTGACTCTACCACTGTTAGACTCCATCTCTGTCCAGTATTCCCAACTACCTTGAGCAAAGCCCTGTAGGATCCTGAGCCAGCACAGTGGCTTCAGGGGTCATGGGTTACACTTCTTTCCACCTTTCTATCTCTCAACCCTGACTGTCTCCTTTCTAAATTAAGGATGCTAGAAATTTTAAAACCCCAACTCTACAGTTAACTGATGACAAAGCATGTTTACTTTACTAATGAATTTATTTAGCATATCTAGATGGTGGGCTAAACAAATGCTTAAGAAGGATGGGGGCAGAGCCATATGTTTTCACATATAATTATTTGTATCACTCCCAGAACTATGAGAACAATTAATACTTTTCTGGTGGTACCTCATTTAGAGAAAGAAAAGGCTAACATAGCATTATTTCTCAGTTTCTTCCCAGCTAGACATCACACATTTTTCCCAGAGAATACAGGACTAGAGTAGAGCTTGTGTACCCTGGACAAGTGGTAGCTGATAATTGTGTCTTCTCACCAGCACCCCAGCCTGGCCTTTGTAGATATTTCAGTGTTCAGGAGAAGTCCTGGATCTTTTCCCAACCTCACTTGTCCCATCATGCTCTCTCATGCAAGGAGATAGCACTCCATTGTCTGAGCACACCATCTGCTCTGGTGACCTGAGAAAGGACAGTTTGTAACTGAGGCAGGTTTTCAAATTTGCGTTAATTTCTCTTCTTTTTGGAGGAATTCCACCTTGCTATGTCCATGTCAACCCAGGCAGTGGCCAGATGTCTTACCAGCATATGCAGAGCTTTCCTAATTCTTCTGCATTAGAACAAACTAATCCTGTTTGCTTTTCTGTAGCCCTTGAGGCAAAGAAATGGAAGTTTAAGGAGGTTTGAAGCACTGGACCAGAGCCAGGGCCTCTGTGTCTGCACACTCTAGTCTGCATGTTCCAGCCGTAGGAACAAACAGCATTATTTTGTTTCAAACTGTGCTCAAGGGAAACCAAGACCTTGTAACTGGAAACTTCCCAAACAGTAAAGTCTAAGACTAAATTTAGTGTTCTATTTAAAAAATAAAATAAATCAAGCATTTTGTCTGTTCATATGTTGTAAGAGACAGGGTGGGGTTGAGACTAACCTAGTCACACTGACAACCTAAGAAGAGTGAGAAGCAAATTAGCCCCTTGGTAAAGAGGAAACTCCTTAACAAAATGTAGTGTAGCTGCATGAATACGGACTCGGCGGCCAGACTCACAAGTGGCATGGCCTCTCTAATCTCCATTACATAGAATTTTATTGTGGCTCAGAGAGTATGAAAAACTGTTAAATGAAAGAAACCTCCACTAATAGGAAGTAGGAGAAAAGATTGCTGTTTTCTTTATGTGGGTTTTCAATATAAATATAATTAACTGCTTTTTGAACTGTACTCATTTAATTATGTGTAAGTTGGTTTTCTCCTGTTCATATTGAACTGTAACTGGAGCAAGAATAACCTTGTGTTGTTGAGGAGACTGTAATACAATACAGTGCATTAGCAGTAGAGTCTGTGGTCTTCTGATACAACTTCAGCCAGTCCGTCTCCACGCTGATTTTCATCCTTCTCTCCTGCTTCCTCTGTAGTTTGAACAAACACTGAACACCTGCTTTAGACCAGAGAGAGCATCCAGATTGGTATCAATCCCCAAATGCTGTTAAAAACACCCAGAAAACATGCTAAAAGTGCAGCAGGTTCACAGCATCTCCAATCACTTTGGTTCAAAAACTCTAGTACAGAACCCAAGGTTTTTCTTTTTTCCTTTCCCCCTTTTTTTTTTCAGATTTCCCCATTGATTGATATGCAGACAGATTTGAAGTCATGGAACACATTATTCTTCTGCAGAAACAATAGTGATTTGTAGGTGTACTAGGTTGTTTGTAGTGGTTGTGCACCACTGGCTCATCTCCACTTAGAACTACATAGAAGAGACTGTGTTTGTCTAGAAGACAGTCATGAGTACAGACTAGCGCGCAGAAGTTCTTAGAGATCTTCTCATTGAAAGAGCTTTGGGTGTGACCTTAGACAATCTAGAGAAGTGTGTCACTAAGCATAATCTATCCAGCTTCTCATAACATTGTGGGGGCCAAGGCAGTACACCATGTAATTTAGGGTTCATAGATGATAGTAGATCTTGAGGCGTGAATTTTCTTTTTATCCATTTCATTAAAAACATAGTCCTAAAATTTTTATTATTTGAGCAATAGGGGCAATTTGCAAAATAAATTTGTATAGTCTTGTGGGAAGTATGAGTGTGTACAGATGTCCTTACCTGTACAGACTAGTGTGGAGACCAGAGGCTGACTTTGGGTTGCCTTTCCTCAGTCACTTCTAAATTATTAATATTATTTATTTATTTAGAGCCAGCTTATCCCTGAACATGAAGCTTGTTGTTTATACTAGGTTGGCTGGCCAGTGAGCTCCCAGGATCCTCCTGTCTCCAGCTCCCAACTCTAGGGTTACAAACATGTACTGCTGCACACTAGCTTTTTATGTGTTCTAGGGATCTAAGTTCAAAAACTCACACTTATATGGTAAGCTGTTTACTCGCTAAGCTGTCTCCTACCCCTGGGTATTCTTTAGGATTTAGCAGTAAGAGATAATTTCTTATGGCTCATAAATCATACCTCCACCCAAAAAACACAAATGGGCAATATTAAAATCACTTCCCTCTTAATATGTTAGAAAAGTCTCTAAATGGGGCCCACTTTGGCAGATGTCTCAAAGGCATTCATTAAGGAAGCAACAATGAAGCACTATGTACTGTTAGTAGGACACGGATTTATAATTTCGTTTGATAGTTTTGAAGGTGGCAAGTATGTTCTCTTTGGTGTGCTGTGAGATTAGGCCATGCACTTAGGAATTTCTTTGTTTTTAATTTTTATTTATTTATTAAAGATTTCTGACTCTTCCCCGCCACCGCCTCCCATTTCCCTCCCCC
>NW_026068115.1:814176-814838 GCF_014885135.2 Alexandromys fortis | reverse complement strand
ATTGCCATTGTTCTTGAGTTCTCAGTAGTCCTCATTGTCCACTATGTTCAGTGAGTCCGGTTTTATCCCAGGCTTTTTCATATCCAGGCCAGCTGGCCTTGGTGAGTTCCCGATAGAACATCCCCATTGTCTCAGTGTGTAGGTGTACCCCTCGCGGTCCTGAGTTCCTTGCTCATGCTCTCTCTCCTGCTCCTGATTTGGACCTTGAGATTTCAGTCCTGTGCTCCAATGTGGGTCTCTGTCTCTGTCTTTTTTCATCGCCTTTGGAAAGCAGTGTGGCGGTTTCTCAGAAAATTCGGGATCAACCTACCCTTGGACCTAGCAATACCACTCTTGGGAATATACCCAAGAGAGGCCTTATCATACAACAAAAGTATATGTTCTACTATGTTCATAGCAGCATTCTTTGTAATAGCCAGAACCTGGAAACAACCTAGATGCCCTTCAATGGAAGAATGGATGAAGAAAGTATGGAATATATACATATTAGAGTACTACTCAGCAGTAAAAAACAAGGACTTCTTGAAGTTTGCAGACAAATGGATGGAAATAGAAAACACTATCCTGAGTGAGGTAAGCCAGACCCAAAAAGAGGAACATGGGATGTACTCACTCATATTTGGTTTCTAGCCATAAATAAAGGACATTGAGCCTATAATTCG
>NW_026068115.1:803760-810262 GCF_014885135.2 Alexandromys fortis | reverse complement strand
CTATAATTAGTGATCCTAGAGAAGCTAAATAAGGAGAACCAAAAGAAAAACAAATAGGCATCCTCCTGAATATTAGCCTTCATCAGGTACTTAGGGATTTCTACAAACCTAAGAGAAATTTATAGGTTTGTTCTTTTTGCTAGCTTGATGACTATATTGAATCTCCTAGCTAGATGCCTCAGACAATCGTATTGGTAGAATATGCCTCAGAAAAAGGACAGCAGGGTTGGAGGTGAGAGGATCAGACTTTGAGTCAGGGTAGTTTTGTTATGATTCTGTGTAGTAGGAGCTGCGGTGGGCTGTGTTCCTGCCCAGCTCCTCACAGCTAGCTTTACCCGAAATAACAACACACAAATGTATTCTTTTAAACACTGCCTGGCCCATTAGTTCCAGTTTCTTATTGGCTAACTCTCACATCTCGATTAACCCATTTTTAATAATCTGTGTAACCCCACGAGGTGTGGTTTACCAGGAAAGATCTTAGCCTGCATCTGTGTCCGGTAGAAGAATCATGGCGACTGACTGACTCGGCTTCTTTCTCCAAGCATTCTGTTCTTTCTACTCCACCCACCTATGTTCTGACCTATCGGACCAAGCAGTTCCTTTATTAATTAACGAATGACCTTCCCACATCAATTCTGCCTCTTCCTTTGCCATGCACTTAATCCCTGTGAGCCATTTCTAGCCTCATGGCCATGGATGAATTAACCTCTGACATCCCTTCCTATTTTCTCTAAAAGTGGGACTGGTAAAGGGTTCATGATCATAGATGAGATAAAACCATAACCCAGCACTGGCTATGCTTTACTCAGTCTTGTGAATACTGCTTGACACTGTAGACAGTGACCCCCAATCTGACTTTCAGAAGCTAAGGAGGTGGTAGAAATCCTGGAGAGTTTTGCAGACAGTGTGTATGACTGACATTGGTGAATGGCAAATTCCGCAAGCTACAAAGAATAATCATAGCATATGTAGGTTTTGCGTCTCCGCTCAATAGTCACTTAGTCACTTGCTGAAGGGTCACTCAGCAGAGCTTGAGTGGCACAAGGAGCTGCTGGATTCACCTGGCCTCCCACAGGAAGGAACAGAAGCAGCCTCTCTGTCTTCATACACCCAGCTCTGGAAGCCCTGATATGCCAGTCTCTGCTGCCTGATGCTCGCCCCAGGCAGAATCAGAGATTCCTTCTGTAAATGCTGACATATTGGAACCTCTATTACAACACTTCTTTCATAATGCTTCTGGGTTGAAGTTGGTTGTTTGCATTTTGATCTTCTTCTATCTATCTTAACTTGCTTGAGGGCATGGCATATACACATAGTGGATGCTCAGTAATTGTCCGATTAATACAGATCAGAGCACAGAGACAGCTTCATGAGAGCAAGAGCACAGACTCGGGAGCCTGCATTCCCAGGGTTCATATACAAGCTCAGCCCTCTACTCTGTGACCATAGGCAAGTTTCCTTAGCTGCAAAATAGAGACATTAATAATACAACTACCTTATAGGACTCTTGTAGGAGGTAAAAGAGTTAACAAATGTGAAACACGGTCCTATGTAAAGGTGGTCGTGTTACTATTTTTTGACTTTAGTCTTTCTGAGGGTGCTCTCACTTCCTAAGGTTGAATTTGAAATTTGCTCTGTTAGGGAGTCTTTTCATCTGTTCATGCAAGGTTAAGCATTTGCGAGAACAGAGACTGCTCATTCATTTCCCAGTGACCAGATCTAAATAATCACACAGAAACTATATTAATTACAACACTGTTTGGCATATTAGCTCGGGCTTCTTATTAACTAACTCTTACACCTTAAATTAACCCATTTCTATTAATCTGTGCATCATCACATAGTTATGGCTTACCTGAAATGTTCCCCAGTATCTTTCTACCTCAGCAGCTACATGGTGTCTCCTTAACTCTGCCCATTCTCTCTATCTTCTCCAGGGTGGCTATGATCTGCCCTGCTGTAGGCCGAAGCAGCTTCTTTATTAACCAGTGGCAATAAAACATATTTATAGCATACAGAGGGGAATCCCACATCAGGCATTCACCACCCCAGTTTCTCCTTCTTCCCCATTGATGGTACTCATGACTCTCAATTTAGTTGTGTTTCTTTTGTTTTTTGAGACAAGGTTTCTCTGTTTAGCCCTAGTTGTCCTGGAACTTGCTCTGTAAACAAGGCTGGCCTCAAACTCTGTCTCTGCCTCCCAAGTGCTGGGATTAAAGGTGTATACTACCATCCCTGGCTTGCTAGGTTTCTTTAAAAAGAAAAAAAAGATATAAATCCATTCATTAAACATAGACTATAATCTTAGGAGATTTGAAAGTGAATATAAATCCACTTACACTCAGTGAGATGAACAAATGATTTTTTTCCCGAGTGCCAGTTTTGATCCAGTAATGACAGATGCACCTTAGGAGGAATCCTGAAGACATCTCCTTGTTCAGCAATGACTGTCACAGACACAGAACAGAGACACAGCTGCACACTTGCTGTCCATCTTTACATGGTTTGTTATTAATCATGCAACTTTGCCATTTTCTTTTTCACCTTAAAGATGAAAAGAAGTGCTTTTCTCTTGTGGTGACTTCTTGCTGATGTAGCTTACCTTGCTGTAGTTTCTGCCTCAGCTTAGGTAGCTAACACTTTTCTCTGGCAGTTGTATTTGCTTTGATGTTTTGAAGTGTCAAAACTTGGCAGGAAAGCTTTTTACTCTGATTAATAGCTTGCTCTAATTACTCTAGCTAGGAGGTAGCTTTAAAAAGAAAATGGAAAGAGAAGGGATTAAGTGAGATGCCTGAGGAAGCTCCTTCTCAACTTTTGGAGTTCTTAGACTCACTTTACCACATTGGAATTTGTTTGTTTTTGGCTTTTCTCCCCTAAAGATAATGGAGGAGGAGGAAAGCTAAGTTGAGTTCCACTGACTACAAGAGAAATCACTTGAAGAAAGATTCCTCACCTTATCCTCTGAAGAGGAGCATGGCATCTCCTCTTCTAAGAAGCAGGGCATGCTTTGCTCTTCTCTTCACACATTTGGCATCTGTCTGAACTATTGGAAGCCTGCTTGGATTTAGAAGCCTGCTCTTCCCTCTGAATATAGTCAATACAATTGGAACATAGTTAAACTATAATTTAGGGGTGAGTACCTAAAAACTTTTTGCTGAATCTACAGTGGATTTCCCTCTTGAGAACAATTTATAGTTAAACAAAAAAAAAAAAAAAAAAAAAACAAAAAACAAAATTCACAGCACTGTTTGAATCACAGCAGCATTTATTCCTGCCAACCATGGAAGATTATAAGTAAAGAGCCTAGTTCTCAAGCAGAGAGTGCTAATAAGTTCCCCAAGACAATATTCTTTAAACTTCTGCACCTAGGATGAGTCTTGTTGAAATGCATGGACTTTAAATTTACAGATCTGCAGTTCTTTCTCTACTCTATTTCATCAGTTTGTTTTTGTTTAAGCACAGAGGGGAAGTCCAGATGCCTGTAGCCCTGTGAAGCAGGTGTCAGTCTGATTGTTTAACATTCTCAGTTCAAGGATGTGAAGAATGATTGCAACCATCCGATCCCCTTGTGCCGGTCTTTAGATCCTGGAGTCTCAATACTTTGTCAGAAATGTGCAGTTTTTGGTGGTGATCTGTTGAGTGACTGCAGTTTGCCGGATGTCGGGTGACCCTGCCTACCATTCTTCTTGACGTTAAGCCAGGGCATTCTCATGTTCCCCAAACACTTTACCCAGCACCTGCCCAGTGTCAGCAATGCGGAAATATGGAAACACTTTTAATATGATCCCTGTCTTTGTGGAGCTGCAGTTGGAGCCATGCCCTAGGTATCCTCCTATTATCATCCTCTCAGCTCTTCCATGTCTTGAGGGGAGACGGGATAGGATGGAGGAAGGCTATGCTCTCCACCTCATGAAAAGGTAGTACTTCTTAGTTCAAGAGGTTGTGAGGAGGGGATCCTTGTGGCAGCAAAGGTAAGAAAGAGACTTTGAAAATGGACCCTGGCTGGCTGTCTTCTGCTTAGCCAGTGCAGTTGCAGAAAGTCAAGATGGACAGAAGAGGGACATCCTTAATGGCAAAAGGTGGAAGTTCCTCTAAGAATCAAAGCTGCAAGGGGCACAGGGATCTTGCAGGCCAGCCTCTAACTTTTCACGCAGGGGAAATTAAGGCCCACGAGAAGCAGTAGTTTGCTCAACTCAAAACGACAGTTAGTGGAAGACTTCCTTGTAAGTGTGTGAGAAGAAACATGACAGAAAACAAGACTTTCTGATCTGTATGTTCAGGCCAACCTATAAACCTTTCTATGACTAGCAGTTATTACTTCCTTGTCTAGAATTCCCTGAGCATTAAAGAAACCATAACACTTTAGTTAACTGACTAGTCCCCAGGAAGTGATCAGATGTGTGGTTTTTTCAAATGATGATTTTTTTTAGTCCAATACTCCCATGTCTCAGGCATGTAATAAAACTTGTCTGTTCTTCATCCCGTTTTTTTTTTTTTTAAGAAAGAAAGAATGATTACTTCCTGTTATTGGCACTCTGCCCTATATAGTTCATCACCTAGCAGTAAGGTGAATGAGGATTAATACAATTGGGCTGTGTTGAGAGGGAATCCTCTGTACAGCAATGGCACCAGGTAGCCACACACACAAAAAAAAAAAAATGCTTTTTTGTTTTAATGTATGTGATGTGGAAATAGTTTGTCATCTCACAGGACCTCTGTGAGAGTCCCACTTCTGTCACCTTGTGACCTTGGATGAGTTATTTCACCTCTAAGATGGTTTCTCTGTCTGTGAAGTGTGATAGAGTGTGCCTGGGTAACCACTTGAGCATATCTCTAGACCATGGCTTCCCATGGCCTCCACCCTAATCCAGTGCCTGCTGCGTGTATTACAGGTATTTTTGTTTTAGAATGGGGTCTTATTTTTAATCCTACTGTAGGGATCAGATGAAATATTGGAATCTTATTTTTTAACCATCAGTCTATCTACTGTCTCTGAGAAATACCTTAAACTGAAAGCAAAAAAGAATACAAATGGTGTCTTGTGATTTCTTTCACCTATATCATTGATCCTTCTCCATTCATGTTCTACCCACATCATTGTTTCTCCTTTTCCCAGCCTCACAGGAAAATAATGGAGCCATATACAAAGCTCTTAGATGTAACTGACCTTGTGCACCTTTAATTGAGGAAGGATTTGCTAAAGTGCCACCACCACCCACCAGTGGTTTACTTTACACCCCATGTCCTGGCTCGACTGAGTGTTGACTGTATAATTTGTGTAGTTTTGTCTGGAGCTTTAGACTGTTCCGCTGCTTTAGGGCAAAATCTTTTGAGTTGTCATTAAATGGGATTGATAATTGGCTTCTGATGAATATTCATTGTGACTAATGACTTTGGGCACATTTTACACATACTATCTATTCTCCTACCAAGTGAGATATTTCATAGAATCATTTTTTTCAACTTGCACTTTAATTAATTAAATATTCACAATACCGCTTTTTTGACTATGTTCCTTACTGTACACTTTCATTACATAAGATTTTATACTCTCTAGGGAATTAATATAGCCTTCAGATTCCTACATGTGATACTATATAAGACTTTGTATATCATTTCTGGATCAGTGTAAATAAACAGAGTCCCCATTGCAGTCGCCTAGCCACTGTTCTTAGTGGTACACAGAATGGGTGTCACTTTGTATTTTGGAAAAGAGCCAAACGATCTCCTCTTACTTTGTTTGTTTTATTTTTTAATTAATTAATTTATTTATTAAAGATTTCTGTCTCCTCCCTGCCACCGCCTCCCATTTCCCTCCCCCTCTCCCAATCAACTCCCCCTCTCTCATCACCCCTAAGAGCAGTCACGGTTCCCTGCCCTGTGGGGAGTCCAAGGACCATCCACCTCCTTCCTGGTCTAGTAAGGTGAGCATCCAAACAGCCTAGGCTCCCACAAAGCCAGTTTGTGCAGTAGGATCAAAACCCAGTGCCATTGTTCTTGATTTCTCAGCAGTCCTCATTGTCTGCTATGTTCAGCGAGTCCGGTTTTTATCCCATGCTTTTTTCAGACCCAGTCCAGCTGGCCTTGGTGAGTTCCCGATAGAACATACCCATTGTCTCAGTGTGTGGGTGCACCCCTTGCGGTCCTGAGTTCCTTGCTTGTGCTCTCTCTCCTTCTGCTCCTGATTTGGACGTTGGGGTTTCAGTCCGGTGCTCCAATGTGGAACTCTGTCTATGTCTCCTTTCATCGCCTAATGAAGGTTAATATCCAGGAGGATGACTATATGTTTTTCTTTGGGTTCTCCTTTTTTTTTATTTTATTCTTTTTTATTTATTAAAGATTTCTGTCTCTTCCCCACCGCCGCCTCCCCTTTCCCTACCCCTCCCCCAATCAAGTCCCCCTCCCTCATCAGCCCAAAGAGCAATCAGGGTTCTCTGCCCTGTGGGAAGTCCAAGGACCACCCACCTCCATCCAGGTCTAGTAAGGTGAGCATCCAAAC
>NW_026068115.1:785272-803393 GCF_014885135.2 Alexandromys fortis | reverse complement strand
AATTATAGGCTCAATGTCCTTTATTTATGGCTAGAAACCAATTATCAGTGAGTACATCCCATGTTCCTCTTTTTGGGTCTGGCTTACCTCACTCAGGATAGTGTTTTCTATTTCCATCCATTTGCATGCAAAATTCAAGAAGTCACTGTTTTTTACTGCTGAGTAGTACTCTAATACGTATATATTCCATACTTTGTTCATCCATTCTTCCATTGAAGGGCATCTAGGTTGTTTCCAGGTTCTGGCTATTACAAACAATGCTGCTATGAACATAGTTGAGTATATACTTTTGTTGTATGATAGGGCATCTCTTGGGTATATTTCCAAGAGTGGTATTTGTTTGTTTTCTTAATCAAATGGGTGAATGTGTCTCACCCAAATTGTAAAGATTTGACCTTAGAAACTCTCTAATAGAGCACCTTAAAAGCTTCTGGCTTTGTTTGTTTTTAATGAAGTTTTAAAATCTTATTATTTAATCTGGTATATTTATTTGAGATTAAGGAATAATGGTAAAAAATGATGCCTGGAGATTAGATTTGGC
Source organism: Alexandromys fortis (assembly GCF_014885135.2). NCBI lineage: Eukaryota > Metazoa > Chordata > Mammalia > Rodentia > Cricetidae > Alexandromys > Alexandromys fortis. Next base: position 802,852 of record NW_026068115.1, on the reverse strand, counting down.
TCAAAATAGTTCAAGCAAACAAGAAACAGGAAATCAAGTTCCACCTCAAACAAAAGCATCCTAGTGAATAACATGACAATCACAAACAAATTTATATAATATTGTTACTTGGTACCAAATAGATTTTTTAGCACTTATATATTTATAAAATTAATTTTGGCTTTTAAATTTATCTATTTAATGTGCTATAGAACTACAGCATAGACACAGGAGTAGGTGGGTGGGTGGATGGATGGATAGATGGATAGATGGCTTAATTTTTCCAAAAGTGAAATATTTGTATATCTAAGCTGGTCCTTGTTTTGGAATGTGAGTTTGTGGAACTAATGAAATGTTGACTATGCTTATTATGTAAGCCAACCTACTAGCTGTCTTTATGTCGTAGGTCAGGTCATTTGTTTTTAGTTCACTCAGTGTGCACACTGCATTGACAAGCACTTAGATGCATTCATTTGACAAGTGTGGAGATGGAAAAGAGGACTTCACAGCCAGGGGGTCTTCAGTCTATTCCAGTTCAGTTAGTAACAGAGTCAAGGTAAGACTTCAGAGAAGAAAGAAGCGCTCCTTCAGAGGCCTGGGAGAAGAGTGTTCACAGAACAAACCCCAGCAGGTTTGAGAGATGAGTGGATTGGTGTGAGGGAAGGAAAAAGGTTTATAGCTTTTACTTTTTGTATTCTTTTACTTCTGCAAATGGTGTGCCACCTTGGGAGGCAGCTGAGGTTGGCTGAGATTCTCCTTCTCAGATAGACCAGAACTGGCACAGGCGTTCTATTCCAGCTGAGCCCTAGAGGCTGGCAAGCAACATCAACAAGAATGCTCTGGCAGCTGGTTAAAGATGAGCAAAAGAACTGGTGCTCAAGACTGTTGTGAGCCCCCAACCAGACTTGCAGGTGCCATCAAAGTAAAGGAGATTTGTCCTCCATTCCTCATCACCAGCTATGTTTGTCCTTGAGAAACTGGTCATAGCAGTCTTATGTGTGGCAGCTACCTCTATGAGAGAACCGACAGAATGGACTGGCACAGGTGATTGGGGACCTCGGTGCCTGGGACCAGCTGTCCACACTCCCTGGATCTACTCCTCACATGTACCTAACTTAAAGAATAAGTGAAAAGAGTGGGTGAGGGATATAGTACTCTGGCTTCAATACACAGCTTTAACAACTGTGAAGCATTAGCAACATATCCAGTTTAAACTGGTTGTTTTTTACTAACCTCTGGGATTCTTTTAGCTGGGTATTGCCATGTCACTCTTTCACCACAGAAATGTCCCTCTGTCAACAAAGGCCAGTTACCAGCTTCCAAAAAAAGCGTCCAAAAAGACCTCATAGTGACAGGCTTCCTAGAAACAAACAAAAAAAAAAAAAGGAAAAAAGAGACAAAAATATATATTGTTGGCTGTTATCACTTAGTAACTGGGTCTACAGGGTTGTCATATTGAACTTTACAGAGATTGTATTGCTTTTTACTATCTTTCCCTATCTACTTTTAATTTTATCAGTTACTGCTTGTACTGTCATCTCTGGTTCTTAAGAAAAGAATAAAGAGAAGAAACACAATGCAGGAGCTTGTTGAGAGAAGTGGGGAAGGGTAACCCCACAAAGGATGCTGGCGCAATAGATCAACTAGGTGGAAGAAGTAGACTCTTACCTCAGATCTAAAGACCATATTTAGGAGTTAGATGCTTGTAGAAATTTTGGAGATATTTCCTTGGACAAAGAGTGGTTCTCATCACTAAAGAAAAGGCTTGTCCACACAGTCATTCAAACCTCTTCTCTCAGAAACTTGAAGAAAATGAAGATTAACTTGTCAAAAACATCACATCGAATGATGTTCTTTCTAAGTCCTCAGTGTTTGTTTATAAATCAATTTAAAAAATACTAGCTCTCCTTTTAAAAGTCAGGAAAGAAAGGAACAGGCTTAAGAAATAGGACTTATTACCTAAGATATAGTCAAGTAAACATGACAAAAAATATTCATCCTCCATGCTAATCAGAAGGGTGAAAAATAAAAGTGAAATGGAAGTAAGTTTAAACCTGACTACCGTGCTTAGTCCCGGTGAGGCAGCGTGAGCCTCTGCCCTGTCCGTTAAACTTGCACAGACATCCTCACTTACATTCCTCTGCCTGCTGAGTACCTTGGTACTGTGTCTGTAAGCCATAGTTAGCTCTGGAATCTGCATCAGAAATCATATATCCAAATGCAAGTGTGTAACTCCATGATAGAGAGCAGCAAAATGGGCATAAGGAATACACTGAAAATGGTGAGAGGGTGTGATTCCTAAGACGATTTAAGGATGTAGGAAAGTGGTATCAGATAATGTCAGTATAAAAAGAGAAAGCATTATATTTACAGTCATTCTAGTTTCATTAGAAAAGAAACTATAAGTGCTTACATGTCCGATACCCTAAAATGTTAAATAATTTTCAAAACATACTAATTCTTTTATCATATTCTTCATTTTCTCAAATTTACATTCTAAATGTACATGAACTTTAAAGTCTTTTATTCATTCATTCATTCATTCATTTTTGGGGGCTGGGGGAGTGATTCTGGGGATTGGACCTGAATCTCAGGCATACTAGGCAAGCACTACCACTGAGCTGCACCCCTGCCCCAGCCTCATCTTAGCTTCATAATCAGGGAACAGGGCACAAAATGCATATTTTGAAGAGAAAGTCTATTGCATTGAGGTGGAGTGGGCACATCTGACTTGAAGTTGTTTTTGCTGTGACTTTGAGTTCTTAATTTTGGCAGCACCTCCCTCAACTTTGCCATGAGATCTGACTTTCTGTTCCTCTCTTTTCCAGCTAACTGCCTGTATCCATGGCTCAGCAGCCATGCTCTACCCCATGTACTGGCAACACGTGTACATACCGGTGCTGCCCCCACACCTGCTGGATTACTGCTGGTAAGGCTGCCCAGAACCCTGTCTTCCCCTTTCTTCTCCATGAATGACCTGTAAATGTAAAGGCTTTAGCCTGTAACTGCAGCAGGTAACACTAAGTTAAAAAATAGTCTAAATGTTACTGGGTTTGGAGCACTTAACAGCAAAGTGCTTTATGACATGACTTTCTGAAGGGATCAAGAGAGTAGCTGTTATTTTTAGCACTTCTCACTGTAGCACCAAGCACCAAGAAATTGTATATTTTTTCCCACTAAGACACATTGGAAACTGGTAACAGGAACTATTGGGATCTTCAAGATCCCTTGAGTTTCAGCAATACCCTGGCATGTCCCAGCCGACTTGCTTTTAAATATAATTTAGGCCTTCTAAATTTGTTTTCCCTCTTTTTCCTTTTTGCAGACCTTCTTGTACTTCTTTTTATTAATTTCTTTGTTTTATTTTACTGTTTTCTTTTTTGAGACAGGATTTTACTATATATCCTAAGCCAGCCTCAAGCTCACAACAGTCTTCCTGCCTCAGCTTCCTGAGTGCTAGGATTATCAATGTGCACCCAGTCATGTAATCCGCTGATCTCTTCCAGGAATTGACTGTTGGGTATGTGTTAGTGGAGGAAAGGAAAGAAGCCTTGTATCCACACATCATTGGTTTGAGACTCTCCTTCTCTATCTGCAAGTTGAAGTTGTTCAGACAGAATTCTGTTTCTGAGATGACATACCATACAGGGTTGGATGGCTTGTGTGAGGCGCAATACCTGCAAAAGCACCCTCACTGCCTCCAGGAGTGTGCTGAAGATGGTGCTCTTTTTGATATCTTGGATCTGTTTTCCTTATGAGTGATTTCTCTCTGGTGTAGTGTATTAAGAAGCGTTGTCTTGAACAGTTCATATTAGTTGATGTTGATAAGGGCTCATAGTACCCTTGGCATCTGCCAGAAATTGGAGCTTCAAGAGAAAGGCTTTATTTGGGGGACCACAACCCTTCTTAGGATCGGATACTTTGACTTTGAGATTGGCTATTGATTCAGGATGATGGAGGTCAGTCAACCATGATGTTTGGGGTTTTTTTTTTGTTTGTTTATTTGTTTGTTTTTCAATCCTCTCTGAAAAGGCTCACCTTGTGTACTAGAAGCTTAGAAGCTTAGAGGTATTATGGTCACCCAAATTTGGATGTTTTAGGTTCAGCTTCTTCCCAAGAAGCCACATGTCTAAGAGCACAGTGCTGAATGAGCTGCCTCTTTCTCTGTATTTTGATCTTTCTGGTCCTGATGGGTTTTCTCAGTCATACTTTCTCTCAGTTCTGCACTAGATGTATAAATTTTAGAAGAGTAAATTCTAGAAGACTGTAGATTGTTGTCCCCCTCGGTTTTTGTTGTTGTTGTTTTGTTTTGTATTTCAAGACAGGGTTTTTCTGTGTAGCCTTGGCTATCCTGGAACTCACTCTGTAGAGCAGGTTGACACAGGCTGGCCCTGAACTCACAGAGAGATCCACCTGCGTCTGCCTCCTGAGTGCTGGGATTAAAGGATGGACATATTGCTTCCCTTTTTTTGTGGGGATGGAGTGTGTGGGTTGGAGACAAGGTTTCTCTCTTTTGCCTTGGCTGTCCTAGAATGCACTCTATAGACCAACTGACTTGGAAGTGGGATTAAAGGTGTGCTCCATCACCTTCACCCTGGAATTTTTTATTATTATTAAAAATTTCCACCTCCTCCCTGCCTCCCGTTTCCCTCCACCTCCACCCACTCCCCTCTCGCTCCCTCTCCAGTCCAAAGAGCAGTCAGGGTGCTCTGCCCTGTGGGAAGTCCAAGGTCCTCCCCACTCCATTCAGGTCTAGGAAGGTGAGCATCCAAACAGGCTAGGCTCCCACAAAGCCAGTACATGCATAGGATCAAAACCCCATGCCATTGTCCTTGGCTTCTCAGCAGCCCTCATTGTCCACCATGTTCAGAGAGTCCGGTTTTATCCCATCCCTTTTCAGTCCCAGTCCAGCTGGCCTTGGTGAGCTCCCATTAGATCGGCCCCACCGTCACAGTGGGTGGGCGCACCCCTCGTGGTCCTGACTTCCTTGCTCATGTTTTCCCTCCTTCTGCTCCTCATTTGGACCTTGGGAGCTCAGTCCATTGCTCCAATGTGGGTCTCTGTCTCTATCTCCATCCATCACCAGATGAAGGTTCTATGGTGATATGCAAGATATTCATCAGTATGGCTATAGGATCGGGCCATTTCAGGCTCCCTCTCCTCAGCTGCCCAAGGAACTAGCTGGGGGCATCTCCCTGGACCCCCGGGAACCCTTCTAGAGTCAAGTCTCTTGCCAACCCTAAAATGACTCCCTTAATTAAGATATATACTTTCCTGCTCCCATATCCACCCTTCCTTTATCCCAACTTTCCCATTCCCCCAAGCTCTCCCCATTCTCACTTGTCTCTCCCCATCTCCCCTTTCCCCCATTCCAACCCACCCCCAAGTTCCCAATTTTTGCCAGGCAATCTTGTCTACTTCCAATATCCAGGAGGATAACTATATGTTTTTCTTTGGGTTCACCTTATTTAGCTTCTCTAGGATCACCAATTATAGGCTCAATGCCCTTTATTTATGGCTAGAAACCAATTATCAGTGAGTACATCCCATGTTCCTCTTTTTGGGTCTGGCTTACCTCACTCAGGATAGTGTTTCATATTTCCATGCATTTGCATCCAAAATTCAACATGTCATTGTTTTTTACCGCCGAGTAGTACTCTAATATGTATGTATTCCACACTTTCTTCATCCATTCTTCCATTGAAGGGCATCTAGGTTGTTTCCAGGTCCTGGCTATTACAAATAATACTGCTATGAACATAGTTGAACAAATGCTTTTGTCATATGATAGGGCATCTTTTGGGTATATTCCCAAGAATGGTATTGCTGGATCTTCGGGTAGGTTGATCCCAATTTTCCTGAGAAACCACCACACTGATTTCCAAAGGGGTTGCACAAGTTTACATTCCCACCAGCAATGGATGAGTGTACCCCTTTCTCCACAACCTCTCCAGCAAAGGCTATCATTGGTGTTTTTTATTTTAGCCATTCTGACAGATGTAAGAAGGTATCTCAAAATTGTTTTGATTTGCATTTCCCTGATCGCTAAGGAGGTTGAGCATGACCTTAAGTGTCTTTTGGCCATTTGAATTTCTTCTGTTGAGAATTCTCTGTTCAGTTCAGTGCCCCATTTTTTAATTGGGTTAATTAGCATTTTTAGACTTTAGACTTTAAAGTCTAGTTTCTTGAGTTCTTTATATATTTTAGAGATCAGACCTTGGTCTGTTGCAGGGTTGGTGAAGATCTTCTCCCAGTCAGTAGGTTGCCTTTTTGTCTTAGTGACAGTGTTCTTTGCTTTACAGAAGCTTCTCAGTTTCAGGAGGTCCCATTTATTCAATGTTGCCCTTAATGTCTGTGCTTCTGGGGTAATACATAGGAAGTGGTCTCCTGTGCCCATGTGTTGTAGAGTACTTCCCACTTTCTCTGGAATCTTTTAAAAAATATTATTTATTTATTATTTGTGTATGAATATTTGGCTGAATATATGCTAGTGCCCAGGCCAGAAAAAGAGGGTGTTGGATCCTCTGAGACTGGAGTTACAGATAGTTGTGAGCCACCATGTAGGTACTGAGTAATTAAGCACAGGTCCTTTGCAAGGGCAGCCAGTGCTCTACTGCTGAACCATCTCTCCAGCACCTTGTAGAGTATTTCTTGGTTGATCAGGAACTGTGCCCACATTGTGCTGCCATGTCTTTTTACACTTTGCTGTATTCTGGAAGTTGTTCCTTGTTAAAAATGCCTTCCAGATACTCTGGGTCTAGATTTCATTTTGATCCCTTGGAGAACAGGTAGGAGGGTTTGTATGTTTTTAAATAGAGAAGAATTGAGGTATGAAGCCTTTGTAATAGATTTACCTTATTTGGGGCCCCTGCTTTCTTCAGGAGTGTTTTTAGACCCCAACACTCCTTCAGCATCCTCTTCTGTCCAAATTCTGTGTCTCCTGTCCCCTGGGAAACCATGAGTGTTGTGCTCTCTCCATCAGCCACTACTCCTGCCATTCCCAGGTCAAGGTGAAGGTCACAGGCTCATGTCCCTACAGCTGTGTCATGGTGCCTCTGTGTTCTTTGGTTCCTTACACAGCATCTAGGAACCTGTCTCACTGCCCTGTCACTGCTGTCTGCTTATCTACAAGTCTGTGTCCCATCTATTTAGACATTCTCAACTTCGTTCTACCCCTATCATTGCCATTTCTGTGCCTTTGGAAGCCACACTGTAGCCCCTCACACTCACACTGGTATTGTTTGTCATCTGTACAGAGGTGACCTTCCTCCCTCAAAAAAAAAAAAAAAAAAAAAAAAACCCTTTGATTAGCATAGAGAGGGTTGAGCTAAGATGACTCACCTAGTCCTTATCTCAAGTCCATCACTGCCTGGCTACACAGCTTAGAGAATGTAGATTTGCTTCTAGGAATCTCTGCCCTTATCTGAAGAGGGCCTCCTCCAATCCTTCTTAAACACAGGGTGACTCTTGACACTATGCAACCATTTGAAAGCCCTTTCATTGCCCCTTTCTCCTTTTTACTTTTCATTCTCTCTGTTTTGATTACAGCTTCCTCCTAACCTCATTGTAGCTTCCTCTCTATCCTTCCTGTTTATTAACCCTGCCAAATTTGCTTGCCTTCCTGCTTGCACTGGACCTTCATGGAGTTCTCCATGTGATGAATAAATATGCAATATTGCAGACACAACACCTAGTCAAGGCCTAGATGTCATTCAGTCTCAATCAAGAGGCACTTAGATGGTGGGGTGTTGAAGATAAATATGAGAAGAGGTACCCCAGCATCTTCCTATCTGCTCCTTCTCTAACAGATACTTCTGGGGAATACTAAGGGCCATTGCATGTGGGACCTGCTAGAAAATGGTGCAGCCCATTCTCAGCTCTCCCTACTCCTTTACTCTCAGCTCTTTCTACACTCATCATGGTCAGGCCAAAGGTGATGCTTCTTGCTCAGGTGAAGTCTGGTGAGGAGGGGCAGATAGCCTGCCTGAATCCCAAGGCCTGTTACTCTTGAGCCATCCTCTGTCTTTTCTTTTCCTGCCCTGGAGGAAGGAGGAACAGTCTATCCAAAACTGGCATCTGCACCTGGGCTGGGGCTCTGCCTCCTGAGACTTGTCTGGGTACATTGGGCTTTTCTTCTCCCCTTCCCCCTCATTTTCCACTCTCTACAAAGGTCTGCAGGCCCTGGCTCCTCAAGCAGACCTTTGCCTCTTTGTCATTCTTTTTTGAGCTTCTAAACCACTCATTCTTAGTTTTTCCAATGACAACTATATCAGTGGAAAGAACGTGTTTGTCATCTGGTAGTATTTGTTGTCATTGTTTAGATGGAAGATTGTAGAATTGAACAGAAGATCAAAGAGAAAAGTACAGGGAAGCTAGAAGGAAAGCTAAAGCATGAGACCCATGGGAAAGGGGAAGGAGAGAGAAGAGGGAAGGTTGGGGAAGTTAGGAGATAGCCTCACAGAGTGACCCCCAGCACAGTTAGCATGGAGAACCCCTCTTTCATGTATAACAGACAGCCTCACAGGCACAAGCCTCTTCCAGACATATGACCTTTCCCTCTGACTTCCACATGGAGAGAGACGCATTACCCATCGCATGTGCTCGCACACACACACACACACACACACACACACACACTTCAGTGAAACTCAGAGTGTTTTCAAAGGCAGCTTAGAATCCCACATGGAGCTGGTTACAGTACTTAATACTGTGTTTCGATAAGAGTGCATGGGCTTTGAAGTTCAGGGATGGCAGCACTCAGAGAACTGACAGAGCCCCCTTGCCAAAAAGTTCAGCTTTAGAATTTCATTATTTAGAAAGTTCTGTTGCTAAATTATTAGCTGTTTTAAAACTATAAGCTTGTGTGTAGTAGCACACATCTATGTAATCCTAGTCCTTACAAGTCTAAAACAGAAGCTTTACTTCAAATTCAAGGCTAGCTTGGGCTACATATCAAGTACCAAGTCCCCCATGGGTTGTATAGCAATACCCTCAAACACACACACACACACACACTATCCAGCAGCTTATAATTCAAAATCACAGAGAGTAAAATGTCTCTGTGATAGCAGTGGTTAAGTCTGCTAGGCCCCAGTCACTGGACCACCTCTTACCTCTGTGACCTCATCCCATCCTCCCAATAGCCCTACATAGCCCTACAGAGCAGGTTTTATCAGCACCACTTCGTGGGTCAGGAAACCAAAGCCCCAAAGGGTTTAGTAGCTTGTCTCAGATTCACACTGTGTTTTATGTGATTCTGGTCTCATGGTCATAAACAAGAACTATATGTACATACACACATCCTAACATTCAGATCTGGAAACATCAAAATATTTAACAATGACTTGTGATGGAGAAGAGACTACTTCAGCTTGCTTTTAGTACAGTTTTTATTATTTCTATAATGAAATAAAACTTTTATTATTGAATGCTTTCTTTTGAAAAAAAAACAAATAAAAATAAGTTATTTATCATAGCCAGTTGTTCATTGTAACCACTGTCTCTCCAGGTGTTCATTGTGACCACTGTCTCTCCAGTTGTTCATTGTAACCACTGTTTCTCCAGTTGTTCATTGTAACCACTGTCTCTCCAGTTGTTCATTGTAACCACTGTCTCTCCTGTTTTGTTTGCGCAGTGTTTGTTTTGTTCTCTTCCTTCTGATTTTCACTGAAGGCTGTCCAAGGTCCTCTTTCCAATGTCTTCTCTCATATCATCATTCAAGAATTGTGTCATAGTCTGCTGAGCCACAGGCATGTTAGCAGTTCAGACTTGGAATAGAAGACTTATCAAGGAAGGGTCCTGAGTCTGCCATCCCAAACTCACAGTTGAGCTCTGCATTCATTTTCTGATGCCTGACCAGCTTTGTGATGAGCCCGAGCTCCACCCCCCACCCCAACCGTGTTTGTACAATGTGTCTTTCTCCTAGTGTTTGGTTTTCACAAAGAACTTTATGACATCTGACCAAGGATGGTTTCATGCCAGTGGGGAGTGGCATCTGCTTGTAACCATAAGATATAAGTGTGATGAAATGAAAAGACCACAGGAGAAGAAGGCAGGCCTTCCAGTCAAGGCTTAACTTGATCATTTTAGTCTGATGTAACTGTTCTGGCCCGAAAGTAAAAATGTCATGAAAATTGAGTCAGTGTTAATTACTCTAGTCTATTGAGATCCTTGACTTGAAAGTCACCAAGTTGAGTTGAATCCTTGGTGGCTGGAGCCAGCAGGGATAACTAGCATTTTAAGCAAAGGGCTGGGAGCCCACAACATGTAAATCTGAGGGAGGTTTGTTCTTCTGCAGATGATTTAAATGTCAAGTACATCCCCTTGCAGGGGATACACAAGTGGAATCTGAAAACTATTATCTCCTGTAGAAATGAACTCTCAATTTGCTCACCACACAGGAAGGGCGGATTCTAGTCATTTTCACTGCCAGCAGGTGCCCTTTCTATGCATAATAGACTTCACAAGTGTAATTAACACATGAGGACCACTGCTGCCAGTTTTTCTTCAGGTATATGCTGCTAGGATTTTTCAGGACAACAGTGCTGGCCACATAAGCCTGTCACATGGCATTTGAAGATGAGATGTTCATTGACCTCTGGACAAAGACATGTTAAATGGGGCTGAACCTAACCCCTGCTGTGAGCATCACAGGTCATGCTCCGTGGGCTCCTGGGACCCCAGAAGCTATATGCAGGCTTTAGTTGAACAGAAGCTAGAAGAACAGAGCTGTAGTTTGCATGCAGTTAATAATTTAAAGGATGAGCACCCTGCAATTATGTGGAAGAGTCTAATTGTACATGCACAAATACAACAACCAATTATCTGAGTTAACTTTAATTAGAACTATAATCACAAATTTTAATTATCTAAATGAGTCAGTTTAGTACAAATGGGTTCCCTTAAATATTTTCCAAATTAATTTTGTTCTGTCCCTTCATGTTGACAGAGGGTAGTAAAGTAGAGAGTACTTAGGATTTGAGCTTCCACAGATCTGGATTCAAATCTCAGTCTTCTTTTATTTAACCTCTGATGTACACTGTCTTTTTTCTGGAAAATGGGTACAGTTTACCTATTTTAAGGAATGACTGTGTAAATTCCAAGTACAATTATCAGGTATGACAGAGGGGCCACTTAGAGTGATTGCTCTTGTCACCATCACACAGGATATGAGTTTTAGTTTCTGGAAGGTCTAGTTGACATCAAATATTTCTCTTGCTTTTGCTGCCTCAAGAGACAAACTTTATAACTCATTTTCTCTTTTACCAATGAGATTGTTTTTATTTTGACTTTTGTATTTAACTTGAGTTATTGTATGGTTGTTTTCATTTGCAGCTGTGGCATAAGAATGAAAAGAAAAGAAACAAAAGCAGATGGCAGAGAAAACGAAAGGAGTAAGACATTTCCAGCCCTTATGAATATTTAAAAACATGTGCTGCTGGTTACTTTAGATCTGTGCCATTCCTTTGACTTTGAACATGAAAATGAGAATGTTGCCTACCTTAGCTGATAGCATTTCTGAGTTTGGCCCACCCTGGAAAGCCTTCCATTTGGGAACAGAAGGATTAACTTGCAGGTGAGGGTCAGTACTGCCTTTCGTATTAGCACTCACCATTTATGGAAAATGTGTGTGGTGAGTCCTTTCTAAACACCACTGTAGGATTTCAAAATTGAGCTATAATTTATTGACTCTTTCATATATGGGAGGAAATTGAAGTTCAGAGAGGTTAAGACTGAACTACTGTCACTTATGTAAGAAATTATAGAGACTTCACTTGAAAGACAAGACCTTCTGGTGTCAAAGCTTTCCTTACTAGTGTCTTCAAGTGTCAGAGAATGAGCTGTAGTTATTACCAAGATTTGTGAAAAAGTCCATCTAATCTTGTTGACATTTTGCTTATTATAGGTGTTGTGTTGTTATTTAATTATATGTTTGCTCAACAATATTTGTAGAGTACTTAATAAGTAGTAAGCACCATGCAGCTTGGATTCCTGTAAAAACCATATGGGACTGCCCATAGGCTCTGCTTGTCCTTCCTTCCTCCTTCAGAAATATTCTGGAATAAGTGCCACAAACCGGCCCTAAGATGTTTGGCATCTTCTAGGCACTTGTTCACATACTTTGGTGATAAAATATTTTCAAGGCGTATTAAAAACAAGTTCATTTTTCCCATACCAAAGGACAGCCAAGTCAAGGGCCAAGTTGCTAGTGTTTTCTAAGCCTATGATTGAACTAAAAAGGCAAATGGAGCCTGTGTGGGTCAAACAAGTTGCATCCGAGTTTTTGAAATGCATCATATTTCCTGATATTCTAGAGTTCATTCTTTGTCCCAGAGCAGTGGTGCACAGATTGTCTATGAGAGATGTTGGCTAGGAAAGGCTACCTATCTGGACTGCATGTGGGGTTCTGAGTCAACCCCACCTGTGAATCGATTCCATCCAGGAAACTTAGAAGCAGTACATCTGACCACACAGTCTGTGTGGGTGACAGGCCAGCAGCCTGGATACAGTAAAGTAATACCCAGCAAGTCATGGATGCCATGAAATTTCACAGAGGATGAATCAGTAGCAACTAAGTGGGATAATTCATAGTCTTGTTATCAGAGAAAATAAAAATGGAGTGTGGGGCTTGACTTTGACTTGGCTTCCCTATTTACTACAGTCTTTGAAAAGACTCTCTTACTCAGAGGGAGTAGTCATTACTGATAACATTAAGGTTCTCCTCCCTAAACAGTAGATTTTGACTTTGTGTAAGTCAAAACTGTCTAATTTGATGCCAGTATTGTTGGTGTGTGTGTGTTTTGTCTGAGTTTTCTGTCCTTCCCAGTTCCCGCAGTCATTATGTCCCAAAGAAATCACACAGAGGTCTACATTAGTTATAAACTGATAGACCTAGTAGCTCAGGCTTCTTATTAACTCTTATAACTTATACTTGCCCATTATACTTGTCTGTGTTAGCCACGTGGCACCGTACCTTATTTGGCGAAGCAGTCACATTTTGCTTCTTCTGTGGCTGGGTCACGACTGCAGGCTAGAACTTCCTTCTTCCCAGAATTCTCCTGTTCTTATTGACCCACCTCTACTTCCTGTTTGGTTGTCCCGTCTATACTTCCTGCTTGGCTACTGGCCAACAGCATTTTATACAATTGACAGGGTATAAACTATTGTCCCATAGCACTTCCCCCCCCTTTTTTTTTAAGGAATCTAATATCCTTTGTTTAGCTTTTCTCTTGACCATTATCCATAACAACTTGTAAACAACATTCTAAACAAAGGAAAATATCCATAGTCCATTTTTTTGGGAATGTAGGTGTAGTTTTCCAGGCTACTTCCTGCTGGCTGGGGGCGCTCATAATCTTTTGGGGACCTAAAAAAATTAGAATTATGATCAAGTCCTGACTGTAGTATCCTGTGAGGCTTGATCATCTCAGGCAGCAGTCTTGAATCTGTTCTGAATGTAGAACTCAGACATCTGGGCCATCCGTTCCTACCAGAGATTTCTCAGGTGGTCTTCCTTGATCAAACCTGATTTTTTTAAACCCAGAATGAATCTACAACCTCTCATTTCTTGTGGAAACAAAAACAAAACCTCTTCTCCAAAGTAATATACCTTTTGACTTCAACTTTGAAGTCAAGGTATTTTCAAAATACCTATCTTGGATTAATTCAGCAGCATTTATAATCAAATATCTTTTAGCATCTATTGCTTCTTCCTCAGCATTCAAACAATTCAAAGAGAACATAATGACATACAGTATCCAGACTCTGTGTATTTTTCATCTTTATGTGGCTTTATTTTAATCTCTATTTATTTTATTTATTTTTAATTTAATTTAATAATTTTGGCTTTTTGAGACAGGGTTTCTCCGTGTATATTTGGCTGTCCTGGAACTCACAGAGATCTGCCTGCCTTTGCCTCCCAAGTGCTAGGAATAAAGGTGTGTACTACCACAGCTTGAACTCACAGGTCTGTCTGCCTCTGCCTTCCAAGTGTTGGGATTAAAGATGTGTGCCACCACACCTAACTACTATCTTTTTTTTTTCCTTTAAAGGACTTTAACCTTTGTCTTTTCTCTCCCAAGCCTGCGTATATTTTTTAAACACACTGTAAAACATTTAGAGGTTTTCTTTGTCTTTGAATCTATCTTTACTATATATCTCTCTTTATTCTGACCACATACATCTTTAATTTATTAAGCAATATGGCTAAGATTAAAGCCATGACTTTGATGGTTGGATCCAGCTCATTCCTTAGCTTTCTGAGATTCCAGCCTCATGGCGGAGGTACTGTCCAGAGCCATGTCTATTGCCACAACCCTATGGAGTTTCAAGGTCCCTGCCACCACCAAAAACCATGCGGTCAGCTTTTCATCAGCACCATTTAAGTGTTTTGTAAAAGAGCTGCAAGGTTTTGCAGCTAAAGCTGAGTCAGGAAGCCTCTCTTAAATAAGAACACTTGCCTGTAGCAAGTAGCGCCCACTCAAGAAAATGCTACTATTAAGAATCCATGTTCAACTGTATTCTTTTTAATCTAGAATAACTCCCCAAGCTCTCTCAGCCTTTTAAGTAGATTTGGTCAGCCCCACGTTGGCACACCATTCTGTTTGTCCAGCTCATTTAAAAAATGTAATGTATAATTAAGAAATATAGGTTCATAGATAATCATCTATAATAGTCAAGTTTGTAGTCATGTTACTTAGGTTTTCTAGATATATAGAGATGTATTTCAATTAGTTAGGTATTCTTCAAATCTTTCAGAGACCTTCAAAATATGGCATGTAAGTGTTTTAAAAATTTAGGACTTTTCCTGACAGTGAGACACATCTGCTCCTGGCAGCACCATTCTACTTCAAAAGAATGATGGGCATTGAAGAGGTTCCTTATGGAGTTGGTTAGCCATTTGGGCAAGAAACTGCTCTTGCCTAGACTGCTTCTTTGGACATGCAGGACCCTCAGAGAAATGACTGCTGAACTTGCCTAAAGATGAGATGATCCTTCAGGGTTCTTGCTTCATGGAAGAGTCTGCTAGACACTCTGCAGGATACAGAAGAAAGTGACGGAACTGTCTTTGAAATTTCCTGCTTCATGGAAAAGTCTGCTGGATAACTATGTACTTATAGGCTGAAGATGGATGCCCTAATGGTACAGAAGAACTTTGAGGAACTGTCCAGCCAGCGAGATGTCTCTGTCAATTCTAGAGTTTTGGAAATTGCTTACAATGCACTTCCAGTTTACATAGGTAATATATCCTTCTGGAGTCTTTGATGGAGTTGAAGAATTTATAGTTTTCCTTAGTTATGATAAAAGATAAAGTAGATACAAATATTGTAGCTGTTATTCTTGCTTGATAACTTTTATTATATGTAATTTTAGTATGTTAAAAATTAAAGCCTTCCTTTTTGTTTAAACAGAAAAGGGGAAATGGTATGGGAAGTCCTTCTGTCTATATGCATCTTTCATTGGTTAATGAATAAAGAAACTGCCTTGGTCTGATAGGGCAGAACTTAGGTAGGTGGAGAAGACAGAACTGAATTCTGGAAGGAAGAAAGCACAGTCATAGAGAGATGCCATGGATCCACCAGAGACAGATACTGGGAATTTTATTTGGTAAGCCACTGCCATGTGGTGATACACAGATTAATAGAAAAGGGTTAAACTAAGATGTAAAAATTAGCCTATAAGAAACTAGAATTAATGGGCCAAGCAGTGATTTAATTAATACAGTCTCTTTGTGGTTATTTCGGGGCTAAGCTAGCCAGGTGGCTAGTTAGAACAAGTGGGCCCTCCTCCTACGTGTGTGTGTGTGTGTGTGTGTGTGTGTGTGTGTGTGTGTGTGTGTGAAGGAGGCGGGAGAGGGAGCAGGGAAAGGAGCTTCTCCAACAAAATCCAGTTGAAATTTATTGCACCTAACTAGGATGGAAGTAGAATAGATGGGCAGGTTTGCCTAAAATTCTCTTTCATGTGCCCAGTTCGTGGCTGTTATAGATTGTATTAAAGAATTTTAACACATACACAGAAGCTATGTGCTTCCTTGATGCATTAAGTACTCATAAGTGCTTACTGTGTACTTGTCACCAGGCATAGGAAGATGCATCCTAGCAAGAGAGGGGGATTGGAGCTTTGTGGTTGTTTATTTGTTTGTCTTAAGGTAAAAAGTGGCAAGGGACTTAGAGGAGGGTCTAGTCCTCAGAGAAGGCATCAAATGTGAAGAATCCACAAAGGAATGATGATGTGTGAGGAGAAGATGGGAATTTCAGATTCAGGCAAATGAAAGAATTTGGGTATATATTGGGCTTGATGGTCAGGTCATCTGTACTTGTGACCGGACACTAAAAAGAAATCCCACACTAGCTCAGTATTGAGGAATAGATAGTTATTTATTTAGGGCTAAACTCACAAATCAGAATCCTTTAGTTGAATCACACGATCCAAAACAAGCAGCCGGCAGAAAGGAGCAAGGGGAAGGAGAAAAAAAGGACAAAACGAGATTTTTTTTTTACCGCATATATAGTATAAGAGGCTACACCTCAGTAGGCGGGTACTTCCGAGCTGCAGGTCTTTGTACAGCACCTCCCCCTTTTGTTTAAATAATAGAGTTTTAAGACTAATACAAAATTATAAACAATAAGAACAAATATCCTATTTAACTAGCTTAAGTCTTGTATAATAAATAACTTGGCCAAGTCATGAGAGGAAGTAACTACAATTATCTAGTCTCTGACCCCTCGAAGATCGGAGAAGGGAAATAATATTACTTGAGTAAGTAGGAAGTACAATCAAGCAACTTCTAAAACATGTAACAAATGACAGCGACAACTGGCTACCTGGGCAATCACCCAAAGTCTCATTTGCAACATTGAAGCAACCAACTTTTGGCTAAGGCCTAGAGTAACTGCCAGACCATTTTTAAAGGCAAGAAGTTTTTCAAAACTGTCTTACCCTGTCTTGGCAAGATTTGACAGTCCTGTTTATCCATTTCCAGATACTATATATCTTGTCACTGGTTGAGGCATGGGCATTTCTTTGCCCAAAGGCCAGTTTTTGCCAAGAAGAAAACAAGCTCCAAGTGGAATATCTTTGGTGCTCAACGTTCTCTTTGGAATAGATCAGTGCTGCCAGGAGCAATTGTGTCTCACGTTAATAGAACTCTTAAGTTCTGTTAACACACACAGGCACACACAAAAGTGTGCTAGTTGAACAAAGGGAAACTATATATTTCTAAATAAATTCTCAACAAAGATTTGACTGAACTTGCTCCTGAGATCTGAATAAGTAGCCTGAGTGGGAAAGAAGTCAAGACTGTAATTAAAGTCCTGAGTCCAAACTGTGGTAATAACTGAGTGTGCTTAAGTGAGCCCCATTTCCTTCACCTCAAAGTCATTGCCTGCAATGGAGATAAATATATCTTCCTGTTCTGCATGAAGAATCTGCATGAAGTGCCAAGTGGGCAAAAAGAAGTTAAGGCGGTGGTGGCGCACGCCTTTAATCCCAGAACTCGGGAGGCAGAGGCAGGCGGATCTCTGGGAGTTCGAGGCCAGGCTGGTCTACAAGAGCTAGTTCCAGGACAGGCACCAAACCTACAGAGAAACCCTGTCTCGAGAA
>NW_026068115.1:695056-784693 GCF_014885135.2 Alexandromys fortis | reverse complement strand
TCCTAGAGAAGCTAAATAAGAAGGAGAACCCAAAGAAAAACATATAGGCATCCTCCTGAATATTATTAACCTTCATCAGGTGATGAAAGGAGACAGAGACAGAGACCCACATTGGAGCACCGGACTGAAATCTCAAGGTCCAAATCAGGAGCAGAAGAAGAGAGAGCACGAGCAAGGAATTTAGGACCGCGAGGGGTGCACGCACACACTAAGACTATGGGGATGTTCTATTGGGAATTCACCAAGGCCAGCTGGCCTTGGTCTGAAAAATCTTGGGATAAAACCGGACACGCTGAGCATAGTGGACAATGAAGACTACTGATAACTCAAGAACAATGGCAATGGGATTTTGATCCTACTGCACGCATTGGCTTTGTGGGAGCCTAGGCAGTTTGTATGCTCACCTTACTAGACCTGGATGGAGGAGGGTGGTCCTTGGACTTCCCACAGGGCAGGGAACCCTGACTGCTCATCAGGCTGACAAGGGAGGGGGAGGGAAATGGGAGGTGGTGGCGGGGAGGAGGCAGAAATCTATAATAAATAAATTAATTAATAAAAAAAGAAAAGAGACAAAAAAAGAAAAAAGAAGTATTGACGGTATTGAACCCTCCACTAGGATGACAATGGTTTTACCCTGTAAAAATTTGTTTCTTGTACTTGTTTAATAAAATGCTAATTGGCAAGTAACCAGGCAGGAAGTAGAGGCGGGGAAATGAGAACAGGAGAATTCTGGGAAGAGGGAAAATTCAGTTGGTATTTGTCACACAGCCAAATACCAACAAGGAAGGAAGATAAGAATGCCTTGCTGAAAAAGGTGCCAACCCACATGGCTAACATAGACAATAATAATGGGCTAATTTAAGATGTAAGAAAGAGTTAATAAGCCTGAGTTTATTAATCATAAACTGAGCCAATCAGTTTATGATTAATATAAAGCTCTGTGTATTTCTTTGGGACTGAATGGCTGCAGGACCGGGGAGAAGGGGACAGAAACCTCTGCCAACACTACACTCCACTTCCCTCATTTGCACCAAAACACGAAGTGCCAGTGGCCTTCAGAGGATACTTTGCATATCTGAGTAAACTGTCTTCTAGGCCAAAAGTGAAAGGAAGAGACTGGAGCCATTTTGTCTTTGCTACAGACTCTATGGATCTCAGTACCCAATGCCTTGTGGACTATATAAGAAAACTGACTTCTCTATAATCCATTCAGTTTTTTTTTTCTGTCAAAGTAGAACTTGCGTATTACAAAATTTATCCTTTTGAAAATATGCAGTTAGTGCTGAAGAGCTGCCTCAGCGATTGAGAGCACTTGCTTTTCTTTCTTTCCAAGGATCCAGGCTTGGTTGCCAGCATCCATATACTACCTGTAGATCCATTTTATTGGATTCTGACTCCCTCTTCTGCCCCATCCAAACTCCTGAATAAATGGGCACACACAGGTATACATAAATAAAAGTAAAGAAAGAAACTTCCCTATGGTACTAAATTATAGAACAAAGAAAGTATATAATTGAGTAATTTGTAGTATGTTTCAACTATCTTAACTCACTAGACTATGTATATATTCAATAGCTATATAGTTCCAAGATTTGCAATATAACTGAGACCACTAATTCCAAACGCAGTTGATGTTAATACATTCTTATTGCTGTTAGTAAAGAAGTATTGTTTAGTCACAATTTTTTAGCCATTGAAAAGGAAATACAACAAAGAGCCGTGCTGTACAGAGATGAGCAATATGCAATAGACCTTAGCATGGATTCTGCAGAGCTTCCTGCAGGCACAGGTGCCTAGGTGCAGCAAGTCTGCTGTCACCAGCATCAGCAGCATTGCTTCCTGATATTGCTAAGATTCTCAGAGTATCTTTCTTGGCCCTTTCCTCTTGCTATACCAAAACAGCTGAGTAATTTATAAAGATAAGAGGGAGTTTGTTTCATTTATTTGTTTTGTTTTAAATCACAGTTCTGGAAGTCAGCTTTCACTTTTCTAGCATTTATTTGGCATCTGCTAAGGGTCTATTGTACAAAATGGGAAAACAGGGGCTAGAGCAAGACCAGCAAAATGGTCACAGTGAAAGTAACAGGAGGGGACCCTTACCTTCTAATAGTCTGGTCTCAAGGTTACCTGAGACCTGGCATTAATTTATTCATGAGAACTCTCCCATCACTGCCACATTGGAGATTTAGGCCTCAGTATGAACTTGGTATAGAAACCCCTCTTTTTTTTGTTTTGTTTTTTGTTTTTGTTTTTTTTATTATTTTTATTTATTAAATATTTCTGTCTCTTCCCCACCTCCGCCACCCCTTTCCCTCCCCCTCCCCCAATCAAGTCCCCCTCCCTCGTCAGCCCAAAGAGCAATCAGGGCTCTCCGTCCTGTGGGAAGTCCAAGGAAAACCCTCCTCCGTCCTGGTCTCGTAAGGTGAGCATCCAAACAGCCTAGGCTCCCACAAAGCCAATACATGCAATAGGATCAAAAACCCATTGCCATTGTTCTTGATGTCTCTGTAGTCCTCATTGTCCGCTATGTTCAGTGAGACCTGTTTTAACCCAGGCTTTTTCAGACCCAGGCCAGCTGGCCTTGGTGAGTTCCCAATAGAGCATCTCCATTGTCTCAGTGTGTGGGTGCACCCCTCGCTGTCCTGAGTTCCTTGCTCGTGCTCTCTCTCCTTCTGCTCCTGATTTGGACCTTGAGATTTCAGTCCGGTGCTCCAATGTGGGTCTCTGTCTCTGTCTCCTTTCATCGCCTGATGAAGGTTAATATTCAGGAGGATGCCTATATGTAGAAACCCCTCTTTAAGCCATAGCAGAGTTAGTGAACAAAGGAATGTGCCTGCCAGGACTTGTTGGCTTACCCACCTATGCTTTGAAGCGTTCTCCTAACATTCCAGTTGTCTTCTGCTTCCTTACTTAACTGTTGGATGCAGCCTGTAGTCCTGTTTCCCAACTGCCACTTGCTGCCTACAATAAGAGACAGAAGCCTTCCTCCCTGGCCCCAGTATCATGGAACAGCTAGCTCTGACTTGTACTTACCTTCTCATGGTTGGCCCGGTTTTCCAGTTTTCAATATGTGTTGATGTGATTGCCCCTGGGATTGATGAGGCAAATATTGCAGTGTCTAGAGCAAAGACATTTGGCCTATCCCTGGGAGCAAGGGGAGGGTAGGGATCACTGGCCACAGAACAAGGATGGATGTTTCTGCAGTGCATCATTGCACTTTGTGGCAGAGCTTTAGGGAGACATAACTCTGTCCCCACAGTGATTAGCACCAGGGACAATAGGAGAACCACTAGAATGGCTCTAGATTCCAAGTATCTCCCCTAAACATTTGATCTGAGAAACTAGACTAAATGGGTCATTGACTGTTAAACATACAGGTATTTGGGATGTCTTAGAGCTAGAAAAACACAAAGAGAAAATCTGATGCTTACCAGTTGCATTTGTGTTTTTTAGTATACATTTAATTCTCCATAAACCCCTTTTTCTTATTTAATTTGTACCTTGTTCATTCCTGTATTTCTCCCACGGTTTTATGGGGTGCTGGTAGCTACTATCTGAGACTTTCCTTTAAGAGTCAACTCTAGTTGCCTTGGCTTTTATTGAATTCTCTGTGGCTGTAGATAGCCCTGTCTCTTGACCTTCCCCTCTGTGGTTAACTGCTCATGCTACTGTGTTTCAGTCATGGGGCCTTCCTGGTGATGTGGGAGTGTCATATATCAATCTGTTGATTTCGTTGGTTAATTAATTAAAGAAACTGCTTGCCCTGATAGGTTAAAACATAGGTGGGAGGAGTAAACAGGAGGAAGATGGGAGGAGTAAACAGAATGGAATGCTGGGAGGAAGAGGAAGTGAAGTCAGACTCTGCTCTGCTCTGCTCCCGGAGAGACCCGACAGCTCTGCTCTCTGGAGCAGAGACGCCATGCTCAGCTCTCCCAGGTAGACTCGACAGCTCTGCTCTCTGGAGCAGAGACGCCAGGCTCTGCTCTCCCAGGCAGCTCCGACCCAGGATGGACATAGGCTAGAATCTTCCTGGTAAGTGCACCTTGGGGTGCTTACACAGATTATTAAAAATGGGCTAGTCCAGGTGCGAGAGTTAGCCGAGAAAAGGCTGGATATAATGGGCAAGCAGTGTTTAAAAGAATACAGTTTGTGTGTTGTTATTTCGGGCATAAGCTAGCCAGGTGGCTGGGGTGCTGGGGACGCAGCCCCGCCGCTCCTATTTCAACATCCTGGCACCTTTTTAGCCCCCTTCCTTCTGGTAGACTGAGGAGACACAAAAGAGCAGAGCTCTTCAGGCTTTGATGTTGGCCTCTCAGGTTTTCATCTGGGACTTATCTTTGTAATGAGCATTCATTTGGTTGGGACCACTGGCATGGTACTCTCAAAAAGCATCTCCACCTACCTGTCATGGGCCACCTCAAGTAGTCGAAGAGGGACATTGCCCTCCCTCTCTCCATTTTCACTGACCTGCTAGTGAAATATCTATGTCTTGCATTAGCAACCATCTTTAGCACTGAACTTGAC
Organism: Alexandromys fortis; assembly: GCF_014885135.2. Lineage (NCBI taxonomy): Eukaryota > Metazoa > Chordata > Mammalia > Rodentia > Cricetidae > Alexandromys > Alexandromys fortis. The sequence goes on along the minus strand of NW_026068115.1, from coordinate 780,169 downwards.
TCATACTTAGCTTGCCTCCACTGTCAAGTATCAGAGGCCCTTCACCTCCTCCTGCGTGTGGCAAACAGGCTCCCTTCTGCCTCCTTTTCCAATCTGGAATTGTTAATGATCTCCTCTTGGGGCCCTCTTCTTGTGTAGAACACAAATCAGGGGGGACCAGATAAGGAACCAGGAAGGAAGATTAACACCTTGGCCCTTAGCAATCTTTCTTAACTTATGGCCATTTGTACCAGTTCTACATTTCAAATTGTCTTCTATGCCTCTCTCCAACTGTGACTTTTGCCAAGCTACTTAACCTCTCTGATCCACAGAGATTTCTGTAATTTATAAAGACTAGCCTTTTGCAATTGCTGGAAAGATGAGATGGTGTCTTCTTTGGTCCTCTTGTCAGATACCTCACTGTACCTCATGTCTTCCTGCAGAGGTGTGTCTACAGATAGTCATGTACTTATTTAATGTGCCGCTTGCTCTGGAATACTAATAGACTGAACTAGGTGCATCTTTTTTCATGCCCTTTTCCCCAGCCTGTGTCATGTCTGTCACATGCTAATGTTCACTTAGTGAGACTGATAGACATATGAAAAACGCCATAAAATAGAGACACAAGAGAGTGGTTTCCCTTTCCTGATGCTCAAGTCTCCGTATACTGTGGGGCTTATGTGTATGTAAACATACTTTAAGCCTTCTCTAGATTACTTATGATTCCTAATGTAATGCCATGTAAAGAGTTGTTATTTGTATCATTGAGGAATGATAACAAGAAAAACTTACACAATATAGAGGCAGACCTAACTGCACAGCACAGGAACAAGATTACAAGCCAAACAATGCCAAGACAGTGAGACAGAGAGAGATCAGGATCTGTGAAGTGGTGGGAAGCCACAGCAGGATGTACTGCACACCAGACTTTATCCACTTGGATTCAGCAATGCTCAGTTTACAACAATTTCAAGCTTTACTTTTTAGAACTTTCTGTAATTTTATTTTTAGAATACTTTTGATCCACAATTGGTTAAATCTTTGTGAATATGAAGGATGATTGTAGTTTATTTTCTCTGTGGACTCTGTACATCACCTCATGGTTCTGTTTCCCTCTTTGGGTTGGCAGTCAAAGGGCTCAGAACTCAATTTGTGGCATTAGCAAGTGTCACAGCATGAAACCCAGGTACTAATATCACTGTGGCTTCTGTTGTTCCTGTGGCAGCTTTTTCTTTTCTTTTTTCTTTCTTTTCTGTTCTTTCCTCTTTTTTTTCTGAGACAGGGTTTCTCTTTGTAGCCCTGGCTGTCCTGGAACTCATTCTGTAGACCAGACTGACCTTACTCACAGAGATCTGCCTGCCTCTGCCTCCTGAGTGCTGGGATTAAAGTATTTCTTTTCTTAAGTTGGAGACTGTTGAACATATTTGTATAAATTGCTTTAGATAACTGTTTAGAAGAGCATCTGGGCTCAGGAGATTGTTCACTAGGTTAAGTACTTGCCCTGCAAGCATGAAGAGTAGGTCTGGAGTTCAGAGCCCCAGAATCCACATAAATACCCAACAAGCATGGAGGACCATCTTTAATTCCAGCCCCAAGAAGGCAAAAATTGTGGAATCCCTGGGTCAAGCTTGTTGGTCAAACTAGTCCAACTGGCAAACTCTTCTGAAGTAGTGTAACAGACCATAGGCAATAAGGGTTAGGGTGGTATCACTGTTAATAAGTGACTGTGGGTGAATGTCTGAGAATGCCTTCTAAATCTATAAGACAATAGCATCAACTGGATGATCTGAGGATTCCCACGCAGCCCTTGGTGTCTGGTGTGTGCTCGGTATAGGGCTTTGCAGCTGTCTTTGTCCTCCCTACTCTCCACTGTACATGTGAAGAAACAGTTCTGTTTTCTTGTTGCTAACATCTAGAGGAATATTCAAACTTGTATATGATATTTCCCAAAGGGGAGCCAGGCCCAAGCTTGTCACAGGAAAGGTGTGAGAACACTAGGGTGATCTGAGAAGTGGCAGCTTGGGCTCTGTAGGTATTTAGGCAACAGAGGGACAGCACATGCCTGAGAGCTCAGAGACCATTTAGGACTAGATGGTTCTTGTGATAAAAGGGCATTGGAGAAAGGTGAGTAGACAACACCTCAGGCTAGTGTCTGAGAGCAGACTGGAGGAGGTCATTCTTCTTTTTGCCTGTTTCTCTCCTTAGTAATGCTAACGTTTGTCTCCTGAGACATGGTGAGTCTGTGTCTCCTCAGTCTTGTTGGTGTGGTTTGCAACCTCAGGTCTGCTTCTGTTCACCTACCTGACCTCAACTTTCCCCGGCTTTCATGATCCCTCATTGTCATGAGTACTGTAGGAGGTTCTGCCGGGCCTCAGCCTACACTGACTCATGGCACACAGTCAGGTAATGGTGGCTGCCCTTGTCAGTTTTCTGTGCTACCTGGCTCCCATGGTAGGCTATGTTACTTTCAGAAGACCACAGCTGTAGTGATTAATGTTCTTCAATAAGATGAACTATAGTCTGTCTTCTACTCCACTCTCCATTCTTTTGTCCTTTGGCCTTTCTAATAAAGCCAGGCCTTTTGATTTAGAGCAGTATTCAAAACTGTAATGCAAGTTGTATTTATACATTTGTTTCATTGAAAACAAGAAAGAAAAGGGAAGCTTGAGTGAGTGAGGACTCTTTGAGGTCTTTCTTTGCCTTTTAAAAATAACAAATTGAGGGCAGCCTCATGTTCTACCCTTTGCCTGAGAAGAGCATTGGGTATGAAGGCATTGTACCCCTGAGAGCAAAGGTGGGTATGTCACCTGAAAACAATGTGGCTGGCTGAGTAGTTTGTGAGGTTTGGAGGGGACAGCGGGCTTTTCAAATCCCAGTGCTGTCCCAGGCTGCATTCCTTCCTGATAGGTAGGCAGATGTACTCACCTGTGGTGGGTTTTCCTCCCCAGCCACTCCTCCCCCATTGTCTGGGAAGCTGTGTGTTATGTGTTTGACCAACCAGTGTTCCTTTATTTCATCTGCCACATTTCCAATTAGTAGCAGCTCACCTCAGGGGAACATAATTAAGAGGGCTCTGGTTTTCTGGAGGGAAAGAATTAAATAAATTGTGAAAGCACAGTAATAATGAATGGGATAACAGGACCATGAATAGGTCTGCAGTCTTTGTGCTTGTCTGTTCTGGGAGGAAGGATGTGCCTAGATGAGCTGTGCTGTCTGTCCCAGGTCGGATTCCATACCAGGGCAGTTGGAGAGCCTCTTGGGCCTCAGAATGGAGAAGCCCTCAGCAAGACACCACAAGCACATCCTTCCCAGCTGTATGACCTTGACAAGTTGCTCCACCTTTCAGAGTGTGTTTTCTCACCAAGAATGAGGATAAATAGCACTGTCTTGCAGGGTTGCCTTGAGAATTGTGTATGCATTGCATGAAAGTGGCTGGGTATAGTCACTCAATAATATCAATTCCTTTCTCCCTTAGGATTCAAAATAAAGATACTTGTCAGGTAAAGGTCATTACATTGTCATTGCCTTGACACCAGCAATGAAAGAAAGAAGAAAGAGTAGAGTACGCTGCGCTCTCCCAGAATATAACTGAGAAAGTCAGGTAGTACAGTAATTTCCAGAGAACAAAGGGCCAGTGTAGACGTACCCTATTCTGCCATTCAGAGATGAACAATGGCATCCCACAATTATTGTCAGTCTCATAGCAGTTGTGACACAGTTTTTATGCCCACCTATGCATGAACTTGATCATAACTGCTAATATTATGATTGCTTTAACTTAATTATGGTTGTTGTTGATTTTGTATGTGTTGTGTTGATTAGCATTTAAACCATCTACAAAATGGTTCTGAGATCTGCCTTGGAATCTAAAGACCTGTGAAGGTTGCATAGAAACCCGGTGTGGTTGCCCTTAATGAGGCAAGAGCATTTGTATCCGTGTGTTCTAAAAGGTAGCACACAAACAAGGACAGTGGTGGACACATGGATACTGATGTCCTGGATAAAGAAAATTATTCAGATAAGTAGGCCTTCCAATGTGACATCTTTAGGAATAGGTCACCAAATTTATTTTGCATTTATTTTTCCTTTTATTGTATGCCTAGGAGTGAGAAAGGAGTGTTTAAATGTGTCATCCTAAGTGGTCAGAAAGTAACAAATCACCAAGTTGTCCATTATACTTAAAAAAAAAAAAAAGCAAGGGCCTCTGGGAGAAAGTGACATGAAATTCTGCTGAACAATGGAGTGCACGGGTGCCAAGAGTATGTGTCCACAGTGCAGCTGTGTAGAGGAGATAGGACTCAGCACTTCTGATGCTCATGAAATAGCCATTCCCTGATGGCCTGCCAAGCTGCCCATCAGGACCTCAGATGAACAAGAAAACATTGTCTGAGCTGGGCATAACAGCTTACATACAGCTGTGATCTCAGTACTCAAGAGGTGGAAGCAGAAGGATTCCCATGAGTTTTCAGCCAGCCTGAGCTATAGTGAGACCATCACAAATAATGGAGGGAAGGAAGGAGGAAGGAAGGAAGGAAGGAAGGAAGGAAGGAAGGAAGGAAGGAAGGAAGGAAGGAAGGAAGGAAGGAAGGAAGACCATTGTCTGAGAGAGAGGAGAGGCAGTGAAGGGGTACCAGCCACCATGGGTCTGGAGAGAACGCTTTGGATTTGACAGTCACTTACTGAGTGTCCACCAGTGCTGCTCTGAGCTGTACTACTTATGGAATGTCTCCAGTGTTTGCAGTAATCCTGAAAGATCTCCATGGTACAGGCGATGCCCTTTGGGAAACACCTGGCTAGGGTATAGCAAAAGGTAAATGAAAATCAGTCCAGCCCTTCAATTAGTAATCTCTGTCTGGGAATTCAAGTACTACATATGAAGTTGTTTGATTGTTTTCATTACAATGTTTCTTAAATTAATGAAAAATTAGGAGCAACTTATTGTCTAATTCTAGGAATTGGATTCAATAAATTATGGCCCACCCTGCTAAGTGAAATATTATGCAGCCTTTAAAATAATATTACAGCAGTTATAGAATGATATGGAAAATGTTAGTGTGAGAAATGAGAAAACAATAAAATGCATAAAAGTAATTTCAAAGATATGAAACCATTAGTTTAGGTTAATATTAGGGTGAGCCAAAAATAAGAATAGTTGTGTTCCCTCCCAAAGTTGCCACTCATAGTAAACAGACAAAGAAAAAGATGTCCAAGAAAATGTATAAGTAGTTGCAATATAAGTTATATAGAGAGGGCTGGAGAGATGGCTCAGCGGTTAAGAGCACTGGCTGCTCTTCCAGAGGTTCTGAGTTCAATTCCCAGCAACCACATGGTGGCTCACAGCCATCTATAATGAGATCTGGTGCCCTCTTCTGGCCTGAAGACACACATGGAAGGAATATTGTATACATAATAAATAAATAAATCTTTTAAAAAAGAGTTATATAGAGAATGGAATTTACCTGCAGAACATACTTAGAATCACCCACTTATGTACTTGCCACGTTGAGATGTTAAGGAGGTGGCTTCCTTTTTCTTCCTTCCCCCACCCCCACTTAGAATTTGTAATAACATATTTGTAATGCAAAAAAATGTAGATTCTGGGAAGCATTTGAGGTGTTGGAAGCAAATGATAATAAGCAAAAAATAGATGAAGCTATTTGTCCAGATTCGCTTTCCTGCAAAGCACAGAACTGTGCAGATTTAGAGTGCGTGTGCTTTAAATGTTGTCTAAATACAGACTATGCAGGCCTAACAGTTATTGGCTATGAAGCTGCTTTTCTAGAATACACCATAATTACTCAAAGCCTACCTAGCAGTGTCAAAGAGGGAAACCTACTCTGTTCCTTCAGGCATCTCTAAATCACTTTCATAAGGCTTCCCCCATCTCTTGTCAGGCTCTCGTGTACACTGAAGTAGCATGGCATTAAAACCTACACATTTCCATTTCTAGAGAACGTTTTCTCTTTAGAGAACAGTCTGTGGTTAAATTACACCAGAGGCTTTGGCTGTTGGGATTATTTTTTACCTTTTTATCACAGTTGTTTGACTCTTCTGTCTTCTAATTCACTTGTTGGAATTTTGGTTCTGAAATTCTCTTTGAAACATTGAGTCACTGGTCAGTTATATACTTTGAGTGTAAGCCCTGGGATGTCAATAAGATTTAGTTAAATATTGTAGGCTTGTGCTTCTCTCCCTGTGTCAAGCTCTGGGCACATTAATGAGTGGCCATTTTTTTTCTTTCTGGAATTTTGCACTCTTCCTGCTTCCTTTCATTACATTAGGCAAGGTTCCACTAGATGAGACATTTGCAGTCTTAAGACTTCCTGCCGAGGTTCAGACTTTGTATTTTTGACATTGAAGTTGTCGTGTTTCTGAAGCTACTTAATTAGAAACACATTCATTTTGGTGTACACTGGAGAAAACTCAGGCAGCAAAGCCAGGCACACTGGGAAGCTGAAGTATCTGTGGGGCTGGCAGCTAAGCTAATGGCTTACAGTTTTGGGGCAAAAATATCGCAGCGAATTTCTTTGCCTCTCAAAGCAAAGAGAAGCTTCATATGTCCTGCAGGTATCTTGAAGAGGGGAAAATGAACAGAAGAAGATGCTACAAGAAAAGACAACTCTGTTTCTCTCCAGTTTAGTTTGTTTGTACAGTTCTTTCTTTGGCTATTATCAAATACAAAACCTTCTAGAAGAATTCTCAGGATGTGCAATTAATGTTCAAGTCTATCTTCCAGGCTTCTGAGATACATGACTGCTGAGATCTGTAGTAAGGAGGACATTTTGTATTCCAAAGGATGATTTTGCTTGAAGAATTTTATTTGTTGAACTGTAAAGAGGGAATTGCAACCTTTCTTATTCTTTGAATGTTTGAGCGATTTTTAAGCTTGCATCTAGTATCTAAGAGCGTTAGTTGCCTCCCCACCTATTTCCAGCTGCAGCATGGGCTCCTGGTTTGCAGTCATCCCCTGCCTCATTGTTTCCCCAGGTCTACACCTACTATGTAGATCCTTGTCCCTCCACTGTTACTCCCACAGCCCAGTCCAAGCCAAGTGTCTTGTCTCTAATTTCATTGAAATCTAGTCCTTGTTGGTGTTATAGGGTATATGATATACATGGGAAGACAGCCAGGAAAGTTTCTGTCCTCCCTGCTTTCTGCCCTTCCTCAAGACAAGGTGTGTTTAGCAATCTGGGACCAAGCTGGTCAGCTTGGGCTTACTGCTTCCTTGGCTGTGTGTCATTAGATAAGTGGTCTAGCCTCTTTTCATCAATTTTCTTCTTTGTAGAATGGGGGTTATTATGTGGATTGGAAAAGTGACTGCATATAACCACTATCACATTTATTACCAGAGGGAAACATCATAAATGAATGTATGTATACACACACTCTCCTGAAAATGAAGGACTAGCTACTACAGAATGCCCAGATTTTAGAACCTCTGGACTTACTTGCTCTGCAAAGGAAGCAGATAGTGGAGGTCTCTATTGTCTAGTAGCCTATCCATGTGTGTGCCATAGCATGCAGAAGCTTGCTGAACACTCTCCAAACATCAGGATGTATGTCTTCATTATGGAACATAGCCAGTAAAGGGTGATTCTTCAAAAGCTATTGTGCTCTCTACTCAACCTTCATTTTTTTTCCATTATGATAGTTGGGTTTAATTAGTATCAGCACTTCTGTACTGTATGTGTTTATCTTCATATCTTAACAGTAGTTAGGATTGAGCCAAGAATCCTTTTATAAAGATAAGGTGACTGAGGCCAAGAAGCCGCTTAGCTACTGTTTGGAGTTGGTAGCTGACACCAAGGTTGATGCTCTTCCTACTAGGCGTGCCGTTTCAAGGGTTGCCTACATTTTTATATTCTTTGACGTTTCTAGGCTTGGAAACAAAATGTCACATTAAGATTTTTGTTGTGAAAGGAAATGTAACTGTGCATACGTTTATTAAAACAGCTTTTCTCTAAATAGTGAGCCATCTGTAATTTTCCGTCTGAAGCAACAGACATTAAAGCAGCTGTATGTCTGTTTCTCTTTGCAGTGCTCCCATGCCCTACCTCATAGGAGTCCATTTCAGTCTAATGGAGGTAAGTGGGCCCTGTCCTCCCTGCTTCCTAATATGGACTTCGGTTTAGCCTTGTGTAGCAGAAAAATGGGATCTCAGGGTGTGCAGCTCTGTTCCTAGGAGTGGCTGAAGCAGCTGCTCATGTGCATCCCTAGTCCTTCTCAATTCACAGACTCCATCCATCAGCTTAGACCATTCCAAAGGACTCTGCATTCTGGGCTTTTTTTTGCTGTGGGTGGAGATGGTGGATTTTCCCTGGGTGAATGAAGGATGCTAAGAAGGTAGGAAGAATGGCCCCATTTGGGTTTGGATAATGGAACGGAAAGGCTTTGTTTTTCCTGAGGACATTTATTCCGAATCACTGTAACAGTGTAACATTTTCATGGTAGGAGATGTGATACAAATGGTTTATAGAAGTTATGAAAATTAAAATTACCCACATTGCCATTATTCTAGAATGAACTACTTTTAACATTTTACTGTTCTTCCATTTAGTCTTTATCTTGTAGATGTGTATTGCATATGATGTTATAACTTTACCTATCAGAGCTGTGGTGTGAGAATTCCTGTCTTTTTATCTGACCTCAGTAACAGCAGTTTTCCATTGGTTCCGTCATTCCTACAACTTAACCACTCTCATACCATTGAGCACTTCAGTTGCTGGATTTTTTTTTTTCACTCTTTTAAATAGCGCTTCAGCAAACATCTTTATGCATAAGACTTTATCTGCATTTTTTTATCTGTATTATTTCCCTAGTGCAGAATCCCTAAAGCAGAAATGCTTTGTCAAAGCTGTGGGTCTGCTGCCAGATTGCTTTCAATGTGGCTGTACCAATCAGACAGCAGCACTTTTGGTGGACTTTCTATGCTTTTGTCATGACCCTTAGTTTGTAGACTTGACCTCCCTTTTCTTCCTTGGGAAAGAACAGACATTTGCACTGCCCAGAGCTGGGTGGAGCTGGTCAGCTTGCCCTTGTGGCACAGTGTGGGCTCTGAGAGGACGTCTCCAGCCCTGCCTGCCATGGTGCTTAGTATATCTTAAAGGGAGTGCTACTTCTCTTCTGCTCCTTGCATTTCACATCGACGAGGACCACCTGCTTCGCCACTAACTGTTGCACGCTCTGCTATTGTGCTTACGAAAATGAAATGAGTTGGTTATCGAAAAACCTGTTTGTTTGACATTGAGAATCTTGATCAAAATAGACCACAGAAATCTGCTCAAATTTCTAATTTGACAGGACGACCATGTGGCTCTTACATTCTGTTAACAGTCCCTCCCTGTCATCACCCAGCCCTAAGCACATACAGTTTATGGACTATCTGGGATGATGTATTTAGATCAGACTGAAGAAATTGCTTGCGTGTTTTACCTTTGTTAAGTATGGGGATCTATTCAGAGCTCCCATACAAAAAAAAATTTAAAGTAAATCTTTCTAATGGACCTTGCATGCCAACTGCTTTAGAGTTTAAAGGACTAAAGATTATTGAGTCTATCAGCATCCTCAGTTCCCTCCTGCCTTCCAGTCTGCTCCAGCCCAGGCTTTTCCAGACCCTTCTTGTGTCCTAGTACCTTCAACAAAATATCTGGTCTTGGCTTCCTTTCCTTCTTCTCATGCCCCCCAGCCATCTTGCTTGATGCTCTTTCTTTAGCACTGAGTCCAAATCAGTGATGCTGCTCTGTGAGTATAACACTGCTCTGCTCTGCCTCTCTCTCTGGATTTCAGGTCCAAATTCAAGTACCCACTGAATTTCTTTCCCCAACAGTTTATTATTTGCATGCCAGTGTGGGCATGTACATGCAGACACACATTCTGAACACCCAATTCCTTTCTGATGTTCCCGGTCCTTGAGAAGTACTGCCTGCAGATGCACCAAAGTTGGGGCACACCAAGCATTCTCGATAAATACTCACAAGTCTCTATATAAAGCGTCTCAAATCTCGTTCCGTTCCCACTGTCTTCCTTGGCTCTTTTCCTTGGCTTTCTTAGATTTTTACAAAGCCCAATTCACTGATTTGATAGCAAAATGTGGGCCTTGTATGTTCCAAGCATTGTGCTCGTCTTATAGGTACAAAAATGAGAACAGGGTTCAATCCATAGTCTCATCCTGATGTGGGTTGCCAGGTGCTGTCACTACAAAACACCTTCCATTCTCATTCTACACTGCCCCTGAACTCACCATGGCTTCTCCACTGCTTTCAAGCCTTCTGCCCCCATCACTTTAAGAACATATATAAGCCAGTGCTTAAACTAAATAGATCCTATACATCCCCATAGGTACCCCAGCCCTTCTCTGGCTCTTCCAGGAAGTGTTCTATCTTGTTTATCTTTCATTTGTGGAATCTCTTACTCTAAACAATAGCAGTTTGCATGTCCTACAGTACATCATCTGGGGTATGAATCCTATCCAAGCAAAGACAGCATCATCTTTGGTGTCCATAGCTTCTTTAGCACAATACCAAGCGGATAATATTATCTGAGCCACAGATTCCAAAAAAGGACAAACTCAGTGCTTGAAGAGCTGTAACTGAGCACATTTTAAAGCCCTCCAACAGGCATCACTGTTTGGAAGTCACTCGGTGCCATCATCTCTTATAAATTGCTATCTATCCCGCCTTTCAAGTGTTTTGGGTGAGAAGGTTCAGAAGCAGTGGCAGGCCACTGCTACCTATAACTCCAGCACTATTGGGCAAAGAGACTTGGAGGTCATGGGGTCTTGCTGGTCTCCAGCCTATCTTTGTTGTCTAAGAGATTCCATCTCAGAGGGATAAAGTAGAAAATGATTGAGCAGATGCGTGCACACACTCAAAAGAGGTTTAAAAACTTTTTTAACCTTATTTGACTTTAAGTAATACAGAACAATCCTTTTCTCTAGTAAAGCATGCAATGCAGCATTTGCTGAAATTTGAAGCACTTCAGAGAGCAGGTGCAAGTCTGTTTGTCCAGCCCTTCAAGGGTTTTGGGTAAGAAGGTTCAGAAGTAGTGAACCTGCTGTTCTGAACTCTTGGTGTGGTCAATACAAAAAGAAAAACAAAAATGTAAATTGTTTCAGCCTCCAGGTAGTTTTCTGAATAACAACAACAAAAATGTTTCTTGTGGGTGTTGTCCCCTACCCCCACCACCAAATCCTGGTATTTTTTTCTCTAGGTCTCCTGAACTTCAGTTCAGGCTTAGGGCCTGCTTGTGCTTGCTCCCTGGGTTCATGTGGCTCTGATATGGCCTTCAGCGCTGCAGCCGTGTCCTGAGATTTTCCTGTAGTTCAATACCTAGTGAGGAGTGTGTACCAGCAGCTGAGAAGCTCTTTAAGGGAAGGGGCTGGGGAGGCCCAGCTCCTCACTACACTAGTTTTCTTACTGGCAATTCAGCAAAAGGCTTATTTTTGACTGGCTTGTTATTTTTTTTTCTTGAAAGCTATAGGCACCTTATTATGCCTTTGCATATGTGCCAGGATTTTTTAAACTTCAAGTGAATGTGGCAGATGTTCATAAAAGTTTAGAAAAAGCTACCATAGGAAGACTTTTTAACCATTTTTATGACACTCAGATTTGTGCACAAAAAGAAACATAAATTATAACCTAGTAGTCTCATTGGAAGGAAGGTTATTTTGAGGGAAGACCTACTTCTAGTCTTCAAGATAGAGCAAGATGCTATTGCTGTTTGCTAAATGGTAACCTTGTCACTATAAAGAGTCCACTTTTCTTCCAAAGTGACAAGTTTGTAGCTGTTCTTCTGTCCTCTCCTTCCTTCTGCCTCTTGATGTTCTTTCTCTCATTTAAGCAATTGGAGGCTAGTGGCAAGTGAACAGAATAGCCGAGGGTATTGGCATAGGCATAACTGCTTCTTGGAGAGAATGATCATGTTAGTTGGCAGCTAGGAAATCACAAAACATGGCCAGATTACATGCTGACTATTTCCTTTCATTCAACTGATCTCAATTTAGTTCAAGACACATTTATTCAGTCCCCCTTCTGTGCCATAACTAGTAGCAGGTGCCAGGTCATGTCTTATAGATGGTACTTCTCCTACTTGTAAATGAAGAGTTTCCTCACATGCTTCAAAACAGTGGTCTGTGCAAACCTTAGAGTGACATGGGGAGGAGGTGCATCTAGAAGTTGTTCTGTGTCACACTCTTGATGGTAGCATGGTCAGGAAGGTGGAGCGAAAGGTGATAAGGATGACATGTTTCTGAAGAGAGGCTCAGAATAACCTGTAATTGAGACCCTGCTGTATATATGCAAAGGTGGGATGTTTACAATGTGGGTACTGGGGTCTGGCTTCCTACTTTTTACTCAGGTGATCTTGGGTGAGGATACCAACTGATGAGCCTCTTGTTTTCTCACCACAAACTGAGGGTAAGTGCTGAGTCCCCTGTATTTAATCCTTGGGAGGGTCTGGTGAGACAGTACAGTGCCCAGTACATAAAGCACTCCATATAATCAGTAGTCATGACTGATTCTCTTTATTCAGTGCCTTAAAGTCACTTATATTGCTAAGCTGCTGGCTTTGAAATAATGATATGGGAACTCTTAGGTTTTCCCAGAGAAACAGTCTTAGCAAAATAGGCTTGTACCTACCTGGTGTCCCCCGGTTTGCGCTGTCCCAGAGTTGGGAATATTCAATCAGTGTCTTTCAGACCCCTGCCTGATCACACCCTCACATTTGGCTTTGGTTTTGGTTTTTCCTTGAGGAGTTCTGGCAGTATATTTATGGCTCTGTGTAAGTGCTGGATTTCTTGAACTTCCAGAGAATGTGGCAGTTGTGATACTTGGTCTCTCTGGGTCTTAATGTCTTCATCTAACAGAGCATGTTAAGTCCTATAGGTGTTTAGCATGTCTCATTGTCTTGCCTGGGGCAGGGACATGGTACACAGCCCTTTCCACAGTCAGGTGTTGAGAGGCTTTTATGCTCTAGGTTCCTTATCTCATAGTGGTCATGCCTGGTCTCTACCTTCTTGGAGGTTTGCCTGGAGCAGATGCAGACAGGTAGAAGTAAAAAGGTGAATTTGGGTTGACATCGACTGTCCTAGAGGGCTGAAGGCCACATTTCTCAGATAAAGAGACACATAAGCTGAAGCCCAACCAATAGATCAGGACTAAGAAAGCCAGGAGCCCAGGGAACAGCATCAGCAGGGCCTAGAAATAGAGAACACGACTTCCCAGGCACCACGAGGAGTTCCATGTCTGCCAGGAGCCTGAAGGGGGAGGCCAGCCAGCCAGGGCCTTTTAAGCTGCATTAAAGAGCCTGAACTTTATAGGGCAACAGAGAGCCATTGAAGAGTGTAAATAGGAAAGGGACATGGTCAGGCTTTCTCCTTGTAGGCCATTAGAAACAGTCCTTCCATATAAAATGCTTGGAAACTGCTTCACACTGTTAATAAAGTAAATTGATATTTATAAAGATCAAGGTAATTCTTAAGGAAATTACATACCAAAACCCTGTATATAAAATTCAGATGTGTTAGCGTCCCCAACCCATGCTTTTGAGTGGTTTCCTTTGCTACTAGGCCACAGCTGAGATTTTTGCAGTGATGCCTTGCTTGGGGGATTTGTACACCACTCTCACACAATGTTGTCCTCTCCTCTCTGGCTGTTATTGTTGGCATTTTGTTTTTTATTTTATTTTACTATTTTGAAGCAGTCTTCCCTGCCACAGCCTCTATGATTCCCTGCTGGAATCATAGGCATGAACTACCATGTCTCAGTTCTTCTCTGTCTTCAAATGCTTTTATACATCAGATATCCATTCTTCACCTGGTTTAAAGTTATAAATTTAGATGATGTCCTCGGTGATAGTCCTAGATTATGGGAATAGAGAACATGAAATCCAGGACCAAGATGTATCTTCCTGGCCAGCTTCCCTTACTAGCTACCACAAGAGGCATAAGATGGGTACTCAGGGCAAATAGTCAGGCTCCTGGAATCTTCTCTGTTTCCATTGTTGTTTCTCTAAGATGGATTGACAGTGGGGCCCTAGGAGCCTAGTTCTTCCTGCAAATGCACCAAGGTAGCATTCTGAGAACAGAACTGTCAGCTCTGAGCTCATCTTAGTCTCTGGAATGGGGAGGCCATGTTGTCTTTGTCTGCAGTGGAGGTCTTGGTTCATTCTTGGGCTTTGACACAAAATAATAGGATTCTCTTTTGCTTGTTTTTCGAGACAGGTTTTCTCTGTGTAACAGTCCTGGCTGTCCTGGAACTCACTTTGTAGATCAGACTGGCCTTGCACTCACTGAGATCCACCTGCCTCTGCCAGTGCTGGGATTAAAAAGGCGTGTGTCACCACTACCTGGCTAGGATTCTCTTATAGACAGGGGAAATAATAGATATTTTGGGTTATTTCACATTACAAAATGCCTGAATGTCTGCCATTTAAATTGTCAGTATTTTTGCTAGTTTTTCCTTTCCATGTTTCTTCTGGGGTAGCAAGTTTTTAATCCTTTGTTCACATTTATTTATTTATTTATTTAACTTATTTTTAAACCATTCAGTACCGAGTAAACCTGGGTGTCTCTTATTAACATTGAAGCATTCTGCTGCTTCACAGGATACTGAATGTACATGGAGGTAAAACTCCAAGCCATAATCCTATTACATATAAATGGTGTTTGTGGCAGCCTCACAATCATAAAGAAATTCCATTGGGAGTTGATTGCTAGGGCAATAAGTAAGCAATCTTTGCATGAAAAATCTCATTTGATCAATGCAGTTGCAGGTTCATGAGAAGAACTGGAGCAGGAGAGAATTAGGTGGAGGCTAGAACTTTCCAAGTCCTTGAGTTACCACACACTGGGGACTGTATCTCCTTTGCCTTGGGCACATGGCTTAGCCTTTCTTCAAAGGACAGGTAGCCACATTGCAGAAGGAAGAGCCAATGCTGTAGGTAAGATGATTCTCTACAAAAATGGGTCTGCCCACCCACAGCTGCACCTCTAAGCCATGCCCCACACTTAGTCTGACCTTTTCCATCTCAGTACTTCACTCGGTGTATCCTGGGAAAGGAGATCACAGGACTCATCGTGACAGTGTAGCAACCTCCTTAGACAAGCTCTATTTCCAGAGTGATGGGACCCACTTCCGTGCCTCTCCAAGGCTCCTTGTCTCATCTATAGAAATGCAATGACATCTCGAAGACTTGTGACATGAAGAGCTTGTTATAAGCATTGGATGGGGTGTTCATAGTTGGATTGTGTAAATGTAAGAGACAAAGCTTAGGTGATTAACATCCTAGAGATTGGTTTGTTTTGTAAAGAAAGAAGTAATTACACTGTGGTTTAGCATTGACCAACTCACCTCAACATGCCATCAGCCACATCATCAGATAAGGAATTCAGAACACAAGCATGCAGGTTTTATTCACCCAAGGCCTCAAAAGAGGTCTGTTTCAGTGGGTGGGATTCCCTCTGGAAGCTCTCTCTTTCTTACAGTGGCATTCTGCCTTTACTCCACCACTTAGCGTATGTTGAGATCAGTTCATACAAAATAACTTAAAGCCTTAGTAGTTCTTTATATAATCAAAGGAACAAGTACTTCTGACAAAGGTGAGCATCTCCTGCAATCCAGCCGTTCTCAGTCTAATTCGTGTGGTTGAGCATAAGCCACACTAGAGAAACTGAGTAGCTTTGTTTTCCAATTTTATTTTCATCTTTTAGCCTGCTGTTATAGATAAGACCTTTTCAGCAATGTTAAAACTAACTTCGGAGGAAACTCTCAATTAATAAGCCCATACCAAGAGTTGCTTAAATGAGTCAAATTCTTGTCAGATGAAGATAAGAAGTGGGCTGCAGAAACCCGGTAACAGAGTGGAAAGAGCCCTGCAGGCCCTGAGTTCAGCTTTCTTTTCCCCTAGGAAAAGATTCCTTTTAACCATGTTCTTGTTTAAAATAGGAATCAGATTAACAGGGGAAAGATATGAGTCATTTCACGGTCTGTCCCCTGTGTGCAAAATGCTCTTAATCCTGGCCTCTTAAGATGCCTCTTGAAAACAAATAATAAGTGAGGTTTGGATCTACTAATGTGCATAATGCTTCAACCTTAAAAGAGATCTTGACTGTGTTAAGGTGACTCCTTAAGGCTCACATTTATCCCTTATATGAGTAGGCTTCTCACTTCACAGAAATTTTTAATAAGGAATAAGTAAGGAAATGTGTATATACTTATACCCACATTGATTCCCATGTCCATCACATGATAGTTACAAAACTAAACAAATGGAAGTAACTACTAGTATTTCTTGGCTGTGGGCTGTGAAATAGAAATTCTTTAAAGAATTAAGGACTCATCTACACAAGACAATCTTTATCCCCTTTTCATCCTCTTTTTTTTTTTTTTTTTACAATGATTAACTTTCCTAAATTGTCATTCAGTTAGAGTCACTTTTAACTGAGGTGAGCCCCCATGGACCTGGGGACTTCTTTTCATAAACTCTTTGGGAGTGACTGGGGTGTAGCCTGATGGGAATGTTTCAGTGGCAGTGATGATTGAAGAGAGGTTCCCTTGGCCCATGCAAATCCCACCTGGGATCTGGGCACATGTGGCTTTGTTTAACACCATGCTCAGTAGCTCATGGTACGAATTTGTGACCATCAGGCATTTACTGTTGATATGTGAGGTCACCACAGTAGGGGTGTTTGTCAACCAAATTAAACTTCCTCTTAATGACCTAAAATAATTGATTCGGAAGGCATTTAAATGGGCCAGGGCAGTGTGTAAGAAAGCTGAAATCTGGCATTTTCTACACAAATTACTGTGTGTTATTTGATTTGTGTTTTGCTTTTGCTGAGAATAACATGATGGACTGTGGCCTTTGGTGCAGTAGTTGAATCCCAGCTCCAACTTTTTTCTCTGTATGTGAGGCGAGTCACTATAGTGGCATTGTGTACCTTCAGATCCCTATCAGCTAAATGCAGGCACCTGCCCAAAGGGTGACCATTAAGTGTCATGCACATGAGCAAGCTCTCACTCAGTGGCAGATATTATTATTGAGTATTTTTAATAGTTTGTAGAAAGTGACCCAGCTGTGATGAGTAACTGCATCTTACTTCTTGCTAATAGCTTTCTCCATTAACTGCACTAAAAGAAGGAAAAGGAAAAAAAAGAAAGAAAAATAAAAACTGGAGTCAGTAAACCTCTTTTTCCTTATTGTTTGGTTCTCAGTTGAGCTCAAGATTGAAGTTGAACAGGAAGATTTAGGCTATGGAAGGGTACTCCCTTTGGCTATATGGTAACTAACCATAAGCCTTGGCAAGAAAAGCTTGGGGTCATCACCCAGTGTTTGTGTAGAAACCAGGCGTTGGCTTAAGGCCTTAAATGTGGTCAGTGGTGTCATTGGTCTTTTTAGAAGTCACCAACACCCCACAGGGTATGTCCTGCTAAAATGCTTTGCTTTATAAACCAGTACCTGAAAGAAACTAAGAAGTCCAGGCTGGGGCTCATGGACACTTCTTCAGCCATGCCTAACCCCATTGTTCAGCCACCATACTGGGAGGAGTCCTCTTCATTGTGCTGACCATTTAGGTTAAATTATAAAGCTTGATAAGTACATATATGAATTACCCATCCCTAGCTTTTTAAGGGAGGAGGGGGGAGAGAGAGAAAGAGAAAGGGAAGGGGGGGAATGCTATGATTTTTGGAAGTCATCCCAATTTTTTAAAAATAAGAGAATTTGGACATTTTGGCATATGGGGCTTTTTAAATGAAATTTCATGGAACTGAAAACAGTCAATTTTAGGTTTCCAAAAATTGTTTTGATTTTCGTTGGTATAAATTTGCTGCACATGGTTTTGGGGGAAGTTCTACGAGATACATTTAGGATTTAAGAGTTGATTTTTTTTTTTTTTCTTTCTTTTTTTTTTTTTTTTTTTTTTTTTTTTTTTATTTTTTTTTTAAATGTTGGTTTTTTTTTTTGGCCCCTTCTTCCCCAACTTGAAAATATGAACTGGAAAAGGGCAGAATTCCACTTTTAAGGATGGTTTCTGGAAATGACAGAATTACCCATTGCTGAGCAGTGACCACAGGACATCATTTCAGCACAATTGGACCCTGTCTGCCCACTCCTCTTTCCCCACTTCAGAGCCAGTTCCATTAGCAGCAACTTCTGGCCATCAGCACATGGGTCACCTGTGCAGGGTAGGGCTTCTGCACTTCAAGGATCAACAGTGAGTGGTGTGGAAGAGAAGGAAGATGCCCAGGAGGGGGCTTCAGGCTACCTACTGTGACAGGATCAAAGGGTTGAAAGGTCAGAGGGCACAACTCCCTTAACCATATCTGTCTGTGCAATAGCTGTTTCAGATTGTAAATCTTGGCGATTTCATTAAGTCCTCCTGGCTGCTACTGGGGCATTGAAATCATAAAATTTTATATTTGCTGCCTTTCCTGCCTCTGGCAGCCAGGCTGATACGTCCTGTACAAGGTGAATGTCTTATGAAAACCTTCCCTAGAATGATCAGAGCAGCACTAATGAATCCTCATATTGGGAAGTTAGGGCTCCCACAATCTCATCCTTTGGAAATGGTTGTTTTAAAGGGAGAACAGTCCCCACAAAAGCTGTGCAGCATCATTTTAGATACAGAGTTCCTCTCCTCCAGAAAGCAAATCCACAATCTCTTTTGCCACACATGCTTCCACAAACACACAGGAGGCGAGGCAGGCTCAGTTGCTCGGCTGCTTACTACACAGCTTTGTCATAGTGCTGGATCGTCTCTGGGCAATCCTTGACATCTAGCAAAGTCCTTCTTCCCACCAGCTTTGTTGTATTCTTTGAGTCATGTCTCCTGAATGTGATTTCCAGCGTTTTTATACATTTGGGCCTGCGGCTCCTGCGTAGGGCAAGTTGCAGCATTGGCCATCCTTTAGCTGCCTGTTTATTTAAGACCACCTATAGTTTGTTTGCAAAGTTAAGAGATTTTTTTTGCCATGAAGGTGCCGGTTCTGAAATTTCAAGTGTTCCTTTTCATAGGAGATCAGTTCCCTCTGATTAAGTCCGTAATTCTCACTAAGCCATGTTTATGGAGGCAATAAACAATGTTTCAGTGTGCTTGTTAAATTGGGTCTCCAACCTCTCCACTCTTTAAAAATTGACATTTCAAATAAAAGGCAGGTGAGATGGGAGTTAGGGTTTGTTGTGCTTAGTGATGAATGAGTGATGGCCAGGGGCACTTGTGTAGGAGGAATAAGGCCTTGTTTTATGGTAGAGAGGCCCCGAACCATTTTGGGATTAGGAAGTCTATATTCTCTTACACTCCTGCTGAATGAAGCTCCTGAATCCAAACCTCATTGTTTCCAATTGGATGGGTACTGTGTTGAAGCAGCACATACATTACAAACTCACTGTTTAATTTTTAATTAATCTGTGTTCTGGTATTGATAATCCTGTTTTCCATGTGACTAAGTTTAGGCACAGAGAAGTTATGTAGCTTGTCCAAAGTCACACGATGAAAGACAAAGACTTGAGCCAAGTTACTAAGATGCTTGCAATATTTTAACATACAAAAGCAAAGATACTATACTGGTCTTACTTTGAGGTTCACTTAACTATTTAGTAACCTGTTCGTGCCCGCTGTATCCTTTAATAATAAAAGGCCCTAGGTTCTATGTGGGACAGAGCCCCAAGCTCAGTTATTCTTCTTTTAGAAATGAGACAAGGATGCTCGGAGATTTTGAGTTAGAGTACGTTATAAAGCTCTTGGGCACTTTCTAGGTGACAGGGCCATGTGGAAAAGGTTGAGCTAAAACCATCATTTTAAGGGTCTAGTAATCAAACACATGAAGCCATGAAAAGCTTCCCTGAGCCTCTTGTCCCTTGTACTTGTCTCTGGATTTGGAGACTACCCCTTGTCATGGGAGCTGGAGTCAGGAATAATTCCTAGAAAAGCAAGGATATGGAAGCTGGAAGGAGTCAGGCTGTCCTACCAAGTACTCTCTACCCCCAATCCCAGCAGAGAAAAAGAGAATAAAGAATGTCAATCCCTTGATTCTTTTACACATGGAAGCACCAAGTCTCCAGCAGTGGTGGAATCAGAGGTGTGAAGTGCTCATCCTCCACTCTAGCTGAATAGAGGCTGAGTTGGGGTGGACTTATAGATGTGGCTTCAGAAGAAATGGGAGAACTCAGAAAGGGAGGCCTACCAACATTGAGCTGACTCTGCCTGCTGACTGACTCTAAAGGGAATCTGCACTTGCCAGTGACTCTCCCAGTCTTATCAACACTCCTAGAGTTAAGGACTATGATTCCCAGCCCACAGAGTAGGGAACCAGTTTTTGTGAACCGTTTCTAGAGCTACCTACTAGGAAGCAAAAAGCCAGGACACCAACCTTGGGACTTTCTGATCACCTATCTAGGGAGACAGGCTCCGGGTACATGGAAATAAATGTTCCACTGGGGCAATATCTCTTCCATGTCAGGATTTCCCTAGAACCCATCACAAGGAGGCTGGCAGCCCCTAGAGTTCAAAGATCATGGTGTTATTGTTCTTGTGTCCTTCTAGCCCAATGGCTCTTGGGAATGGCTAACCATTGTGAGTGGGTTCTCAGAAAAGACACCACTGAAGAGCAGGCCCTCCGCTGGCCTGGCATGAGGATCTCTAGCGGTGCTAATGAGCATCAGTGCTTCCTACCTTGTGGGATGAATTTGGCCTGACCTGGGAGTATTTGGCCCACTTCCTTCCCCTGCCAAGTTTCTGTTTCTATTTAAAGCTTGCTGGGAAATTCCAGTGGGCTCTTAAGGCTCTTTGAGCAGCGGACTTAGATTTTAATTTTGTGGGGCAGGAAGGAGCCCATCTGACTCCAAAGCAAAGCCACCACGTTCATCAACTGCTTGGCAGCTTGGTGACCTCTGGGGCAGAGGAAGGAAAGGAAAGTATCACTTTTTCTTTGTTTGTACTCAAGATTTCAAGAAGAATAAAGAGCTTAGGATCCCATTTGCCTCTTCCCTTCCCAATCATACTTGCCTCTTTCCTCTCATTTCTTTGCTTTCCTGTTAGGAGGCCACCAGCTCTCCAAGCTGTTCTTTGTTATGGACTCATATATGTATGCGCATGCATTTGGCTACATTTTATGTGTGCTGGGTAGTACAAAAAAACACTGTAACCCACGTGCATGTTCTTTCTCTGACACACACCAGATTTAACAACACGGGTACATTGCTTCATTTCTTTAACTTTGGTTTTCTCATCCGTCAAATGGGTATGATATTCCAGAGAAAACTCTCTTGAGGTTTATTATATTTTTCAGAAAAAAACAGTGTGTCAGAGTAAGTAAGGGTATTGAACTCAGTTCAACTGGGTTCACAGCTGACCCATGAGTTGGCAGTGGTGGCGCACACCTTTAATCCCAGCACTCGGGAGGCAGAGGCAGGTAGATCTTTGTGAGGTCTACAAGAGCTAGTTCCAGGACAGGCACCAAAGCTATAGAGAAGCCCTGTCTCAAAATACCCCCCCCCAAAAAAAAGCTGACCCATGCTTCTGAGCCATGTCAGTCTCCCTCTTTGTCTTATAAGGGGTATTTGAGATTAAGCTGATAGACCCAGAAGGTTGGGACACAAGGTTGCCTACATATATTCTGATGACAATCTATAAAATCATCTTTATTAATAAAATTGTTTCATTTTATAGCAAGAACAGTTTAATACCTACTGCTAATTATATACCAGGCACTGTCCTATGTATCATAATACATATGTACTCATTTAATTTCCAAAACAAACTGGTAGGACCATGTCACCACTTTTTGCTAATGTATAAGGCTTAAAGGGAAAAGTATACCTGGCCTAAGTACACAGTCTGCTGAGTTCTGTGATGGGAACATGCTGTATTCCCACGACCCAGATGGAGAGATAGCATTACAACCCCAGAAGCCTTTTATATGCCAACTCTACCCAGTCTCCTCCAGCTTGCTGGTGACCACTGTCCTGGATGAGCAGCTAATTCACAGATACAGGGCCAAATGATTTGCCCACAGCTTGGAGGCTAAGTTGGAACTGAGACTCAGGCAGTATGGCCTCAGAGCACGAGCCAGTGTCAGGAAAACAGTGGACTGATGGGAGTCTTAGTTTTAATAGCATAAGGTCATGACAGTAGAGTTTTAGTAGTCTCTCACTTCCTCAGAAAATAAGTTGCACTGTGTCTCCTCAGAACTCTCATCCTTTATTGGCTTCTCTGTCAGATCACAAGGAGAGAAGCTTTCTAAAGTAGCTCCTGCACTGCCCTTAGTACAGTCAGACACTGTGCTGAGCTCCTTACAAACACGCTGCACTCCACACATAGACAGACAGCTCCATTCCCACTCTATAGATGAGAAAACTGCAACTTAAGAGAACTTGCTGGCAGTCACATTCCCAGGGCAAGGCTTGGATGAAGTGGTCTGATTCTAGGACCTTCATTCCTGAGTTAATGCCTGCTGTCCCTGTCCACTGTGAATTCATCCTGTGGTAATTAATTATGGTGATTTTACATAGTTGTTATCATAGCCATAATCATTGTTATTCCCATTGCACTTCCTAAAGCAGACTCCAGTTTGCTTAGAGTAGGCTTGGATGGTCCTTGTAGGTTTGCATTGACATCTGCTACAAGACTGGACTCCCAATACAATGGAGCCAGACACAGCTGGTCTGCTCCTTCTCCAGCTAAGGAATATGTGCCTATGTCAGACTCTGTACTGGACATGCAGACCAGTGAGATATGGCTCTGGCCCCAGAGGTGGTCCTGGTATAAGGATAACAAAAGATTCATCACAGTGATCCCTGATGCCTCCATCCTGATGTAGGAATGCTGTTCTTTCCCTGCATCTGTCAGAGGAGACTGAGGTGGATGAAGCTGGGCCCTGCACCTCAACTTGCAGTCAGTTGTCTTCCCACTTGGCCAGCACTGCTAGTTCCTGGCATTTACATCTTCCTATTCTGTGTGGAGCCATAATTTCATCTTCCTTTTTTGGCCTTACTTGTGAGTCCTGCCTTTTCAATAACTGTCCAGTCCCTTTCCAGGATATTAGGTATTTAGGTATACCCTAAGAGGACACTTTGACACAAACATTTTTTAAAACTCTCCTGTTGGCATAAGGGCACTGGGTATCAAAGGCACTGGGAAGAGCCCCTTCATCCTGAACACTCATTCACAGTCATGCATTCACCCCTGCCTTTCCAGGTCTACTGTGAGTTTATTCTATGTTCTGGATAACGTTCTGATGGGCTTCTTAACTGCACAACAAACCATCCACTTAAAGTGTATGGTTCAATGAATTTCGAGTTTTGAAGCCACTACCATAATGATTTGGCACATTTTTATCATCCCAAAAGAGCTTCAGTTTTTACTTAACAAATACCTTGTACTTCCTGTGAGCCAGACACTACTTAAATACTTTTAAAATGTTAGTCCATTTAATACTCATAGCAAGCTTAATATAGTGTCTGTTCTATGAACCCAGAAGAAAGGAAACAGACACAGGAAGATTGACTTGCCCATGTTGGTATGGCCAGTGTGATTAGGTAGAATGTAGACTAGATGGCAGATCTCTGCCCCTCAGCTCTGGGTTCTCGTCATCTCTCTCTCCATCCCATACCTTCATTCGTTTATTAATTCATTCAAGACTTGTCAGCTGTGGGCCAAATATTGGGGTAGGAACTAAAGTAGGAAACCCAGAGACAGGGCAAAGGATCAGTAAGTAAGATACTACAGCATAAGTAAACCTAGATCAATTTGTTGTTCTGATTGTGGGAAGCCCAGGTCCTAGAAACCATATTATGCAGCAGGCTCTCAGAGCTACCAAGTTCTGGAAATCATGCAGAAACTCTACCACATAATAGCATCTCTAAATACCACAGTGAATGCCAGTTAGGGTTTTTATTGCTGCAATTAAACACCATGACCAAAAAGCAAAGTTGGGGAAGGAAGGGTTTATTTGACTCAAACTTGCACATCACAGTTCACCCTCAAAGGATTTAGGACAGAACACAAACTGGGCAGGAGCCTGTAGGTAGCAGCTGATGGAGAGGCCACAAAGGGGTGCTGCTTACTGTTCCCCAAGGCTTTCTCAGTCTGCTTTCTTACAGAACATAGGACTACCTGCCCAGAGGTGTCCCCACCCATAAATAGACTGGGCCCATGCACACCACTCACTAAATAAGAAAATGCCCTACAGGCTTGCAAGCAACCTGATCCTATGGAGGCATTTTCTATATTGAAAGTCACTCCTTTCCAGTGGCTCTAGCTATGTCTATTTGACATATAACTAGCCAGCACAGTGAAGATAAGGCTGGCATTGTCCACTTCTTTTTTTCTCAACTGGAAACCTGGAGGATTTGTGATGTCCAGTGCAGTGCTTAAGGCTACCACATGGTATGGATGAGCTAGAGGTGACTCTTAGGAAAGTAGTGCCCTCTCAGTTGCTTCTGAGCTTCTCATGTGCTTTACGCTGTCCCTTTTCTGGTCCAAAGACAAGTCAAACTAAGACTAACAAAGCACACAGGAAAAACATTTTAATATTTTAATGAGCACTATTGATGGGGTGCTGCCGTTTTTGTGTTTCTGTGTAAGAAATGCCATTTGGAAAGCTGGTGTATATGTCAGTGTTGTTTTGTGCTTTTTCCCCCCTTCCCATTCTGAGGAGAAGCCTATGGAGTCTGGTGGGGGAGGGGTTTGCAGCTGGCAGGAGCCTTGGCATATGCTGTAACTAAAAAGAGAGGGAATGTGTTGGTGGGACAAGCTACCGGAGAGCTGTCTCGGTGTGCTGCGGTACTTGTAAGTGTTCTAATTGGGTAGGATTTTTGGAGGACTATTTTGACATCTGCTCGTGTCTTTGCTGATTTTTCTTCACTTAGAGTAGGAAACACAAGCTGTGGATAAAATGGCTGTAAAATAATTGGAAGAAAAGATATATCTCTAAGATGAATTCACCAGAGACACTTCTTAAGGAGTGGAAACTAAAATCCACTTCTGGGAATCTTTCCTGAAGCACAGAGCTTCCAGCCTTCAGACTTCGTGGCCATGTCATATATATTAATGTTTTAAGTGCTTGAAGCAACTTTCAGCAAACTGGCCTTGGTTGAGTTTGCCTCCATGTAGCAGAACACTCTGGAACAATTAGTAACTGTTACTTATCTTGTAATAAAGTGGAACATTGCTTATGCTGTAATCAATGAGAAAAATCAAGGGAGGCAGGAGCACTGTGAAGGATTTAGAGCCATGGTAGGTAGGAGAGAGCACAGAAGGAAACAGTTTAGAATGATGACCCCAAACAGTAAGCTTCTTTGAGCTTTGAGGCTTTCCATCTTACCCACCTGCTTGGTGGCTCAGTGTGAATCCTGAGCACATGGGTCTGGGAGTCTCCTCACGTGAGTGTTAGAGTCAGACTATTTTCCACAGCCAGGTTTGCTGACTCCCTAAGCTGTGTGACTGAGAAATTTGCTTAGTCTCTAAGCCTCTCTCTTTGCCTTGAAGATGATGCTGAAGAGAAACAAGCTAGCACTCAGTAGCCATCCTTCTCCAGCATTCCCACACGACAGCCCCAAACCTTTGGGGAGAGAGTACCCTCCAACCAAGCTGCCTGTGATTCTTTCCTTGGGAGCTCTGAGCTTTAAGAAGCCCCTTGACATGCCAGCTCCTTTAGAAGAGGCCTTGCCACCGGCAGGGCGGCATTGTCCATGAGAGGAAACTGCCGAACCAGCTCCTGCCTAGAGCCCAGTACTGGGGACAATTCATTTACTAAGGGGACCCTGGCCTGCTAACTCAGGAAAGAAGGCCAGGGTTTTTCCTCTTCTTCAGCCTGCTGCCATTGTTGAAAAAGTAAACACTCCACACAGCTTAACTGGCAAGTCCTCCAGCCAGGATTGGAAGGAAATCAAAAGCTTGTTCCAGCCAGCCTCAGAGAGCCCACAAGGGCTGTCTGTGCTGCTGGGGCAGCTCTGAGAACACAGAAACAAGCCCCAATTCTGGTCCACACTCAACACCCACTTACAGGACGTGTCAGCCCCAAGACTACTCTCCAGTGGCTGTTGCCTCCTGCCCCTTCTGTTTGGAGCTATTGGGAGGGTCAGATGAAGCAAGGCGGAAGAGGCTGGGGTGCAGTGGTCCTCGGTTCAGTACCAGTATCCTGGCATTTCTCATCACCATTCTAATTCTGCATCCAATAGCAATCATCAGCCTTTGAAATGAAAGCTAAGCTGTTGCCTCCAAGAGGCCACTGCCACTGCAGCTTTTTTTGCCAGCTCATATTTAAAAGTCATAATTTGAGACCATCCTGATCTACAGAGTGAGTTCCAGGACAGCCAGAAGTACACAGAGAAATTTTGCCTCAAAAAAAAAAAAAAAAAGAAAAGAAAAGAAAAACAGAAAATTTAAAAAGTAACAGTAATAACCACCATGTATTAAGTCCTGAATGCTTAGCCCTGGGCATATATAACTCTGAACTTCATAATAGCCTAGAGTACTGGTTCTCAACCTGTGGGCCATGACCCCTTTGATAAATTTCTATCTCCAAAAAATATTTGCATTATGTTTCACAACAGTAGCAAAATTACAGTTGTGAAGTAGGAATGAAAATAATTTTATGATTGGGGTCATCACAACATGAGAAACTGTCTTAAAGGGCTAAAGCATTAGAAAGGTTGAGAACCACTGGACCAGAGGAACTGGTAGGAAGTGAAGAGCACATCTATTTGGGATTCACAGATGAAGTCCTTCAGTTAGATATGTCACCTTGAACAAGCTTCATCACTTCATGGAGCCTCCATTTCTTATCTCTGAAATTGGTGGTGGCATCACACTTTCTAGTTCCTGGTGGAAAAGAAAACACCAGTGGGGCAGATTATTATGAGCTCTGAAATATATGTGGCCTTAGTGGAAGAGATGATTGTGATTGGCCTTCATGTAAGTTCCTTGTGGTACATCCAAGTATTTAAACTGTAGGGTACAGCAAGGCTGCTGAATTTTGAAGGCCACTCTGAGTCTGTGTGCTCCTCTGCAAATAGGGCTTGTACAGTTCTGCCTGGTGCTCAGCAGTTATGTTAGTGTCAACACCTTCTCAATTGTACCCAGCCTGCAAATAAAGCTGTAGTTAATGGAATGATGGGTTTTAGAAGAGAAAGGAAATGCATTAGTCAAGAGTCTTGTTGGAACTCTCTAGTACTCCACCAATGGAAAGCATTTAGTAGATCTTACAAGATGATTCATAAGTTTGGGGATTGTCCCCTGCCCCCTGGAAAACGTCAGTATTTGAAGTTAGAGACTCTTACATGGAAAGATTCGAGGAATCTGTTTCCTGGCATGTTCTTATTAACTGTTAAGAGGCTCTGACCAGCATAGGCCATCCTCCTGCCTCAGAGATTCTTGAAATGTTTATTTAGGTATCATGATCTGTCCTAGAAGCTAGGGTGAGAATGTCAGACACTGTCTTCAACATCATATATATGTAGATATATAGATATAAACAATGATAAAGTTTCATTTTCCTAGCTCTTTGGTATGTTGCATAGCTTCTGTGAAATCCTCTCAATGTGATTTGGAGAGTAATCATGTGAGTTGGATAATTTCTGTGACAGTTAAATGAGCAGCAGAGGTGAGCCATGTATCTCTGGGACTGTAGCAGAGTAAACCTTTATCCAAGGGTGCTATTCTTCCCTAAAGAAGGCCGAGGGTAAGTAACTTGTCCACTGATGATAGTTCCAGTGACTCTGGATTTTCTTTACTTGCAGAAGGTCAGAAACATGGCCCTAGAAGATGTCGTGATCTTGAACGTGGACACTAACACCCTGGAAACCCCTTTTGATGACCTCCAGAGCCTCCCAAATGATGTGGTGGGTAATGTGTGTGAGTTCAGTCTCCTGAGTGCTTCGCTGTGAAGTGGGGAGACAGTGTGGTACAGGGCCTAGTATGCTGCAGGGTAATGGTGGTAGACACTGTTCAAAGATGCTACCAAAAAAGTCCTTACAACATAGATTTCCTGAAGTTGGCAAATTGCAAGATGCCTTCTGAGTGAAATGAAGTAAGTGGCTGTTAAGGAAGAAAAGTAACTTGGGTAAATTATTTTCTCTCTCTGACCTCAGTTTCTGACTTTGAAAAAGAATTGCAAGGAAGGTGCTTAGGGCTCTTATGGCAGATGTTGAAACAGCCATCTGATCCTTGACTACATGCTTACATGTTGCCAATGTTCCACAAATGGTACACACATTAAAATAATAAGTTTCATGTAAGTAGGGGGACATTTATATCATCTAGGTCTTAATATTCTCAGCATAGACAAGTGAGGCTCCTCTGTATGCTGGCCACAGTGGCAGTTTCCAGCTTTGGGCCTTCAGCTCATTCAGGATTGCAGAGTTGGGTGTGGTGGCCACAGAGGTACTTAATGCAGAGGAAGTCATAGATAGGATTCTGTAATGTTACCTGAGCTTTAGAGCCTCACATGTGAAAACCCTGTCCTGCTCAATGTTTCTGCATTTGGCACAGGCTATTCTTGTTGTGGTGGGCTGCGGGCCACTTCCCACCATTCAGCTCCCGGCCACCGGCTAGCTTTACTCAAAATAATTACACGGAAACTGTATTCTTTTAAACACTGCTTGGCCCATTAGCTCTAGCCTCTTACTGGCTAATTCTCACATCGTAATTAACCCATTTCTAATAATCTCTGTAGCACCACAAGGTGGTAGCTTACCAGGAAGATTTTAACCTGTATCCATCTCAGAGAGGAGAATCATGGCAACTGCCTGACCCGGCTTCTTTTTCCCAGCATTCTGTTCTGTCTACTCCTCCTACCTAATTTTCTGTCCTATTAAAGGGCCAAGGCAGTTTCTTTATTAACCAATAGACAGATGACCCTCCTCCATCATATTCTCAGTGTATCATTGTGTCCACAGTTGACCTGACAGTATCTTTTACCAGAGCTCCTGAAAGAAACCTCTTTTTAAGCGTTTTCCCAGTCCACATCTTCCTAGACATAACCTACTCCAGGCCCTTATTTCCAGTCCTGAGGATAGGGGCTGAGAATGTAGCTCAGTTGGTAAAGAGCTTGCTGACTATAAGCAGAGCCCTGGGTTCAATACCCAGCACCACATAAACATAGAAGTGGTGAAATATGCCTGTAATCCCAGGGGAGCAGGGAGGATCAGAAGCTCAAGACATCCTCAACTGCATAGCGGGTTTGAAGCTAGCCTAGACTACATAAGACCATATGGTTAAGGGAGAGGATTAATGATTTTTTTAAAATATTTTTTAATTATAAGAGGGAGATCTGGTAAGCACAGTTTAAGGGGAAAATAGTGATGGGCAAGACTATCATGCAAGGGGTACCTTTTGAGCAAAAGAACTACAGAAATATATAACAGACCTGTTATACATCAATCTGCCCTTGTGTGAAGGGGATGATGCCCAGTGAGATATGCAAGATGAGAGCTCAAGTGGGCCTGGCCGTCTTCAGGCTCTGAGCATCAAGAGCAAGTCATTGTGGCACTCTCTGGGGACAATCACTTGTACCCTCGGGAGGCCAAGACTTAGTCCTGTTTAACTCAGCTCTTCAAAATATGTTTTTCTTCTCTTCCCAACAAAGCGAGAAAAGCAAGCAGGCAGCAGGTGACAGTCACATGGAAAGGAGAGGAGCGGGGTGCGGGTGACAGTCATAGAGAAAGGATTCATCACACTGAACACAGTTTTAAAAGTAATGTGAGTCTTTGCTTATGTGTGTGCATAAATTTCATTAGACAGTTTTAAACAAGCCTGTTTCTAAAGCCTTCAAAGGATCGACCTGACTTCCCAGAAATTTAGCTTCCTGAAAATAGGGGAAAATTTTAATCTCATATCAAAATGGACTTTTACCCTACTTAAGAAAGAACAACAAGATCCAGCCTTCAACAACATAACACCAGTGTCAGCATAACTTACTTGTCTATTTAGTCATTCATCTACTTTTAGTTTTTTAATAATTTTTTTGAGATTATAAAATATATATATATCATTCCTCCCCTCTCCTTTTCTCCCTCCATCCCCTTTTATATATCTGCCCTGTTTTAATTCAAATTTGTTTTTCTTCCATTGGAGTGTGTGTTGTGTACACTAAATTTATAACACATCCTGCTTGTTCTGTATACTGTTTCTTGTATGGATTTTTTCAGGACTGGCCATTTGGTATTGAGAGTCGGTGTGTTCTAGCTAGAGGAAGACTATTCTCTCTCTTAGCATTCCTTAGTTGCCTGTAATTCTTTGTCTAGATTTAAGACCTTATGAGGTTTCTCCCTTCCAATTAAGCATATCTTATTGGTGTCATTTTTATTCAACTCATGTTTAGGCAGCCATGTTGGTGAGGCTTCGTGGGTGTAGCTTCTCTGATATTTCTAGGAGACATAGTCTCACAGCAAACTCTCTGGTCCTCTGGCTCTACAATCTTCATACGCTGTCTTCTGTGATGAACCCTGAGTCTCGGGAGTTGTGTTGTAGATGTATCATTTGGAACTGGGCTCCATAACTCCACAGTTTGATTGGTTATAGTTTTCTATAAGGTCTCTGTGTTTTACAAAGACTCTTTGATGAGGGGTGAGAACTACACTTGTCTGTTGGTATAAGTATAAATATTTATAGTGAGGTTAGAGAGTATACTGTGTTAGGAAAGTGACAGTTATAGGTTCTCTACCATTCATGACTTCATTAGCCACAGGCACCTGACTGGGTTACTTATATTTTCTAATACAGTATCTTGCTACACAGCCAGGCAGATCTTGAGTTCTGGCTGTACAATCATGCACTAGCAAACAAACTGTTTTAAAAGTACAAGATACATTGAGAATCAGAAATGCCCTTGTAACAAGAAGAAAATTAGTATAAACATAAAAGGTAAATAAGCTTGAAGGCATAACCATAAAAATTCATGTAAAGTAGACGGGAGCAAAGGTGAGACATAAACAAAACCTTAGTGACCGCCCCATATCTCAGTCTCAAGAGAGCTAACATATGTGCAATTGGAGTCCTTGAAAGTGGGGAAGACAGAAATACTTTATAGTCAGTTTTCAGAAGTTTTGATGGAAGTGAAAATCTAAGAGCTCTGAGAAGTTCAGTGAGTGTGGGGGTTTGTATGAAACATCCCTCGTAAATCTCGGCGTTTGAATCCTTAGTCCCTAGTGGATGGCTCGTTGAGAGGATTAGGTGTGGCCTTGCTGGAGGAAGTATGTCCTTTGGGACAGGTTTTAAAACTCTCTGTGCCTCCTGCTTGTGGATCAAGATGTGGACTCTCAGCTGCTGCTCCAGCTGCTGCCACCTTTCCTCTACTCCTCCACAAATGACTTGTAGTTCTCCAGAACGTACGCCCGTTTATAACAGCGACAAAAGTGTCACTAAGACACTAAGCCTGGTACAAACACTGGACTGAACAGTACCCACACAGTGGTACATCATGATGACCTCTCAGATCCAGTGATAAGAGACAACTTTAAGTTATCTACAAGAGAGGGGGAAAGTTTATAAGAAAAAGAAGTCATTCCAGCAGGCTTCTTGTCAGGAACTGTGTCAGCCAGAACATAGTGGGATATTTTTTTAAGTTATGAAAGACATGTTTTCAATCTAAACACTCTTTATCTACCAAAAATGTGTTCTCAAAGATAAAAGCAAACTTTTTAAAACATTTTTTTACAGATTAAGAAAAAAGTAAAAGAAATACTTGTCAACAGATCTGAGCTATGTCAAAAGAAGCTCTTGGGGTGGAGCAGAGAGTGGGTAGTAACATAATGGAGCATCTATGACAAAGGCGTGAAGACAGCCAGAAACAGTAAATGCATAGGTTTATGTAAAAAGCATATCTTCTCATTTTTAATTTTTATGAATATAACCAAGTACTCAAGTAAAAATAATCACAACATACTATGTATTGTTGTATAAACAGAAGTAAAATATATGACAGCAGGTTCACAAAGTATAGCATGCTTCATTGGTTTTTACGTTCTATAGAAATGTTGAAATGTCTGTAATGTTGTTGACTGTGGACAGTATCAAATCAAAGATAGATAAATATTGTTGACTCAGAAACCACCAGAGGAGAAAGAAGATAGGGCCATACAGCTAGCCAAGCAGTGCTGAGTGTTCCTAGTGTTTTCCAGGAGGAGTAAAAGAAGCACATACAGCCAGGTGGCGGCAGTGCACACCTTTTTAGTCCCAGCACTCAGGAGGCAGAGGCAGGCAGATAGATCTCTGAGTTTGGAGTCTCCAGGATCTACAGAGTGAGTTCTAGGACAGCCAGGGCTACACAGAGAAACCCTGTCTTGAAGAACCAAAAAAAGAAGGAGGAAGAAGAAGGAAGAAGAGGAAAGAAAAAGAAGCAGTAGTACACACAAAACAAACAAAAGCATAACAACATGCCTGGGTCCATGGAGTTGGGTGTGTGGGCAAGTCCTCTAAGCATGAGTATATGAAATATACTCCAGATTGGAGCCACATTACACATCCAAATATCCCAATAATTAGTTAATTACTTCTGTATACTACCTATAAAAATTTCACTGTATGTATGTGGTATGTATATTTGTTTGTACATATGTTTGTTGTATGTGCATGCACATGGAGGCCTGTTGAGTATCTTTTCTCAGTGACTTTTTTTTAAAGATCTTTTTAAATGTGTGTGTTTACCTGTATGTATGTCTATATAATTGTGTGCTACAGTTCTCAAAGAGGCCATATTGGATCCCTTGGAACTAGAGTTATGGACAGTTGTAAGTTACCATGTGAGTGCTAGGAATCAAATCCAGGTCCTCTGGAAGAGCAACCAGTGCTTTTAACTGCTGAACCCTCTCTCTAGCCCCCACCTAATTTTTTTGAGACAGGGCTGTCACTGAACCTGAAGCTCACTAAGTGAGCTAGACCAGCTGGCTAGTGAACTCCAGAGAGTCACCGGTCTCTGCCACAGTTCCTGGACTGCAGTTACAGATGTCTGTTGTCACATGTGACTTTACTTTAATCATGCTTGCTTATGGAGCCATTTCCCCAGCCACTTGAATTTCTCTTTAAATATACAGATTAAGATTAAAGAGTGAAAGAATGGGGCTGGGAGAGATAGTGTAACAGCTGAGAGAGCTTGAGAGAGCCCGCAGCCCAGTCATGAAGGCCAGAGTTTGGATCTTGGTGGTATTATTTCATTTGTATTTTAAACATAAAGCTTGCCTGAAGATCTGAGAGTAAAACAGCCACATGGTCAGCCTTACAGATCAGGCAGTGGTGGCACACACTTTTAATCACAGTAGCCACACTGGTTAGCCATAAGGCCGGGAGGTGGTGCACGTCTTTGATCCCAGCACTATAATCCAGAGAGGAATATAAGATGGGAGGAGGCAGGATCGCCATTTTGGTCTGAGGTAGAGATAAGAGTCAGTGACTGGTTGCTTTGCTTTTCTGATCTCCAGGTTGAACTCGGATGTCTGTCTCTGAGTTTTATTGTTTTGCTACAGATCACAGCATCATCACCCACACCAGGTGTCTCACTAACACCTGTAACTGCAGCTCCAAGGGACCCAGTGCCCTCTTTCGGCCTCTGTGGGTACCCCTACACTTAAATGTATACATACATCCAGACAGACATGCCACATCAATAAAATAAAAAATCCTTAAGTAGCCGGGCGGTGGTGGCTCGCGCCTTTAATACCAGCACTCGGGGGGCAGAGGCAGGTGGATCTCTGTGCGTACAAGGCCAGCCTGGTCTACAAGAGCTAGTTCCAGGACAGGCTCCAAAGCTACAGAGAAACCCTGTTTTGAAAAAAAAAATCTTTAAGTAAAAAATGAAAAACATATGCCATGTAGTCACTAATCAAAAGAGCGTTGCTGAAAAGAGACCAGTCTTCTGTACAGAGGAAAGTAAAAGACTATCTAACAATGCTCTTCTTTCTAGGAGGTTGTTTTTGAGCGATTTCCTTCTAAACAATAGTTTGCCCAAAGGTAAAGAAGGTAAATGTGACATGAAAGCAAAGGGAGAGCTATTGAGGGGAGAAAGGGACCCAGCTAGGCCATCAGTAAAAAGGATAAAAACAGTACATGAAAATGTCATCATGAAACTGATGTGCTATATACAAACCTAAATTAATTAAAAATAGGGTTTGTAAAGAAAACTATAGTAAGCTTCATGGAGAAACACCCAAGCTTCAGGTTTAGTTTAACATCACAGTGGTTTTATGTGATTGTCATGTGACCCAATGTAATGTGATGGAAAAGATTCTTCATATCTGGTGCTCTTTCCAAAATGTATTCTTATTTTGAAAAAAATATATACATATTCAAGTTTTGGAACATTCTACAAGATACCTGTTTAGCATGTGCCAGTCCTATAAAAGACAAAGGTTGCGAAGCAGTCTTTGTTCAGCAGAGACAGAAGCTTGGCAGTGAAGTGCAGGGTAGAACCTAAGGTGGAAAGGCACAGTGGGGCTGAGAGTGCAGCTGGAGCATGCACCAACACTGGGCTCCTACTCTGGACGAACTCTAGTGCCAGTATGGGAAATTTCGGGGAGCTGGTGACACAGACATGGGTGCTTGTACTATTTCCACAACTTCGTGTAATCTGCAGAAGTCCAAAATAAATGCTTACTTTTTAAAAAGAGAAACAAAATAAAGTAATTAGGACTATATTAATGCCTATAATTTTAGCAATTTAGATAAAATGCACAAATTCCTTCAAATACATAAGTCCAGAAAGTGACTCAAGAAGAAAGGATGTAAATGTTACTGTTCTGTTTAAAAACAATTTGCATTTGTGATTAAAACTTTTGAAGACAAATATAATTATACATAAAGTTTTTCAAAGCATTGAGGTAAAAGAAATAACTCCCAATTTTATTTCATGAAGTCAGCATTACCCAAAGATTAAAACAAAACAAAAAAAATTATCAATGGGGGCTGGAGAGATGGCTCAGAGGTTAAGAGCATTGCCTGCTCTTCCAAATGTCCTGAGTTCAATTCCCAGCAACCACATGGTGGCTCACAACCATCTGTATTGAGGTCTGGTGCCCTCTGCTGGCCTGCAGGCATACACACAGACAGAATATTGTATACATAATAAATAAATATTTTAAAAAAATTTATCAATGAAACTATAGACTGACATGCCTTATAAATAAAAATGTGAAATTATGAACAAAATATTAACAAATTGAATCTAATAAAAGATAAAACACAGTGATCAAGTTAATACAGATTGGAAATTAGTTTGAGTAATTTACCCAGTCAAAAGGCTAGAAGAGAAAACTAGACTAAGAGAGCTACAAAAGCACATGTATTTTAAGAATCACTCAGGACCCATTCATATAAAAGCTCTTAAAAACTGGGAAACCTTATGGCAAGAGGACCATCCAGGAAGGACTACTCACATCATGCCTGGTGGGAAAGATGGAGATTCAAACCAGATAATTAGGACAATAAACAAAAGAAGGCAAGGGAAGGAGGGAGAGAATTTCTGAAGTTTAGGAAAGTAAGTAGAGCCTGAAGGGATGATTCATTTGGCAAAGTGCCCAGTGTACAAGTGTGAGGACCTGAGTTTGATCTCCAGCACCCATGTTAAAATCCCATGGACCAATGAGTGCATCTTAACCCCAAGGCTGAGGGAGGGCTAGGGCCAGGCACATTGGAGCACATTGGCTGGCCAGTCTAGTTGAATGAGCCCCAGATTCAATAAGAGACCATGGCTTAAAAGAAATAACATCCAGAGTAATTGAGGAAGACATTGAGTATCAAGCCTACACATAGAAACAATGAAGTAAGTAAATTTGTTGTTACTCAGACAACATGATCCTGTATATGGAAAATATTAAGGAGCATCAAAAATGGATTTAGCAAGAACACAAGAAAATATCAATGTACAAAATTCAAATATATTCTTATATACTTAAAATGAGCAATTGAAAATGAGATTTTTAAAATAGCATGCAAAATACAAAATATATTTAACAACAATAAAAAATGTATGCTGCAAACTAAAGAACATTTGAGAAAAATTTTTTTGAAAGACCTAAGTAAATGAAGAGATATTCCATGTTTTGGATTGGAGGACTCAATATTTTTATGCAATATTTTTAAGATGTTAATTCGCCTAAATTGATCTATAGATTCAATATAATCCCAACCCAAATTCCAGATGGCTTTTTTTTTTTGAAAAGCTAATTCTAAACGTATATATGTGAATATGCTAAAGAACTAGACTAGCCAAGACAGTATTGAAAAAGAAAGCTAAAGCTGTAAGACTTTTATTACCTGACTTTGAGACTTAGAACAAAACGACATAACAAAGACAGTGTAGATGAACACCTCATAGACTCAGGAAGAACTCGGAATGAGACCTTCCCATGAACAGGGGCTTGGTCTTGTCTGGGTTCTCTTTCCCCAAAATAAATGTGCTGAATCAACTGGATGTCATTGTGGAGAAAAGGAACCTTGACTTTCACCTCATGTAATTGGTAGCACAAAACAGATTAAGCATCGAAACAGAGGTGAGACTACAAAAGAAGTAGAAGAAAACTTGAGAGAATCTAAATGAATGTGAGGTAAGCAAAGGTTTCTTAGCTAGGTTACAAAAGGCAAGCATCATAAAAGAAAAAATCATGAAGTAGATCTCAATATGGTAAATACTTACCTCCTGTAAACACAGGCATTTAATAAAGAGACAAATTTAAGGCATAGAAAATATTCTCGGTGGTTCTGTCTTTAAAGGAAAAAAGCAGGAGGATATGCTCAATAGATAACAGCAATTGCTGCCAAACCTAACAACTTAAGTTTGTCCAGAGATCTGCATGGTGGAAAGAGAAAACTGAAAATTGTCCTCTAACCTCATACGTCCATTGCGACACATGTGCAACCCCTCTGCTCCAACACGCATATCAAATAAATTAATGCCACTGTGATGGATGACTAGGTACCATTTGTATACTAAAATAAAACGTTATAACCCTTCATCTTATACATATGTTTTCTCTGTGACCAAACGCACTGCTAGGTATCTATCAGAGCAAATGAAAACTTGTATACATGCATACAAATGAGTGGATACTTTCAGCAGCTTTGTTCATAATCACCCAATTTTCAAAAAGATCCCCATGTCCTTCATCAAACAAACATATAACCAAGTATATATGTTCATAAACTGAAACCCTACTCAGTAATCAAAAGAAACTACTGATTTTTCCAACAAAATAGATATCACCCCTATTTCATAATTAGTGCAAGGATCTATTAGTAAGACATTCTGATATAGACACAGCTAGAGGTAGACATCAGATTGTCTATATGAATATATAGGAATTCTATAGAAAATATGAAGGGGATGGAGTTCTGCATCTTGATTTTTATGGTGGACATGTGAATATTTGTGTCTTTAAAAACTATAAATCTAGGAGCTGGGACCTAGCTCAGTTGGTAAAGTACTTGTCACTCAAGCATGAGAACCTGAGTGCAACCCTTAGAGCTTACTTTAAAAGCTCATACTTGGAAGCCCAGAAATGGAGAGATGTTGAAGAAAGGGTCTCTGGGGCTCACTACCCAGCCAATATAGCCTGATGAGCAAGCCCCAGGTCCCTGAGAGATGCTATTAGAAAACAAGGTGGTCCAGAGGTAGTAGTAGAGGTGGACATTTGTGAATTCTGGGCCAGCCAGAGCTACTCAGTGAGACTCTGCCTCATTAAACACACATATACACACAACAACAAAAAAGACTTCTGAAGAACAACACTCTAGGTTGATGGCTGTCTTAGACTCAAAGTGCATGTACACACACATGCACACAAATTCTAGAACTATTCACTGAAAGTGATGAGTTATAACATGTATATCACACCTCAGTAAGGCTAACTTTAAGGACTGACACCACAAGTATATTTTTAATTATTTTTTAGGTTTAATTTTATTTGTATGGGTATTGCACCAAACACATGCAGTGCCTTCAAAGGCCAGAAAAGGGCGTTGAATACCCTAGAACTGCAGTTACACACAGGTGTGAACCACCGTGTGGATGTTAGGAACCAAACATAGGTCCTCTCCAAGAAAAGCCAGTGCTCTTAACCACTGAGCCATCTCCCCAGGCCTGGCACCAGAAGTATTATCTGAGGACTTGCCTGGAACTGTTATTACAGCTCATGGGTATAGGAAATGGCATAGCCACTTAGGAAATCAGTTAATGGTTTTCTAGGAAGTTAACACAGATCTACTTCAATACCAGGAGGCTCCATTCCTAGGTGCTCATCTAAGAGAAGGAAAAGCAAGCATTCAGTGGGCTTTTTAATGAGTGTGAATGACAGAGCTGCTCCTGGCACACAGTAACTGACTTCAGCCTAAATGTGGGGTTTACATAAAGTGTTGTAGCCTTTATTTCTTTATCACCAAATCACAGACTTACTCCGTATTTATAAAACATGTGAATGACTCTTAAATGTCAGTGTGAGAGAAAAGAAACCATAGTCAAGAAGATAAGCATTATTTCATTCATGAATATTGGACAAGAGAGAGCAATGGCCTAGAGAAGGTGGCCTAGGTCGAAATCCTCCTGGGTCTCTGGTGGTGTGAGGAAGTAGCCTGTCCCTGATCTTGGTGAGGTGCATAAACTGTCAAGACTCATCAGACTACCCTTCCAAAATGCACACATTCTCTTATCCTGAGTTTTGACTTGGTACAGTTAAAGAAAAGAGGTCTTAGAAAGTAATTTAGAAAGGGTTCCAGTACTGAGCTTTGGACCAGCTAAGTCCTTGTGGTTTATGAAATTGAGCAAAGGATACCTTTGATTTCTATAGCTGCTGTGACCATTTACTTGAGTTGATAAATGTGGCTCTTTTACCCTTCTATATAATAAAGGGAGCAGAGGGCAGCATGGTTAATGCCTCCTACTTTGCTAGTTTCTATGAAACCTGCAGTATGCTCCTGTTTCATTGAAAATATTTCTTCAGTTCCCGGCTGTAAACTTGAGTGGTAAAATAGAACAAGAATATTCCATTCTTACTGATCTAAAATCAGCTTACAGGCTTCATGTTCATCTCAATCCTTCTTAGAGTCTCTTAATACCATGTTCCTCCAAAAGCCACAATTCCCCCAGTCCCTGGAGATATGCTGAGAGCTCCATTCTGTGGATGATACCAGCCATGCACATGCAACAACATGTTGTATCGCAGTAGTGAAGGATTAGAGCCTCCTCCGGATCTGATCCCTAGGCTATGTTTGCGTGTATTAGTACTGTCTTATGGATTGTTTACTGATTTGGCAGCAGGTATTTAGGTAGCACCAACTATGGTCCAGGTTTTACGATAAAGATGCCACTCTTCTCCATGAGGTCACAGGCTAGTTGGTGTGAGCTAGTGGATAGCTGGATGGCTCGTTTTATCCCTACTTCTCCAGTTACAGCCTACTCTCATGTTGTCAGTGACGACTCCAGCACACAAGTACCACTCCCTGATTCATAGGCCTATGATGGTGTCTCATTTTTCTATGTGTGAAGTTAAAAGGCCACATAGAACTCTTTTGAGTCCAGTCTGCTGACCTCTCCTGCCTCATCTCTTGTCACCCTTCTACCCCCCTTCATTTTATACCAGCAGTTTGCCTCTGTCCATGGGAGCCCCAGGCATGTCTAGTCAAATAAATCTGTGGCTGTTGAAATAAGAAGCGGCGGGGCTGCGTCCCCAGCACCCCGGCCACCTGCTAGCTCATGCCCAAAATAACAACACACAAACTGTATTCATTTTTACACCGCTTGGCCCATTTCTATCTATCCTTTTCTCGGCTAACTCTTGCACCTGGACTAGCCCATTTCTAGTAATGTGTGTAAGCACCCCAAGGTGCGCTTACCGGGAAGATTCTAGCCTCCATCCATCCTGGGTTGGAGCTGCCTGGGAGAGCAGAGCTTGGCGTCTCTGCTCCGGAGGGCAGAGCTGTCGGGTCTCTGCGGGAGCAGAGCAGAGTCTGACCTCACTTCCTCTTCCTCCCAGAATTCTATTCTGTTTATTCCTCCCACCTATGCTTTAACCTATCAGGGCCAGCCAAGCAGTTTCTTTATTGCTCAATGACCTTCCTCCATCATGTGGCCACTTTAGGAATGGACATTTTCATCCTTTATTTGTTCAGCCAAAGGTTTTTGGATGTATACTCAGTGTGTTGGGGACACCTGTACCTAAAAACAAATAAGAAGTGGTCACCATCCTGCCAGCAAAAGGTGAGGTTAACTGGAAGATGGGACTGAGTGCTGGAGCTATCCATGTGCAAGATAAGATGGGGAAGAGCATCACAGTCTAACACAGCCAGAAGAGACATGCGAGAAGGACCAAAGGTGAGACCAAGAAGTAGAGGAAGGACCAGAGTAGGTGTGGTCAAAAGCACAAATTTGGACTTCAAATGGGGGGCAGTGGGAAATGAGCTTAAAAAAAAGCCAGTGGTTTGCCATGTTCCATGCTATGATGTATCCCATTGGTAAGGGAATCCTACTTTTCACTGTTTCTCAACTTCCCAAAATCTGGCCAAAGCTTCCCTCTGTCCCACATCAACAAATATATGACTTGAGTGTGGGGGATA
Organism: Alexandromys fortis; assembly: GCF_014885135.2. Taxonomy (NCBI): domain Eukaryota; kingdom Metazoa; phylum Chordata; class Mammalia; order Rodentia; family Cricetidae; genus Alexandromys; species Alexandromys fortis. Next base: position 739,659 of record NW_026068115.1, on the reverse strand, counting down.
GTTGCATGAATGGTGTCACCTCTGACCAGCATACACTCCTTCAACCCTTCTGATTTTAAGGAATTGTCTTTGTTCTACACTGGGCAGCTGCCCACCACCAGTGGCCACTCCATTTGTACATTCCAAGCAGGAAGCAAAGGAGCATCATGACCTAGCACACCTTGGCCAGTGTGTGTGTGTATGATTTGTCGACAATAGAGGACTTTATGGGCTTCATTAAAGACGCCGGGGCAGGAGCACTGTGGGACATCAGAAGAGCCCTCAGCAGTAAACCACAACTCCGAGCTTTGGAATGCCGTAAATGTTTAAGAGACTTCCTTCCTTTCATTACTGAATTTTACTTCACTTTTATACCAGTAAAGAGTTGTGCTTTATTGGTTGAAATTTCTTGATTCCGCTTTCCCCAGGTCTGTTTAAAGCTACATTTTATCTTTGAGGATGTTTGGCTCACCATGGAGGAAGTGCTGCCAGCAAATTCAATTAACTGGCAGAGCTCACAGATATTGTACATGGATTTCTTTTTTTCCTCCTTTTTCACAACTGCTACATAAACACAGCTGGGTTTAATATTTGTTGTAACAAAGATTTAACGTGAATCATTTTACTCGGGGTAATTAATGCTTGGAATGCTGGTTCCTCAGCTTGCTTTGTAATCCTATTCGTTTCCTTACTTGTGCTATCTAGATAATGAAGTGTGCTCCTCCAGGTCTCTGCCCTGCCTTAAAACTGCTTAATATTTGGCCGTTCCCACTAGAGAGCAGATGCTTTTCTTTGCAAGAATTGAATTTCTGTCAGCTCTTTTATGCATCATGTGTTTGGAACTGTAAGTGGATCAAGTTGTTCATCACAGCAGGGACACTGTGAAACACTTCTATTACATGCACTTCCCACCCCCACCCCACTTCCTGTTTTCTTCCCTCCCCTGAGGAGGTAGAGATGCCCAGATCCCCTTGGGAGATAGCTCACTCTGTGTGGATGCACCCATGTGATCCACCACCGGCCTGACTGCCTTCCTGAGCATGGAAATCCATATCCCTTCAGCCCTGTCTTGTTGCTGAGACAAACTCTGTTATTATCTTGGTAAACACCAAGCACTTCATTAACTCCCAAATACATACTGAGTTTGGCTCACCAAATAAAATCACGAAGCCCAGCATCATGAATGACATTCCAGTAATTGATGCCCTAGAAAATGTTCATTGTGAACCCATTATTCTTTTTTGATGCTACAATTGGGTAATTTTGGCTTTGGAGTTGGACTAATATAGAAGAAAACCACTATCTGTTAGGCACCTGCTGTATGCCAGGCACTGTTCTAGGGGCTTTGATAGTCTTGATGTTTGGTCAGTGTAACAATTAGAGAGAGAGAGAGAGAGAGAGAGAGAGAGAGAAGAGAAGAGAAGAGAAGAGAAGAGAAGAGAAGAGAAGAGAAGAGAAGAGAAGAGAAGAGAAGAGAAGAGAAGAAAAGAAAAGAAAAAAGCACTTTTTAGGGATGCTCCTGCCGTGATAATGCTCATCCTTGGGTCTGAACTCAGCTCGCTTGTAGTGAACTGAGACATGCTCTTAGTAGGTGTCATTTAGTTTGCAGTTACCATTTGTGGCACATTCACTGATGTAGTACAGTCCTTACAGTGAATGGGTAAAACAGACTTTGCCTTTGAAGAAAGTCATCCTGTCTTCTGACAAACATTTGTAGTCAACTGAGGTCTTTTTCTAAGGACTTTTCATTAGGGTTGGATAGTAGTGATGAGAAATCTGAGTCCTCCTTTGCTTTTGTTTCCTAGTCTGTTTGTTGTTAATGTTGGTAGTTTTAAAAAGTGATAGAGGTTATGTTGTTTTTTTTTTTTTTAAGTGCCTAACTTTCCTTTTGAAAGCACCTTTGATTTTTTTTTCAAAGGCAAATTCCATTTTTATTTTGTGTGTTCTGTTTGCAAGAGAATGCTTCTTGGTTTATTCACGTTGACAACTGAAAAGCCTTAGGCCTAATTAAAAGAATTTTCACAAGCACCTTTACTGAACCATTTCATTACGCAGCACTGCACAGATTGCATTGTGAAGTATGGTGATGGTTTAAATCTGACCTTTAATCCTGGCCTGCCAGGAGTTTGGGGCAGGGAGCCCTGCTTTGAAAATACTCCCCCCAAAGCATACACACATACACTTGCACATGTTTGGTTAGAAATAATCTTGTTATTGAGTAGCTACCTACTAGTATAAATAAATGTCACTTTGAGCACAGATCCTTTAATCTTCAGTAATTTGTATAAGATTTTTTAGCTTCATTGCGTGTGTGTGTGTGTGTAGTGTGTGTGTGTAGTATTAAAGCTGAATTGTTTTATAGAAAAAACAAAGACAATTTCACTTACTCCAGACAAAAAAAGGAAAGGATTGGAGCAAGTGAATTTTGCAAATGAGTAGAAGGGTAGGAAAGTGCAAGTATCTTGGCTACTGTGAGTTTTTCTCTTGGATGCCAAGGTCTTCAAATTCAGTGTGTGGAAAGGGGCTGGAGTGCATGTGTGTATACTAGATCCTACCTGGACTTTCTTTAATAGCTACTGAAAGTAGGAGTCTCTTAGTTTTGCTTTTAAATTATATTTTTTATTCTAAGAATAACATTCTAAGGATTTGAGAGTTTTTCACAGGATACTCACCAGAGCCATTGTAGCATAGTGAAATAAGCATTCACATAATGAAAATTGACCTTTTTGTCTGATGAAAAGCTGGTTAAAATTAGGACTCTTGCCAGCTTTCTGACTTACATGTAGCCCATGAGTTGTCAGGAGAGAGGGGGAACAGAGATGTCATCACCGGCATCACCGCAGAGCTCTGCATCACTAGCATAGCCCTACACTCCCCACAGAGAACTGAGGGCTTTGTGGGGAAAATGGGATGCAGAAGACACAATTAAACCCAACTGAGGTCAAGGTCCAACCATCTTCTTAAGAAAGAAATAGAAACAGGGAAATGAGAGAAAGCAGTAATGGAGATGCATTAGGTTGGGAGACAGTAAGCCAGTGCCATGGATAAGTGCAATTGCTGCCCTAAGAAACCCTGGTAGCAGTGAAAATTAACAGGCTAGCACAGGTAGTGGGTAGAACAGACCCAGGCTTGACTCTGGCTTCTGCCCACCACTGGACTATGTATGAAATGGAAGTCTAAGTCTCAGTGTCCTCATCTGTGTAATGGGGTTGACAGCTCCTATCTCACCGAGTTTTTCTGGTCTTCGTTGGATGTTGGGCATGTGGATATTTGCTGTATCATTTACTTACTAGCAGGGTGTTCCTGTTTCTTTCTTGATGGGTCCATAGTTCTTTCAGAAGTTATCACTGGAAAGAGAGTGCTATGAGATCACCCTCACATGCCAACACTTTCTGCGTCAGACTAGAGACAAAGAACCAACAAAGGGATAGAGAGATTAGACAGGGGCTGTGGAGATGGCTCAGTAGATAAACATGAAGACCTGAGTTAGGATCCCAGGAACCACTTAAAGAAGCCAATGACTGTAGCATACAAGTAATGTGAGAGCTGGGAAGGCAGAAACAGGAGGGTCCCTGAGACTTAGGGTCCATTCAGTATAGCCAGACAGGTTCAGTGACTGTCTCAAAATAAGGTGGCTGGGTTGGGGAGGTGGTTCAACCAATTAAAGTGTTTATATCCCCAGGATCCACATAAAATCCAGGAGGACTTGGTGGCCCACTTGTAGTATCAGTGTACAAAGTAGTGGAGAAGGGATTCCTCAAAGCAAGTTTGCTAGCTTGACTAACCAAATCTGTGAGTTGTAGAGGCAGCAAGAGACCTTTCTTTGAGAAACAAGGTGGAAAGTGATCAGTGAAGACACCTTCACATATACACATATATACACCAAAACAAGGGTGCAGGACTGTAAAGAAAGACACCAGCATCGATCTTGGACCTCAGCCAGTGTACTCTCCAGTAACTAAATAGACTAACAAAGGTATTTATTTATTTTTTTGTTTGTTTATTTATTTGCAGCTAGTGGGAAGAGAGCAAAGTGAGCTAGTATATTTCTCTTCTTTGCAGTGGAGAAAACAAGTCACTCTGCCCTCTGTACCCAGCCATTCCCCAGGCATTTTTTAAACAAACTCTTAATGTCTTAATGTATAGTTTATTCAAGAAAGAGGACAGCTGGGCAGTGGTGGCACATGCCTTTAATCCCAGCACTTGGGAGGCAGAGGCAGGCAGATATCTGTGATTTCAAGGCCAGTCTGGTCTGCAGAGTGAGTTCCAGGACAGGCTCCAGAGCTACAGAGAAACCCTGTCTTGAAAAACTGAAACACAAAAGAAAAGAAAGGAGGACAATCAGTTTGCTTGGGGGGAAAATATGACTCCCTATCCCTCTGGACTCCAGTTCATACCCCAGCAATTAGTACAGCCACTGTACAAGGCTTCTGCCCAGACTGGCTTGAGCCAGACTTGAGAACTGTGTTTCTAGTCAGATGCTATGCCTGCCCTGTGGAAGACCTTAGTCCTACCTTCCTAAACTGGTCAGTCTATTAGAAGAGACAGGCCTGAATTGTCTACTCGTTGTTGTGTGATGGTGGAGAGAAGGTACAGTGAAGCACATAGCAGGAGAACCATGGTCTAGTGTGTGGAATCAGACTGAAGATGCAGCATTTGAACAGAGCCCTGCACCACCCAGTATGGTAGCCACTATTCACTTGTGGCCGTGTAAATTCAAATTGAATAAAGTAAAATACAACCTTTCTCAGTTGTACTGGACACATTTCAAGTGCTCTGAGCAATCTACTTTTGAACAGCATTGGGCAAGAGATGGATCATTCCCATCATTCTATAAAACTTGGTTGGAAATTTCCAAATTATAGGTTAAGAGAGTAATGTAATGGTAAGTGAGAGCACTTCAAATAGGAAATAGTCCATACAAAAAGTCCTGGGATAGGAGAGAAGACAGTGAAACTAGATCTCAAGGATAATGAGGGAAGTGGGAAACCTCATCTGAACTACACAGTTCTAGGCCTTGCTAGGACTGTGTCCTCAGAGCAATAGCAAAATGACTGAAATATCTTAAGACATCAGAACTAGTGGCAAGAGGTGGCTAAGAATATATTTTGTAGTATGCCATCTTAACTCTCCCAGCCCTAGGCCACAAGTTGCAACCAAGTGAGGAGATGTTGCTAGATGCTGCTAGCTGTTGCAGGGTTATCCTACCCCTTCGGGGGACAAAGACCTGCAGTCTGCTGTTATATAAGAGCTAAAGGAAGTTAGCTATGGTACCAGAGGCCTTTAATCTCACAATTGAAGGGGGTGGGGTTGGAACAGAGGCAGATCTCTGTGAGTTACCAGCCAGCCTGGTCTGCATAGTTCCAGGACAGTCAATGCTACATAGAGGGACCCTTTTCAAAAAAAAAAAAAGATAAAAACTGAGATAATAGATTGTTATATATAGGATATGGAACCCCCTTTTAACCACTAGTGAGCTCATTTCTACTGAATGCTGGAAACTGGAATTAGAAGTAACTCGCCTCATCCATTTCTTTGCAGCTCCATTCCAGCATGTTTTCAGCATTGGGTACCAACAATGGCTTATGAGCCCTGAGAGGGATCTACAGGGTTTGATAAGGGGCCACACAGAAGTTTGATGACTTTTTAAAACAAAAAATATTATTGTAGATTTTGTTATAGGTTTCAGTAAAGAAAATTAGTAATAGGATTTGAAGCCTCACAAAGTAGAAAGCAAAGTTGGGAGTAGAACTTTGCTAACAAGCTATGGAGGGCTTTGGAATTTGGACTTAATTATATTAGAGTAGGGAGCCCCTGAAGGTTTCAGAGAGTGTCATGAGTCACCTTTTTTTTTTTCCTGAGTATTATTCAATCAAGGATGGATTAGACTTGGAAGAAAAATAGAGAAGGAAACACCAGCTTAAAGACAGTTACAGTAGTCCTGGTAGAAGATAACATTTGGACTGATGACAAAACAAAATGTCAGGTAGACTACTACACCCATTACCAGTTCATAGTACCTAAATCCCTACAAAGTTCATGAATGGCCAATGTAAGGGAACTGAAGTTCAACAGGTAGAAAAAGTAGGAAGGTAGGTTACTAGTCCCAGGCCTTAGCTAAGCAGACTGCACCTCTGTACTATAGCCTTAAGAGTCAATGGGAAGCTGATGAAGCCAAGAGACCTGACAGAGACTGGGGATCTAGCACAAAGACACAGTGAAGAGGTAGGCTGAGCGAAGCCCATGTCATTCTACTTACTGTGACTGACTGCTCCCTGTGTCTTCCCTTCTATTCATTTATTGTGCAGATGTGCAGATGCTTGTTTGCCTTATCACTGAGCTAAATCTCATTCAATGGATGGGTGTCAGTCTGTCCCCTCTTCCCCAACATGAGTCCTTTCCAGCTGAGATCAGATCCTAACCATGAAGAATGTGGTCCTAGCTTGATATTCTTCCAAGCAAAGCTATTGTTGTAATGCCCTTCTAAAGCTTACTTTCTTGTTCTTTCATTCTACAGAGAGTGCTGCAATGGGGGTTCTGGCACTAGCAAGAAATGTAGTAGACAGCAGCTCATGGCAGAATCACCTACATGGTCTACAGGCCTAGCGTAATGGTCAAAAGAGGCTTCACAGATGGGGGGGGGCATCTGGATTCCCTTTCCCTTACCACAAGGCAATGACTAATTTGACTATTAAAAATACCTCACTCTACTTTTTTTTTAAGATTTATTTATTATGTATACAGTATTCATATATAGTGCCAGTAGAGGGCATTACAGATGGTTGTGAGCCACCATGTGGTTGCTGGGAATTGAACTCAGTACCTCTGGAAGGGCAGTCAGTGCTCTTAACCTCTGAGCCATCTCTCCAGCCCCCTCACTCTACTTCTTTATTATGAAAATAACATGCTTTTTATAAAAAATAATCAAAACAATCAATTTTATAGAACAAAGTGAAAGCATCCTTACATAGTTAACCGTTGGTACATGACGTTTCTGGTTTTTACTGCACATGTATGTATTTACATGAGTTAATAAATGATTCATGCTATATACACTGTTCTTCAGCTTGAGTCCCCCATCCCATCCATTGCCATTCACATCCCACCTCCACTCCCCTGTGCCACCACCACCATTTGAAAATGTCTTTTCATGTTGGCTTGGAATTCTGCCACTTCCAACATACAGTACTTTTATCTTAAAGCTGTGATCATTTCATGAACCCTGATCATACAGATGTGGACAGTCTTTTAAAGAGTAAGTAGATGTCCATAACAGGATGAGCAGGGACAAGAGACAAAGTCTGTATGCATGGGCTAAACCAAAGAATGATTTCGTATCAGTGGGTCCAGTATAAGGTCAATCAAGGCAGGTAGGAATGAGCCAGTAGGACAGCCTGCCCAGCCTTGTCTAAGCAGCCCAGCCTTGTCTAAGCTGGTGATAGGGAAGGTCCAGATGCCAGGTGTTTGTGGAGGCTGATTGTTTGTTTCGCATCTGCCCAGACCCAAAATAACCACACAGAAACTGTATTATTACAACACTGTTTGGCCTATTAGCTCACACTTCTTATTGGCTAGCTCTTATATCTTAAATTAACCCATTGAATTAATTTGTGTATCACCATGTAGCTGTGGCCTACTGGTAAGGTTTCATCCAGCATCTGTCTCCTGCAGTGGCTACATGGCTTCTCCCTGACTCCGCCTACTCTCTCTTCCTCTGTCTGCTGAGAATTCCCTCCTTGCCTTATTTTGCACTGCAATAGGCCCAAAGCAGCTTTATTCATTGACTAATGGTATTCACCGCATACAGAGAGGAATCCCACATCACCTCCCCTTTCTGTCTAATTAAAAAGGAAGGTTTTTAACTTTAACATAGTAAAAGTACATATATCAAAACAGGTATCAAGCAAAAACTAAAATTACAATAGTTAAATCTACTTTATCTTTTATCATAACTAAGGAAAACTGTAATTATTCTTTAACTCCATAAAAGACTCCAGAAGGATATAATACTCTCTAAGTAAACAGGAAGTACATTGTAAGCAACTTCTAAAACTCTAAAATTGACAGAGACATCTCGCTGCCTGGACAGTCACCCAAAGTTCTTTTGTAACATTGGGGCATCCATCTTCAGCCTACAGGCCCATAGTATCTAGCAGACTTTTCCATGAAGCAGGAAATTTTAAAGACAGTTTTGCCTGTATTGGCAGTTTGTCAGTCACTTTCTTTTATATCCTGCAGAATGTCATGCTGACTCTTTTATATAGCAGGAACCCTGAAGGACTGTCTTACCTTTTTTAGGCAACTTTAGCAGTCATTTTTCTGTGGGTCCTGCATGTCCAGTTCATTCAGCATACCATCAGGCAGTCCAGGCAAGAGCAATTTCTTGCCCAAATGGCTAGCAAACTCCATAAGGATCCTCTTTGATGCCCATCATCCTCTTGAAGTAGATTGGTGCTGCCAGGAGCAGATGTGTCTCATTGTCATGAAAAGTCCTAAGTTCTTAAAACGTTTAAATGCCATATTCTATAAGTCTTTGAAAGGTTTGAAAAATACTTATCTGAATTATATCTCTGTTCATCTTGAAAACCTAACTAACATGACTACAAGCTTGACTATTACAGATGACTATCTATTAACCTGTATTTCTTAATTATACATTACATTTTTAAATGAGCTGCACAAACACAGTATCTTAATCAAGAGCAGAAATATACATATAACAAAGTTGACCTTAAATTTGTATCAATAAACCAAGATCCATACCAATACAAAATTTTCTATATCATATCCCCCTATTTTTTAAATTGTTTATGATTATTAATTATTTAAAATTAGCCTCCTTTAAATAAAAACAAACATTTATAAACAATCATTTTGGGAATTTGGATGTAGCTTTCTCCAAACTGCTTCATGCTATTTGTTGGGTGACACATTTTTAGGGTTCATGGAGATCTTTTGGGGGGTCTTGTTCCACCAAACCACATTAGCCTGGAAGGAATCCACAGGTTCTTATCTTCTGTGGAAACAAAAGCAGAACCTCTTTTCCAAAGCAACATATCCTTAGACCCAATTTTTGAGGTCAAAATATAATGAAGTTAAAATATACATGTTGGTTTAGCTTAGCAGCCCCCAGGATCAAATATTTCTCTGCAAGTCAAAAAATTCAAAGAAAACACAATAATATGCATAACCCAGACTTTCTGTGTATTTTCCATCTTTACATGGCTTATTTTTCTTTACTCCTTTAATCTATGATTGTCATACTCTTATATTACTTTTACTGTCTTGTTAAAGACTTTGTTTTATTTTTTAAAGCATTTCTTTTTGTAACTGTCTATACTCTTTTCTTCTCTCTCCCAAGACTACTACATTTTTTAAACACTCTCTCCCATTTAGAGGTCTTTTATGTCTGAATCTGTCCCATTGTGCATCTGAAATTCTTTTCTGACAAGGAGCATTTTTAAATAGTAAGTAGTGTGGTCACGGTAGCCCTGGATACTGGCTTCACCTCCTCTTAACATGGCCAGGGGATTTGGTCCAGGATTAAAATGGTTGTATTTGATTATTTACAAGATTACTAGGACAGCCATAGATAGATGGCATTGAGAAGAAAGTAAAAGCAGATAGCTCACCCAGAGAGTGAACTGAGCTGTACCTCACAGGGCCAAAGTCATGTTCATTGAAAGGTGAGGGCAGGTTTGGGATGGTGTTGATGAGATGTGTGCAGCTCCGCGCAGGGATGAAGAGGTGTAGATCTGGTCTATGGCTCAGGAGCTGGCTGAATTGTGCTGCAGTGCCCAAGAGAGATTGCAGAGGAAGAGGGCTGCAGTGGCGAGGAACTGTTGAGACAGCCTTGTGCCCTCTTCCCTTTGTTTTTTGTCTTCCTCCTGTGGCAACTGATTAAAAGGAGGAAGCTATCCTCACTGATACTTCTTCTACCCCAAATTACCCCTGAAAACCCCCTATGTAATGATTTGACCAGCACCCCAGGAACACTCAGGGCTAGTTCAGCTTTAGATGTATGATGGCGAGTTATTTAATCCTTCTATTTTCTTCCCTTGCTTTTATTTAAGAGACAGAATGCAATTCTGAGCTATTAGGTACACATAGACTTGCAGTTTAAAAGTTTGAAGTGCTGTCAGGTCAAGACAAAAGCTTCACCATGGCTCAGAATGAACAAGGTCTTTAGAAGTCTTGGCCTAGGTGCTCGTGGGGTGTCAGGAGCCCAGGACCACTTGGTTAGCTTCAGACCAACAGGGGCAGACAGGAAGGAGCTCTCTTCTGTTTGCTCAGTTACCATCAGTGACTCCTTCTTTGTTTAAGATGGTAATGAGGCCATTAGGAGAGGCTCACCTGAAGTACAGCTTGTGAATCCAAGGTAATTAAACACCTTCTGAATGAAAGGGAAAGGCCAGGGAAGGTTAAGTGAGGAATAATCCGCAGCACAGGTGGCCCAAGGCCTTTGAGGAACCAGAAGAGTGACAGCACAGGCACTGTTTCAAAGGATGGAAATGTCATCCTTGTCCTCAAAAGGGACAAGGTTTTTATTATTGGGGGGGGGGTGTGGAATAGGTAATTATTTTTTTAACATTTTAGTAAAGCATATTTTTTCATACTTTTTTTCTCATGTTGAAAATCCATGACAGAACCTACCTGGGGTCAAGAGACCCTCAGGGGCTTTCAGTACTGCCACCTTTGAGTCTGTGATCCCAGAAAGGGAAGCACAGCAGAGCAGTACATGTGCACTCAATGTGCATGCGCATACACACATACATGCTATGATAGATGCCTAACTACTTTCAGATAGAGACTGTGTTCTCTTATCCCTCACTTTATAGTAGCTGGCCCCTGGCACTTGTTCCTGTACCTTCTGGCCTTATTATAGTCCAGGCAAATGACCCATCCATATAGCAACCTCACAGAAGTATTCCCTTTACTTAGTTAACCATATTTTAATGACTGACTGTGTTAGCATTGTGCTCTGTAACTTCACCAGTCCTTTTAGCTGATCTTCACTGCACAAGTTCCAGCAACAGAAGAGTTTTGCTAATCAGGTTCTTGCACCCAAACCTCTGCTGTCTCCGTACCATGAATCCTTATAATAGCCACCAGTACCCAGTATTCATCATCCCAAAGCAGAAACTGGCAAATAAGATGTAGTGTACAATAGAATATTATTCAACCACAGAAAGAAATGAAGACCTCATATCTATGACTATAAAAAAAACAGCATTGTGATACATGGAAGAATCTGGTCATGTGTGACTACCTGCTGGTCCTGTAATTTCATGCACATGACTTATGCAGCATGGGTAGGGAAGGTAGATAGTTGTCCAGATGAGGGTGGGACATGAGGTTTCTTCTGGAGGTGGTGAAATGTTGTAGAATTCGATGGTTGTGATTATAGTGCAGCACTTAGACCACCAAAGTGTATTCTCTAAATGAGTGCTTTTAGAGATATATAAAATATACCACAGCAAGCCCTAATGCTGAGGACACTTTTTCCCACCAAGTTGACCCTGTCCTGGGTGCCAGACTCAGCCATCTGTCCTTCTGTAACCTGCTCTCACACTGTCTTCTTTCTCATGTCACCAGATCTCTTCCCTGAAGAACAGGCTGAAGAAGGTCTCTACAACCACAGGCGATGGGGTGGCCAGAGCCTTTCTCAAAGCCCAGGCTGCTTTCTTTGGCAGCTACCGGAATGCACTGAAAATTGAGCCGGTGAGTAGCCTCGTCGCGTGTGACAGCATCCATGTTTGGTTAGGGATCCGATGGCTATGAAAAATCCTTGGTTCACCTCAAGAAGGTGTGTTGTGTGTTTGTGTGTAGTAGAGGGTCTTGGGTGAAGGAGTCTTACGAGGCCTTTGTTTCTGTGAAGGGAAGACTTGAAAGCACCCCCCTGCCTGTGTTAAATCACATGCCAGGTCCTTCATGGTTGTCCAGCTCTCACTGAAGGTTCACAGGTCAACTGATAGTGACAATTAGCTCTACTTTCCAAATGAGAACACCAAGGGTTCAGGGAAAAGAATGGTTTGCCAACAGTTCCAAAGCTCATGATTTTGTCCTATGCCTCACTGCCCCCTGTCTTTCAAAAGGTCTCCTCATCCTAGAGATTCACTTTTTGATGGCTCTTGTATATATAATCATGGTTTAAATGACAGCAACACACAGCTCCAATTCTGACATGATCTTGGGCCCAGGCAAACCAATCAAGTGTTAAGAGTTGGTATAATTAAGGAAAATGTTGTCCTCACCCCTGTCTAGGAGAGTGGAAGAGCTGGCCCACTATTTCTCCAGGGTTGATTGGACCCAGCAAGCTGGACACATTTTCACCCTGGTACTTACCTCATAGTTTTCACATGCATTTCTAGAATCCATGTTGCTAGATACGAGCTGGACATATGAGCCCCCAGAGTAGTTGTTTTTGGTTGAGATTGACTGACAGGCTCTGGGTTAAAGAGCAGAAACCCAGGAGTTTAAAGGATGGCTTTATACTTCTTAGATTTATAAAAGTTGAAAAAATCACTCCATGAGGTTAAACTTTACTTTCTTCACCTGCAAAATTTGAATAAGCCTGCTTGCCTGTCACGTCTGGTTGCTGTCAGCATCACACAAGCCCTAAAATTTGTCAGAGGAAAGGTGAGACCTGCATGGGGTCTGATGAGTGAGGCTTGAAGGAACAGAACTGAAATGCCCTACCATGCTGCAAATGTGGGCTGTTGAGCATATTACGACTTAGCGGCAATACTCCTGTGTCTGGAGTGGGAGGTTGAACTGAGCCAGATGTGGCAGAGGCTTGGATGTTGTCTAGGAGTGTGCACTTTACTCTGTAGGAGCATATTGTTCTGAGTGAAGATGTGATATGCTGATGGCAGGTTTGAGCAGTCAGACAATATTGGGCTATACCAGGAGAAGTTTCCATGGTGGAAGAAAGGACTTGACCAAGCAATAGATGAAATATAGGAGGCACATGGCTTATAATGTCAAGTGGCTCCTGAGATTGGGAAGAGGAGAGAGGATGGTGATGCTTCTGGTAAGAAAGGGGAAAGCCTGATACCATGGTATTCATATCAGTGGGATTTGTAATGGAAATGAATTGGCAAAGACTTAATGTTCACAGTAAACATTGGTAAGATGCCTTATGTATCTGTATAACTCTGCGTAATACATACTATAGATATAATATTATACACACACACACACATACATACAGGTTTGGCTGTAGATGTGGCACATTTCCTTGAATCTATGTTATCATTTGGTCATAAGATACTCCTTTGTTGTAGATGTACCTTTGCTGTGGTGTTAAAGAAAAGAGAGCATGACATCAATTATCAGACACATCCATGTTTCAGTGGGAAGTTTTTATCTAAGAATCGATGAGATATGACAGAACCATCATGCTTTCACTCTCATTCATCTGTGCAAGAGTAGCTTTTGTCTGTAAAGCAAAATGGAAAACCAGAAGGCCTGAAGTTTCCCATTTAAGTGTTGTGCTGATAGTGATCACCTTGTTACCTAAGTGGGTTTTAAGCTTGTAAATTTAATTATATCAGTTTCTCCTCATCTGAAAAATGGAATAGTACAGGTCCTCTTGCAAAACTGTTTAGAATGACTGCAGAGCACACATGAATGTGAAAAGCTACTGCAAGGCTGTAAGAATGGCATGTTAGGTAATGATCTGGGATATGGGGCAGACAGTGCTACAGGACAGGAATGCTTCCCATTGATCGTATCTTTTAGCCATTTGTATGCCTATAAAATTGTACCAATTGGAGCTAAAAAGATGGCTTAGTAGTTAAGAATGCATATTATTCTTATAGAAAACCTGAGCAGTTCCCAGTACCTACATTAGGTGACTCACAACCACCTGTATGTAATTTGTGCATCAGAAGATCTGGTACCTTCTTCTAGTCTCATGAACAACACTCTTCAAGCACATAGACACACCCACACATACTCATGACAGATAGATAGATAGATAGATAGATAGATAGATAGATAGATAGATAGATAGATAGATAGATAGATAGATAGATAGATAATGTGCATTATCTACCTAGTTAGGACTAGATAGTTAGGTTGGAGATGTAGCTCGGTAGTAGAAAGCCTGCCTAGTATGCACAAGGCCCTGAGTTCTAACTATTGCACTGAGAGAATAAAATAAAATAAACAGCACTTGTTCTTGGCTAAAATGTTTTAAGAAACAGAACTAGAAATAAGCCCCCTGGTCCCATCATCTAGAGTTGAAGTGGTGTCTCTTGTCTTCTATTTGCTTTTGGTTCATTTTGATTGGAGTCTTGAGTTTTAGTTTAGTTTTGTTTACTTCTTTAAAGCTTTTGAGGTATCCTTGACAAATCCAGTATCCCATTTCCTAGTCGTTTTTGCCTTTTAGTTATGAGTAAGCACTTTTTACATCATATAAAATCTCTTATCAAATATCATTGATGAAAGCCTCTGGACCACAGTTACCTGGGAGGCTTCCAAAAGGGTAAATATGTAAGCTCAATGACAGATTGTTATCTAGTTCCTGTGATCTGAAATCAGGGCCAGGGACCACACATTATCCTGTTGCTGGCCTTTATTGACTTTTGTTGAGATTTCCAAATTTTAAGTCACACTGATAAGATCATCTTTTCCTAAATCTTAATGTATAATTTGAATGATTTTTCTTAAGCATTTTCCCTAGCATGGATTTACTGAGTCAAAGGATCCAAAAATATTTAAGGCTTTGGTGCTGAGGAGAAAAGAAATGGGTGACTGGGTACACAGCAGAGTGGAGGAGCAAAAGACTGAGAGAGAACCTGCAGAGAAGAGGACCCTCAGTAGCCCAGGAGTCTCTGCTGGCCCCTCTGCCACGCCTGCTCTTCATATTTGAGTGTTGCTGTTCAGACTGGTGTGGTGGCCTCCCACCCAGAACAGGGCTCTGTGGTAGTAGGAAACTGGTGAACTCAGAGCAACCACTTGCATTGCTGTCTGCTCTGCTCCTAAAGCTGTGACCTAGGGTGCCTTCACACCTCTGAACCTTAGTTTCTTTCCATGCAGTGCCTGCTTCATGCAGGATTGTAGTGAAACTTAAATAAGCCCAGCCCAGGGCCTGCCTGCCAGCCTCAGAACAGCCAGCCTGTCTCCTGTTCCTCACAAGGATTCCTCTCCAGCTAGAAGTATTTGGGAAGCTACTGCGGGGCCAGTTGATCCCTGCTTGCCTGTGTAGAAGGACCACCCCTGAAAGGCTCCTGCCTATGGCTTAGAGCTCACTTGAGAACCTTTTGAGTTTTTTCCTACTGGAAACATTCAGAGTGCCTTTCTCTGGCATCAGAAGAAAGGAAAAGGCCCTCTTGTTGAGGCTGCTTCATACTGGGCCTAACCTGGGATGGGTGGGTCTTTTCAGGGCCAGGTGAGCTGTTTAAAAAGGACTTCCCTTAGTCAAAAAATGAGAAGATGAGAGAACAACTGTGTCTATCCTTCCTCAGCGTCTTTCCACAAATCAGAGTGTAGTTCACCTTCAGCTGGCTTTCCAGCGACAATCTACCCAATTTACCTGAACTTTGCCTTGTCCATTTTACAGATGGGGCTGAGGCTCTCCTGGGCAGTGTCTCCCCAGAGTGTAGGAGAGCAGAAGGAAACTCCAAGACAGTTTCTTCCACTGCACTCTCTGGCCTATGTCTGTATTGGTTCTCACATGTTCCATCCTGTGCCAAGTATAAGCCATGGCCCAGAATGTAGGTGTCAGCCAGTGTATTTTAACCCATTAGATAGAAGAATGGGTGAAAGATATGAATGTCAAAGTGGTATTGGAGGCAGGGGTTGACCCCGGGCTTGTGTTCCATGTGCATGTATTATTCCCTGTCCTATCTGGAGGCTCTGGAGTTAGCTTCTCCCTGGAAGAGGGAAGGTGTCCACAGATCACAGGGGCATGTGATCCACTTTTCAGTTACCTGGAAAACATCAGTGGCAAAGCCCAGGGTATTTAACAATGTTGGCCAAACCAACTCCTTTTTCCCACTTAAATGACAGAACCACAAGCATCCAAAAAGCCCTGTTCGGAGAACCTCTTTATCCATGTCAAGCCAGCACAGGCTCCAGCTCATTTATTTAGGCCTTTTCTTGCTCTCTGACACGCCTCCTGGTAGTTGCCAGGCAACTCTGGGAGCAGCAGTGTGTGTTAGGGATTAACTAGTTAGTGCTGGGGTCCTTTTTAGCAAGAAGGAGATAAAAGACAAATGATTTTAATTGCTATGCAAAGGGTTCATTATCTGCTTGGTGGAAGAATGCAACTTTCACAGAGTAGGATAGTAGTATGGTTCTCAAATTGTCTTGAATGGCTCCCTTCTCCCTCCTAGAGAGAAGCATGCTTTTTTAAAAGATTATTCTGCTTTTCTCCTTTGTTTAAAATGATATCCAGATATCTGAGCAAAACTGACCCATCCCTTTTGAAACTCACTGGCCTCGGTTTTGAAGATTTGTTGTTTCTGTGCACTCTCAACTTCTCTACATGGAGTCACCCCAGGGCAGAGCACATGAGGGTACATCCTCTGTATTTGCCCACTGTGGGTACTGGAGATACCTGCTCAAAGAGTTGAACCTGGGCATGTTGGCACCTGGAGAAGTGGCTTGTTATGTTTGTGAAACATTACAAGTACTCTTTTTTCAGTTAGCTAGTAATGCCCTCTTAGGGCTAATCCGCGACCCTGCCTTCCTAAGATGACAGGAGCCCAGATCCTGCCCATAGTGCTGGGGTGAATGCCATAAACAAGCTGTATAAACATGAAGCGTCCAGCTCAGTTTGCTTCTACGTTCTCCGTGACCAACACTCGTGCCACCCACCTTATAGCGCTTATTTTTGCACATGATTCTGCTGAGTCATATTTATTCACCTAAAAATCCTTGAAGGCCATAGAAGTTAAAATAAAGACAGATTGATAGCTTGGCTTTCAAGCATGAATGCATCAGGCTGTGTTGCAGCAGGTTGGAACTATTCCACGTGCATCAGAATCCTGCTTGAGTAACATTGTTCATCTCCTGGGTTTACATAGAGAAACCTGTATTTATGCTTACCTTTTGAGCTATGGAAAATTATTCTTAAGTAGAAAAACTAAGACATCACTACAACCCCACCAGTCATGTGGGTATTGCATTTATTTGTTTTCCATGATACAAAGGGTATCCAGAGCTCAGCAGATTAAAAGTTAAAGTCCATTTCTTCCACATTGAATGTGGCATCATGTACATTTTACACAGCATGACACTGAGTAAGCCTCAGCCATTATTGCCCTGGCCACACTCCCCTGCTGGGCTGTTAGGTTGTTCCCAGCTTTCATTACTTTAGGTATACCCCACCAAACATCTCTGTGAATAAAGCTTTGGGGTATTCTTATTTCTAAGCCTCTTGGGTAGAAGAAATTTAAGTGTGTGCAGGAGCCAGACTATGGGTGCCAACTGTCCCAGTGTGGGGTAAAGGCCAGTTTCAGCTGATTCACATGAGAGAGACTCAGAGTGGGACATACCAAGGATCTTTGATGGGCTGTGGTATACATGGACTCCTAGAGCACTCATAGGGTAGTGACTAATTTCCCATGTTTCCATTTTGAGCCAAAAAGGACTTAGACTTAAGACACTAAGCTTCAGCACAGATGAGAAAGGAGGAAACCAATAGAGTGGAATGGGTGCCTATGGCCATGTACAGACCCTGTGACCCTCCCCACATCTTAGGAATGGACTCTTACTCTGTCTTCAGACATTCTTTTTCAGTTGTACGAAATATAAGATTTGTTGTTCTGACCATTGAAAATGACATAGCTCAGGGGTTGCTATGTTCATAGGGCTGTACAGCCATCACCACTGTCTGCTTTTACATTCTCTTATTCCTCTCAACAGATCCTGGGTGTGCATTATCCAGTAACTTCTTGTTTCTAGCCTCTGTAGTCCCTAGGAAGTGGGAAGGTGCCATTTTGTCCCTATGTCTGGCTTACTTCGTGTGACATAAATTTAAGGTTCACCCAAGTTGCAATAGATACCAAAATGCCATCCGTTTGTAAGACTGAGCATGAGCATGCTCAGTCCATAATAGCCTACGCATGTGCAAACCACTTTGTGTTTTTCCTTCCTCTGTTGACCTCACAGACTCTTCCTGTTAATCCAGGCTTTATAAAGGCGAATTGTCTCGCCTCTTGGCTCTTGTCAAAGCTCTATTGAATGTGTACAAGCATTGTACCTTGTAGAGGAGTTGCTGCATTCTGGGTTAATTCCAGGTTTAACGTTTGGTCTGATTTGTGGAGCAGAGATGGAACCCAGGACTTTATACATCCTTGCTATTCTCTTCCACTGAGCCACACCTCAGCCCTGTGGAACTACCAAATTGTTTTCTTCACAGAACCCATGCTTTCATTGCATGCAGAGTGGTGCAGACATGAAGGAAAAGTTTGTGAAAGATTGTCTTGTTTTCCCATTTGTGTGGACAAGCAGTCTGGGAGTTAGAGCCAGAGCCTGAGCTGCACAGGTTCTCTGCAGAAAACAGGACTGAAGAAAGGTGCTCCTGCTCTCAGAAGCTAGTGCTCACACCCTCTCTCTCTCCTCCCTTTCCCCTTCTACCTCTGCCTCCCTCTGAACTACTGGTCATCTGAATTCAAGATCATATCCTGAGGATGGAGCAGAGAATGATGCTCCCAGCACTGGGCTTTTTAGGGTTACCACAGCAGCTCTGTGGTAAGGGAGCTAAGGTGGTCCAGTGAAAGGAAAGCATGGCTTTGATTCTGTCATACTAGTGGATGTATTTGAAAGTCTTGATTCTCACAATTCTCGTCTGTAAATGGAAATAGTACCTACTTATGATTATTTCAAAAAATAATGCTGGTAATGATATTGGCTGAAAGTTGGCCATTCCTGGTTGACAGGAAGGTGAAGTGGGAAGAGGAAAGAATGGGACTGCTGCATTCCAGAACAGTGGTGTCCATGTGTGCACAGCAGGACACCTGGAACCATGCAGCTCACACAGCTCATGACCATTCCAGTTTTCACTTTTGAGCTAACAGGGGAAATACATCTTTTATCTCAAATGCTACCGAGTAGAGTTGAACAAAATCCCATGTTTAATGACTTTCTTTAATAAGCTTTTGCTATTTGTTCAACTGTGTGGTTGCTCCCAACATTTTCAGGCAGGCATGGCTCAAGATGAAGACATTCACCAGAGTCAGTTTTTAAAATATATCAGAGAAAATATAATTGAAACATTTTTTTTTCTATTTCTATTTTCTATTTCTATTTCTATTTCATAAGAAAGAAAGAGAGATTTTGCTGTTGGGTGCTGGCACCAAATTGGCCACAGCACAGACACTAGTACAGCTCAGGAGGCTGCTACCTCAGAGTCACACAGCAAGTTCCAGAGGAACTGAGAACCATTGTTCTAGTAACCTGCTGCCCAATTGAGTAAGCACCTAAGTGTGAAAAGATGCAAACTGGCAGGAAATGTGCTTAAATGTTGTGATCAAGCCTGACTGAGCATTTTCAAAGTGCACCCATCACTGAACCTCCAGAACACTTGAAAAGGTGAACTACAACCAGCATGTTACAGGTGATATCAGCGGGGCTCTGGGCCTTGACTTGATCTCATTTGATGGTTGGTCCTGCCTCCTCTCTTGTGTTGCTCCTTTCAGTAGATTCAACAGGCCCTCACATAGTATCAGTACATGTCCAGCTGGTGATTGCTGGTGAGAGGACGAATGCCCTCTTTCTATGTTTAGAGTGGAGGTCATATTTTAGTGGAGCCACTTAGGTTTTTTTTTTCCACACCTTTAATCCCAGCACTCAGGAGGCAGAAGCAGGGGGATCTCTGAGTTTGAGGCCAGTCTACTGAATGAGTTCCAGGACAGCCAGGGTTATAAAGAGAAACCCAGTCTTGGGGGAGGGGGATGAGTTACCTAAAGCATCATCTGACATAAGCTGACATACACACAAGCATGTCAACATAAAGCGAAGGCCTGGTCAGCAACTGTCTGGTAGCTGACCAGAGCCATTTAGGGTCTGAAAAGGATCATGTGTGATGTTATCATGCAATCATGCACAGTCTTTATTCTCTTTTTAGGTTATGTGTGCAGGAAGAGCTTGGCCCAAGGATTGACTGTGACAACAATAGTGCTGTATATTTGTTAGAATCAGAGGCAAACAGAAGTGGTTACAGTTTGCCATGTTTAAATCAAACAGTCTCATTATGTGACCTTATGCCTTTTCAATGAGACCTGAAAAGGAAATATTTCTGATTAATTTCCAATGATAACACTTGACAGTATGGAACCACCTGTGGCTTTGCATGCATAGCCACACTATGAGCTTCTGATGTGCAGGACATGCTATTCTTTCTCGCACCTGGCCTATAGTGTCCATGGCACCATGATGTTTGTGTGACATAGTATGAGCAGAGGATACTGTCAGGCTCCAGGGGGCAGGGAGTGGGATAGGCTCTGCAGTAGATGTCTGTCACCACCTCATAGGAGGAGCTGGAAGCCTGGTCCCGAAAGGCAGTGGGGTGCCATGTTCCTGGGTACCTGGTTGATACCTAGGATATTGTCAACAGCCATCCTTTAAATGAATGAAGTGATTATAACTCTTACAATGGCATTTGTTGTTTGGGACCTGCAAAGCAGTTTTGTTAAATAAATCAACACTTTTAGTCTTAAGGAAAAGAAAAGACTATGGGGCATTTATCCTGTTGGGGCTTTTTACACAGGATAGGACCTTTGTTGCATTTTTCAGTCACCATACAGGGAGAGTGGGATAGCCCATTTTACTGACAGGAAACTGAGGCCAGAAAGTATCGCTTTTTCAGAATGGCAGAACCAGAATCCCACTCCTCCATCTGCCTGTGTCTGGGGGCCATGCTCTTTGCCCCACAGTGGGGATGACCATATGGTCTGTGTTACATACTGTTTGGGAGCCTTTCTGAGAAAACTGAGCTGGTTTTTCTCAGGAGTCAGTTCCTCTAATCTGTGTGAATGTTTCTTGACAAATACAGGTTAAAATAACACCATTTATTAACTATTCTGCAAAGGGGAAATGTCAAATTTTTATATTTCTTTTTTAAAAACATTCCCTTAATAAATAATTTTAATTGCCTAATATTTTGTTGTTTAAATATTTGATATTTATAGTGATAATTGGATGAATAGGTAAAACATGAGTTTGAATACAGCCTTCCCCTCCTGTCCTGTGCTGACACCTAGTGGTAAGCTTCCTCACAACAGCTTATCAGCCATGCTCATGTTCTCAGCTCATTTTAGGATTTTTTTTTAAGCAATTATTCTCACTATAATAAAAGTAACTGCATTAATAAAACTCTGATCTATTAAAGATCCCTGTAACCATAGTTTTTATTTTAATTTGTGAATTTTAAGTCAGTTATTATCAAACCTTGATAGTAGAAAATGCTACAGGCATTTGAAAATCTGGAAATAAATGTGTGAACTTTCAATGGCCCCAACCAGCTACCAAACCTGTCCTTAGATACAAGCGGCATGCTCTAACAAATAAGACCCGGTCACTAGTCTTAAGGACATTACAGGGGTGGAGGCCAAAAATGAGCAGTAGGGCTGCAGTCAGGACGTAACTTCAGGAATGGAGTACTGTGGGAAGTGGCAAGGAAGGGTAGCTTCCCAGGGAGGCCAGCACCTGGATGAGATCCTTAGGGGCAGGAAAGAAGCAGCACATGTGGGGGTTGGGAGTCTTGGAGGAGCATTGCATAGACAGAAAAGGGTTTAGTCCCAATGTGTGATCTAGCACCTCCAGAATAGCGTTCCTAGAATTGGAGGTTGATGGGCTTTTAACCTCACAGATTTTGGAATGAATATTCCTGTCGCCTACTGCAACTGTTTTATATATTTACAGAGCATCATGCTGGAGCCCTACTGTTTAGAAAAACAATACGAGGTTCATTTTGCTTGACCCAGCGCTTTTCAAAAACCCTTCCCTTGCCACATCCATGTATTCCATCTGACTCTTAACTCCTCTCAATGGTTTGGGAAACACTGCTGTGGCTGATATGGACAATGGACTCGGGACACTAGCTGTGTTCTTCTTACCTAAGTTCTGACTGTAAATCTCAGAAGAAAAAAAAAACAAGTTTGTTCTTTTTCCAAAAGATTTTTTTGTCTGATCAGAGAGAGAATTTTGGACAACAGGTGATATTGAGACCCAGTTCCCAACCTTCATAGCATAGGGCCATTGGCTGCCATTTGTTCCCGAGGTCCAGCAACTTAATCAGTTTGTTAGATTAATCCAACCCAGGACAACAGAAAGGGGTGCTAATAAAAGGAAGTGGGCGAACACATTACAGAGGAGATGGACTCAAAGTGGCAGAGAGGACCAGCAATGGCTATTGTGGTGTTCCCAAGGCTGAGGAACAGTTGACTGTGTTGAAACATGCAGTTGGGATGGAGCGGGGACAGGAAGAAGTCTGTGCGGAGACAAGGAGAGACTTAGCAAGACTTAGCATAGTGATAAGGGTACCATGGAGGCTGCAGCATGGATGCTTGAATTGCACAAGGACAGACTATTGCTGGGCAGCCTTCCCATACAGGCAGTGAGAGTGGGGTGGTAGCATGCAAGCTTCCCCTTCCTGCATTTTCTCCTCCATGTCTCATCGATGCTTCACCTGGGTCAAACCAGGTGAGCAGCCAGCTGGTCTAGAGACAAGGAGCTCCACGTGCAGTGATTGGCCACATGTGTGCAGTGTAGAGCAGGAGTATAGGGACAAGTCTCAACCAGATAGTTAACTATTTATGGACCCTCTTCCTTAGCAATTAGTCCATGGTGAACAGCATAATGAAGTCCCTTGGGTTTTCAGTAGACTTGATGCAAACCTAGACTCTATCTCTTCCAGCTTTGTGTCTCCAGACAAGTTACTGTACCTTCCTGAACCCCATTTCCTCAATTATAAATCAAGGAAGAAAAAGATACCTTCATGGGACCTCAATGATCTATGTCTGGCTTACCCATTAGTAAACAGGAATGTCAGAAATTTGCACATATTGATTGGCTACCTCCAAACTTGAGTGAATTTAGTGAAGTCTCTTGCATAGGGATGATAAGCAAGTAGAGGTTCCATTTGCATTTGTACTGTGGTCATCTCCTCAAAGCTGGCAGGTGGGGAAAGCTTGTAAAGCATACTCTGGGTAACCCCATCGTTGGAGAAGTACTCTATATGTATTGTTGAATTCATTTGGAAACAGTTAAAGAAAAATTGAGATTCTGGGAGAGCTAGCATTAAAAAGCTGTGAAGCCTTGAGCATCCTCCTCCCTGAACCACAAGATTTTCATTTGCTAAGTGGGGCTAAAAATGCCACCCTCATGAAATTGCTTTGAGAATCAAATGCAATGGCAGATGTAAAGTCCTTGTCCGTGCTCTTCCCTGCCCTCCACCAGAAGCCTTTTATCCAGCAATGCCCAATTCACCAGCAGTCACATTCTATGGAGGCGTGGCAGGAGTTTGGAAAGCCTTTAGCTGGAGATTATTTTATGTTTGGTTTGCTGGTCCCTGCTAGTAATGTGACCTGGCAGGTCTCTGCTCAGCCCTGTTCCTATCAGTCACAGCTCACTTGTATTAATTCCTATATTACTTGCCTGCAACTGTCTTCAGCCGCTTTCCTACTGCACTGCATTTCACTCTCATCTTTACAGCATCAACAATGGCCCGTAGGGTTTGAGGTTGTCCTGAACAAGTCAACTGCCAGCTTAAAAGGTCATAAGCATCTAGTTTCTGAAGGGAGCTTCCCTTCATGGGCAATGTCAAACAAAAATAGCATGAGAGAAAGGCACCTAGTATTTATGGGCTTCTATTCTTTTTCTTTTGTTTATATTTTCTTAGGTAAATGTGCACAGTGTTATTCCTGATGTGCTAGATAGGAAACTTGAAGCAGGGAGAGTTGAAATCACTTAGGTTAACACTGGGAGCAAGTCTTTTCAAGGCCTTCCTCTACACACCCTCTTCTTGATGTACAATAGTGAGCAAAATGAAGTCCCTAAGCTGGGTATGTGCATCTATAGTTGAACCTACCCCAGAAGCTGAGATGGACAAATCCCTAGAGCCTAGGAATTTAAAGCCAGACTGGACAATATCACAAAGCCACACACATATACCCCCCTCCCCAATAAATTAAGTTATATCCAGCCCCTGAAACAACTATTCTAGGAAGACATGGGTAGGAGATATGATGATGAGCATAGTGAATGGCAAGAAATGCAAATAAGCAAATAAAGGATCTGGCCAAATTGTCAAGTGAGGTAGGTGCTGGGAGAGAGACTAAGGCTAGCCTGGCTAGTCTACACTGTCCCAGCTGTATCTTATCATCTTGATGATGGTTTCCAGAGCCTAGCATGGGTTTCCTCCTGTGGAATGAGCCTTCAATCCACTCAGGTGATTGCCTTTATAACATTTCTTTCACTATTGCACCCATGGGCATATCTTGCCATGCTAGGCATTATTTTAGTCCACAGAGAAAACAGCTGGGTAGGGTATTGATAACCTCCCTCCACATCCTACATAAGCTTCCTCTGGCGTGAAAGCCATCAGGGAGGACGTTTCTGTTCATTACCAGTTTGATTTCTCCATGTCCTGTGACCAAAATGATACACACAAATTTCAATGAAATAAGTTGTCCTAATTAGTTGCTTTCTATTGCTGCACTAAATGGCATGACCAAAAGTACCTTAGGGAAGAAAGGATTTATTTATCCCAGTCACAGTAGATTATTGAGGGAAGTCAAGGCAGGGACTCAAGCAGGAACCAGGTCCATGGTAGAAAGCTGCTTGCTGGCTTACTCACCGTGCCTTGCTCAGACTACTTCCTTATATACCCAGAATCACCTACCCAGTGGTGGTCCCACCCACAATATACTAGGCTCTCCTACATCAGTCAATAATCAAGAAAAGGCTGGTAGATGCAATTTCTCAGTTGAGATTCCTTCTTCCAAGATACACCTAAGGATTGTGTGAAGTTGACAAAAGTCAACCAGCACAGAAGATAAATGTGGATAAGAGCTTTTCTGTGCCGTTTATGCATAGAAGTCATTTTTCTTGCTAAAAACACCCCATGATTTATACTTCCCTGAGTATTGTCCAAGTGTGTCTGAGACTGGTGAGTGTATTAAAGTCTGATGGTAATCTTAATTTTCTTTCTTTAGTCAGTGTTCTTTCTTACTAGATGCCAATGGGTGGTCATTGTTTCTCTCATCCTCTCTCTCCCTCCCTCCATTCCTTCTTCCCTCCTTCTTTTTCTTTCTCCCTCCCTTCCTTCCTCCCTCCCTCTCCATGACTCCTTCCTTCCCTCTCTGTCTCTCTGTCTGTCTGTCTCTCTCTCTCTTTCTCTCACATACACACAGCAGTTTGACTAAACTGTCTGAAGTACCTGTTTTGTTTCTGTAGTCTCATGTGTGTTACATAGCTCCTCAGAATATTTGAAATAAGTTTTAATTATGTAGAAAACATACAATATTGTACATCAAGATGTTTTATTTAATCATAGATTTTTTTTAATTTTATTGATTTTTATTAAGCTCTACATTTTTCTCTGATCCCCTCCCTGCCTCTCCCCTCCCCTTCAACCCTCTCCCAAGGTCCCCTTGCTCCTAATTTACTCAGGAGATCTTATCTTTTTCTGCTTTCTACTTCCCATGTAGATTAGATCTATGTAAGTCTGTCTTAGTATCCTCATTGTTGTCAAAGTTCTCTGGGATTATGGTTTATAGGCTGGCTTTCTTTGCTTTATGTTTAAAAACCACCTATGAGTGAGTACATGTGATAATTGTCTTTCTGGGTCTGGGTTACCTCATTCAAAATAATGTTTTCTAGCTCCATCCAATTTCCTGCAGAATTCAAGATGTCTTTTTTTTTTTTTCCTGCTGTGTAGTAATCCATTGTGTAAAGGTACCACATTTTCCTTATCCATTCTTTAGTCGAGGGACATTTAGGTTGTTTCCAGGTTCTGGCTATGACAAACAAATCTGATACGAACGTAGCTAAGCACATGTCCTTGTGGCACTTAATCACAGATTTTTAACTTTGCTTTTTTTCCTTTTTCTTCAGAGTGTCTTAACTAGCCATGTTCTTAGTCTTCTTTGCCTATCTTCAATATTTCTTACTTTCTTTATTTTCTTATTTTTCCTTGGAAGAATTTTATATTATTATTTAAATTAATAATGATTTCTTTAAAGCATTCTTTGATGAGTGAATATGTCTCTAATTTCAATCCTTTAGCTTTTTGTTCTTAGATTTCTAAAATTTTATGATTAAGATATGTACTTCTTTCATGCCTTGATGTCTTTAGTTAGTTTTAACATGATGCATACTTTTTAAAATTATTTTTTAAAGATATATTTATTTATTATGTATACAACTTTCTGCCTCCATGTATACCCAAACGCCAGAGGAGGGCGCCAGATCTCATTACAGATGGTTTGGAGCCACCATGTGGTTGCTGGGAATTGAACTCAGGACCTCTGGAAGAGCAGACGGCGCTCTTAACCACTGAGCCATCTCTCCAGCCCCTAAAATTATTTTTTATTTTCATTTTGTGTATATAAATGTTTTATCTATGTACATCTACCACATGCATGCAGTGCCCATAGAGACCAGAAGAGGTTATTAGATCTCTGTTGCCAACCATTGGAACTGTCACTTGAGTGCTAGGAACTGAACCCACATCCTCTGAAAGAGCAGCCAGTGCTCTTAACCACTAAGACATTTCTCCAGCCTCTTATTTTTAAATTATGTGTATATGTGTGTTTGTGCAGGACTATGTACATGAGAGCTTAGAGACTAGAGGTGTCAGATCCCCAGAGCTGGAATTATAGGTGGTCATGCTAGGAATAGAACCCAGGTCCCATGAAAAAGCAGTATATGCTCTAAACCTCTGAGCTATCTTTCCAGCCCCAGGATATAGTTTTAATCCATTTTATGCTTCTATCTTTTAGGCAAGCTTTTGTGGTCCATAGGGATATTATTCTGGCCACTTTTTCTCTCATAATTCTTTTGTGTGGCATTTGACCTTGATGCTTCCTCATTGTTTGTTGTAGGCAGAGGCTGCTTGTTCATTTCCCAGCCACCCAGACCTGAAATAATCACACAGGAACACTGCTTGGCCAATGACTAACATATTCCTAGCTAGCTCTTACTTCTTAAATTACCCCATTTCTATTATTCTGTGTATCGCCACAAGGTGATGGCTTAGTGGGTAAAGTTCTAGCAGCTGTCTCCTCTGACAGCTACATGGCATCCCTTTGACTCTACCTACACTCTCTCTACATCTCTGTTCTGGTTTTCCACCTGGCTTTACTTTGTTAAGCCATTGGCCAAAAGAAGCTTCTTTATTAACCAATGGCAATAAAACAGTCACAGTATACAGAGGGGAATCCCACATCAGCTTGTCTTGTGTAAAATTGGGTTTCCTGACTTTAGAATGAAATGGAGTTCAAGAAAGCCTTTCTGAATCTCAGGACTGGCACTCCTGAAAGCGCTTTCAAGATCAGCAGCCACCCTCTGTTGTTTTCCAGCCTCTCTCCCTATTTTGATCTGTAACTGCTTCTCCCTTCTCTCTGGTCTGTGTGCTTCTCAGTAGATCAAACCCTGCCCCCAGGACTCTCACTTCTGGAAGGGAGCCCTGATGTTTTCCCATGAAAAGCCAGAGGTCTCATGGGGCTATTGAACAAGACCACACCAACACTGCAGAGGCTGGCATCCATGCAGTTCTGGGAGCTGTTCTCAGCTGGGCCAGCATGCTTCTGCATGCCCCTAATGGTGTTTGGAGCTTCCCCTGCTCTTAGGTCTGTTGACACAGACGCCAGCACTGAGCGGGTCTGTCAGTGGTTCCATACAAAGTGCTCACCCACTTGAAGTTTGGGGTCCTGGTTGATATAGTTTTGTTGGACATGCTGCACTTTGTCTCAGGACTTGCTATTTATTCTTCTTTTTTATGTGGAGCTTTGAAAAGGTTAGAGCATGCCAGGAAGTGGTGGTGCACACCTTTAATCCCAGTACTTGAAAAATGGGGGAAAAGAAAAAGAGGGTGGAACACAGCACTACCAGTCTGCTGCTTCTACCCAAACCCCAGAATGCAATGCCCCTTTCTGTTTTTTCTATTTCTCCTTGAGAAATCCAACAAAATATAAAGTGTCTTTATCAATGGTATTAAGTGCCCTCATGCAACAAACATGTAGTGGAGGAAGCCAGAGCAGAAAGCTCAAGACTCTTTCAAGCCCTGCTGAGTGCTCTGGAGGACAAAAAAAAAAAAACTGAGGAAGGTAAGGATGAGAGGGAACCTAGGGTGGGGAAGGGGAATGGGGTTCTTGATGCTCTTCTCAGAAGCAGGGCATCTGAGCCTTAACCTGAAAAAGAAATATACAGGCAGATAGCCAGGCTTGGAGCAAGCACAGAGACCCAAGGCAGAAGTGTGTTGGTGTGAGTGAGGGACAGATGCGAGATGGAGCTACTGGAAGAACAGGAAGCAAAGGAGCAGGCAGGTGAACCATCATGAAGGACCATGTATGCTTGGGGAAAATACACAGATTTTTACCCATGCACAGAAGAAACCAGTGGAGGTACTTTAGACATGACCATAGCATGATCCAGTTTAACTCTTAAGGCATTTATTTATTGGCTTTTCTGTGTGGTCAGAGCCATGGGGGCATAGCATCAAAGTCAGAGAGCTGACTTTGTGCCCAGATTGTGAGAGAACATTATGGCCAATGGAAATGGTAAGTTAAGGCAGCGAACTTGTCCTTCTGGTGCATGAGGGAAAGAGGAACCAGGCTCTCCATCTTTGCCTCCTGACTTTCCTAAAAGAAAGTTTTGGACCTAAACAAATAGGTATAAATAGCCAGTGGGTGGGGGATACATGTCATATACTAAAAGACCATAGGTGCAGTGGGGTCAGGAGGAGGAAGGGAGGGAGAGAAAGTGAGAGAGAAAGACAGAGAATGAGGGAACTCTTTTCAGATTACATAAAGATTTGTATAAATAAACAAAAGCTAAATAGAGATTTGAGTTACAGAGATGGCTCAGCAGTTAAAAGCACTGGCTAATTTTCCCAGTATAAAGGGGTTTGGTCCCCACCACCCACATGGATGCTCATCATCATCTGTAACTCCAGCTTCAGGAGTTCTGATGCCCTCTTCTGGCCTCAAAGAACACCAGACACACACATGGTGCATAGACACACATGCAGGCTGAAAACCCAGACACATAAAATAATAATTTTTTAGTTAGGAGATTTGAATAGATGTTTTACAGGAGAGACAGCATGGATGATTCATAAACTGAGGAAGGAATGCTTGATGAAGACAATGAATGTATCAGCAAAGGTTATGGAGTGTGGAGGAGTGATAGCTCTTGCTAGTAGAAAAGTAAATTAAACCAGAATTTTGGATAATAGTTTGGTATTATCTTATAAAGTTGTTCATTTTGGTTAGGACCAAAAGTGTTCATATTCTCCAAAAATGAGAATAATTCAAATATGCATTATATGATAGTGTCTTTGTGTGTTGTAGACAGCTGGGATAATTAGTGTGTTCCAACTCTAACGTGCATGGCTCCTAGGCATGCACTGCGATGACTTTAAGGCTCAGCAGTAAGCAGAGTGCAAATGATCTTAGGCCATGTACACTTGTGTGACTGAAACTATTAAAGTGTTGGTAGGGTGGGTCTGGGGCGATAGTTCAACCATTAAGATCACTCGCTGCTCTTGTGGAGAACCTAAGTTTGGCCCAGCACCCATTTCAGGCAGTTCACAACCACCTGGAACTCCCAACTAGGAGAGTTGATGCCTTCTTCTGGCCTCCACAGGCATGCACGTCCACACAGTGTACATATAGAAAAAGCCTGTGCAGACACATGAATAAAACAGAATCTTAAAAACAGTGAGTTGGTTTGGTATGGGAGGAGTGACAGGATGAGGAGGAGTGTGAAGACATCATAAAGAAATGTCTGGGGGCTGGAAAGATGGCTCAGTGGTTAAGAGCACTGACTGCTCTTCCAAAGGTCCTGAGTTCAGTTCCCAGCAACCACATGGTGGCTCACAACCATCTGTAACGAGGTCTAGTGCCCTCTTCTGGCCTTCAGGCATACACACAGACAGAACATTGTATACATAATAAATAAATAAACATTTAAAAAAAAGAAATGTCTGTTTCTTTAGCTAAGTATGAAGTTTTCAGATATCCAACTTGTTATGCTGCATCATTTAAGTTGCATAGTCTCATTGATAAATATAAATTGTATGATAAATTAAAACAAACTGAATGACACTGCAGAATAGATGAGGCAATAATTTCCTTTTGTAATATGCTTAAAACCTAAATCTGCTTCCACTACTCTCCAGTTTCAGCTACTTCAGACTTCACAAGGACCCCAAAATGTTGACCTTAATATATTGAGTTTTAGGATTCCCCAGGTTGTTGCAGACAGGGTAGGGTGACTCAACTTGATTATGTTAACATTCTTTACTGTTTGAATCTTTACTCTCAGCCCTTCCCCTTTACTTAATGGATCTTTCATAGAAGTAAGAATTGTGGGCCTCTTTATGACCAGCAGATTGCCCCCTGAAGCTTTGACTAGTTGTGGGACGTTGTTATGGTTCCTCTGTAGTGCAGTATCCGCATTCTGTTCCAGCACCTCCATAATTGACTGGAGTACTCACTCCTTGAGACACCCAAGACCGTCACATACACAAGATATCACAAGCCAGCACCACCCCATCTCTAGGAGGTCCATCTTGCTGAACTCACAAACTGACCTTGAACTAGGTACTAGGATTACAGTGTGAGACACTATACCCATTTCATGATTTTCTTTTTAATGAGAATGAAGTTCAGATAGGAAAACCAATCATACTACTATGGTGAATAAATGTTTTCAGAAACTTACTTGCCATGTTGCATATATTGGACACAGAGCTAGTCTTGTAAACAGAGACTGTACTTTTGTTTCCCAGCTGCCCAGGCCTAAATAATCACACAGAAATTATATTAATTACAACACTGTTTGCCCAATAGCTCAGACATAGTCTAAGCTAGCTCTTACATCTTAAATTAACACATTTCTATTAATCTGTGTGTCACCACAAATAGCTGTGGCTTACTGGTAAGGTTTAGGTGTCTTTCTCCTTTGGCAGCTACATGGCGTCTCCCTGACTCTGCTTACTTTCTCTCCATATCTCTGTTCAGTTTCCCCACCTGACTTTACTCTGCTAAGCCATTGGCTGAAACAGTTTTATTCATCAACCAATGAAAGCAACACATATACAGAAGAATATCCCACATCACTTGACAACCAGCAGCAATATGTGGAAGAATTATAATTCAGACATGGGACTTGGCTCCATAGAAAATACTTTCCATGCCAGAGTGCATCCCCATCCTGTGGAGGGCTTGTTGCTTTTCCTTTTTGTAGATGAAACAGTTCCACATTTGCCATAGAGACTAATAAAGCCAAAATGAGATGGTTCATGTACATGTTAGTGTGTCTGAATTTCCACTGAGGTGTCCTACATGTGCTTCTGCATATGATCGCTGTTTCTAAGTATGGGAAGCCGACACTGCATTATTTATCTACCTCTAAGATGAAGCATCTTTGATGCATGCTGTGCCCTAGGCTGCAGTCTTCCTAGGTCCTTTTTTGTTGATTAACATACACTGAAGTTCTTAGAAGATACAGCCAGACCTCTAAAGATGACTGGTGGATGTGTAGGTCCTATGATGTGGAGCAGTATGTTAGCCCAGTTTCCTTCTGTGGTGGATGAGTATTCTGATGCCTTATAGTTCCTGTTTCTCATAAAGTAGGGACTTTTAAGGGCAGTTAGGTGACTTCCATTTTCTAGATTTCCCAACATAGATTTTACTTGATTTTTTCAAAGTGTACAATGATAAAAGACAGGACCTACCTCCACCCTTGAATCACATTCAAAAGAGTTTCAGTCACAAATGGTGTTTTAGCAACAATGATAGATTAAGGAATGAGCAAAAGTTTTGACCTGAAGTGAAGGACATTCTACCAGATAGCTGGGCTGCATGTTTCAAAAGGTTAATGCCTCACAACAAAGGGAGGCTCGGGGTCTTTTCCAGATTAAAGCACATAGGAGTCAGGATGACTGAATGGAATGTGGGAGCCAGGATTTTTGGTATAAAAAGACGTTTGGGTACAGTTGATGAATTCTGAATCAGAACAGATCTGAAGGTGATATTTTCATCTTACTGATCATTTCCTGATTTTCATCTTTGCACCCCAGTTATGTAAGAGAACATTCTTGACTTTAGAAAATGAATCAACTTCCTGTAACCCTTGTCTTGACATGAGACCATTGCAGCGGATTCAGTGTCAGGATAATTTGGGTATAACATGAACTCTATTTAACTTGGTTTACAGAGATTTCATTCATGAAAACACATGCACAATCATGGAATGCCTGCCAGTTAGCTCCATTCTCTGTGCTTGAGGAGGTAAACTCATCCTTTCCACCACCTGTGCCTCAGGGTTGTTTGTTTACATTTGCTTATTTGAGAGATGTGTCCCAGCATGTATGCAGAGGACTGAGCGCAACTTGTCCTTCTATCATGTGGGTGGGCCCTGGAATTGAACCCAATTGCCAGGCTTGATGGCAAGCACCTTTACTCAATGGAACCATCTCACTGGCCCAGTGTCACAGTTTTGCTCCCCCTTTCATCATTACATGACAAACTCAGAAGTGATACAGCTTTTTCCCCCAGTTCCATGGGCAAACCAGAATTTCAGAGTGAAGTGGTATATTCATGTAGTGCCTATATTTCTTACCTGCTTACATGACAAACATGCTGTTGTTTTTATAGTGTTCTATCATATTTATGCCAAGGCAGTGATGAAGTTTTGCATTGTGTCAGAGCATGGCAATCTGGTTAAAGGTGAAGGCTAATTTTTCCTTTTGTTCTTGCAACTTTTCTGTAAATATGCAATTATGTCAGAGAAGATTTCTTAAAAATCAAGGCACAAATGAGGAAGGAAAAACAAAGAGAAAAAATTCAGATGAGAAAAGGACTAAAGCAGAAGACAAGACATGATCCTGAATATAACTTCTATAGAACAGATAGGAATATGAGTTTACCTTATTTGTAAATGTAAACTACATATATAAAATGGGGGAAAGACACATTTTGGCCCCATACAAAAACTTTTTAGAATACTGTTTTTTTTAAAGAGGGGAATGTCACAGAATACTAAAAAAGTACATATATGAAAATTATATGAATTAACAATTTTAAAATTTAGTCTCTTGTTGAATAATGCAAAGGCTTTAACATATTATACTTGTTTAGGTACGAATCTTACTATTACTATAACTTTAATTCACTTAAAGAAAGCCAACAAAATTCTGACAATAATTGATCAGTTATTTTATAATTTATCAACCTCTGTACTCACTATTTTTTATAAGAATGAAGCGTATATACCACTAAGGAACAATGGTGCCCTTATTGGAGCCATTAAAACAATAGAAAAATAGCACTTTAAGAGCCTCAATAATCACTCTCCATACATGTCACAGGTCATGAAGATAGTTCACTATGAGGAATTGGAAGAGATGGGCTAGAACCACTAGAGTCTCTAACAACTGAGCTTCCAAACATCTTTTTTTTTATGTATTTATTGAGCTCTACATTTTTCTCTGATCCCCTCCCTTCCTTTCCTCTCCTCCCTTCAGACAACCCCCAAGGTCCCCATACTCCCAATTTACTCAGGAGATCTTGTCTTTTTCTGCTTTCTACTTCCCATGTAGATTAGATTTATGTAAGTCTCTCTTAGTGTCCTCATTGTTGTCTAAGTTCTCTGGGATTGTGGTTTATAGGCTGGCTTTTTTGCTTTATGTTTAAAAACCACCTATGAGTGAATACATGTGATAATTGTCTTTCTAGGTCTGGGTTACCTCACTCAAAATAATGTTTTCTAGCTCCATCCACTTTCCTGCAAAATTCAAGATGTTGCTATTTTTTTCTGCTGTGTAAATGTACCACATTTTCCTTATCCATTCTTCAGTCGAGGGACACTTAGGTTATTTCCAGGTTTTGGCTATGACAAAGCAAGCTGCTATGAACATAGTTGAGCACATGTCCTTGTGGCGCAATTGAGCATCCTTTGGATATACCCAAAAGTGGTATTACTAGGTCTTGAGGAAGGTTGTTTCCTAATTTTCTGAGAAATCGCCAGACTGACATCCAAGGGGTTATAACAGTTTGCATTCCCACCAGCAATGCAGAAGTGTTCCCTTTTCCCCACAACCTCTCCAGCATAAATTGTCATCAGTGTTTTTGATCTTGGCCATTCTTTCAGGTGTAAGATGTAATCTCAGAGTTGTTTTGATTTGCATTTCTCTGATAACTAAGGATGTTGAACATTTCCTTAAGTGTCTTTCAGCCATTTTAGATTCCTCTGTTAAGAGTTTTCTGTTTAGATTGGTACTCCAATTTTTTATTTGGATTATGTGTTCTCTTGGTATCCAATTTCTTGAGTTCTTTGTATATTTTGGAGATTAGACCTCTTTCTGATATGGGATTAGTGAAGATCTTTTCCCATTCTGTAGGCTGTCGTTTTGTCTTGTTGACCATGTCCTTTGCTTTACAGAAGCTTTTCAGTTTCAGGAGGTCCCATTTATTAATTGTTTCTCTCGGTGTCTGTGCTGCTGGGGTTATATTTAGAGAGTGGTTCCCTGTGCCAATGCATTCAAGTATACTTCCCACTTTCTCTTCTATGAGGTTGAATGTGGCTGGCTTTATATTGACGTCTTTGATCCATTTGGACTTGAATTTTGTGCCTGGTGATAGATATGGGTCTATTTTCATTCTTCTACATGTTGGTAATAAGCACCATTTGTTAAATATGCTTTCTTTTTTTCATTTGATAATTTTTGCTTCTTTGTCAAAAATCAGGTGTTCGAAGATGTGTGGATTGATATCTGAGGCTTCTATTCAGTTCCATTGGTCCTCCTGTCTGTTTTTATGCCAATACCAGGCTGTTTTCAGTACTGTAGTTCTGTAGTAGAGTTTGAAGTCAGAGATTGTGGTACCTCCAGAAGTTCTTTTATTGTTCAGGATTGTTTTGGCTATCCTGGGTTTTTAACTTTTCTATATGAAGTTGAATACTGTTCTTTCGAGGTCTTTGAAGAATTTTGCTGGGATTTTGGTGGGCAATACGTTGAAACTGTAGATTGCTTTTGGTAAGATTACCATTTTTACTATGTCAGTTTTGCTTATCCAAGAGATCTTTCCACTTTCTGGTGGAAATTTCTTTCTTTAAAGATTTAAAGTTCTTGTCATACAAGTCTTCCACTTGTTTGGTTAGAGTTACTCTGAGATATTTTATGCTATTTGTGGCTATTATGAAGGGTGTTGTTTCTCTGATTTCTTTCTCAGCCCATTTATCATCTGTGTACAGGAGGACTACTGATTTTTTTTGTGTTTTTTTTTGAGTTAATCTTGTATCCTGCTACATTGCTGAAACTGTTTATGAGTTGTAAACGTTCCTTGGTAGAATTTTTGGGATCACTTATGTTACTGTCATATCATCAGCAAACAGTGAGAGTTTGACTTCTTCTTTTTCAATTTGTATCCCCTTGATCTCCTTTTGTTGTCTTATTGCTCTAGCTAGACCACAAGAACTATACTGAATAGATATGGAGAAAGTGGACAACCTTGTCTTGTTCCTGATTTCAGTGGAATTGCTGGGAGTTTTTCTCCATTTAGTTTGATGTTGGCTGTTGGCTTGCTGTATATTTCCTTTATTATGTTAGGTATGTTCCTTGTATCCCTGCTCTCTCCAAGACATAAAGGGATGTTGTATTTTGTGGAAAGCTTTTTCAGCATCTAGTGAGATGATCATGTGGTTTTTTATTTTTCAGCTTGTTTATATGGTGGATTGTATTGACAGAGTTTTGTATGTTGAACCATCCCTGCATCTTGGGATGAAACCAACTTGATCATGGTGGATGATGGTTCTGATGTGTTCTTTCATTCGATGTGCCAGTATTTTATTTAGTATTTTTGCATCAATGTTCATGAGTGAGATTGGTCTGTAATTATCTTTCTTAGTAATATCTTTCTGTGGTTTGGGTAATTGTAGCCTCATAAAAAAAAGTTTGGCAGTTTTCCTTCTGTTTCTATTGTGTGGAATAATTTGAGGAGTATTGGTATTAGTTCTTTGAAAGTCTTGTAGAATTCTGAGCTGAAATCATCTGGTCCTGGGCTTTTTTTTGTTGGGAGACTTTTGATGATTGTTTCTATTTCTTCAGCAGTTATAGGTCTGTTTAATTTGCTTATCTGGTATTGATTTAATTTTGGTAAGTGATATCTATCCAGAAGGTTGTCCATTTCCTTTAAGTTTTCTGGCTGCTTGGGAGCCTGTAGGAAGATTTTTGTTATTGTTGTTTTTCCAGCCATAAATGTATGGTAGCTATTTCTTTTTCATCTATTTCTGTCTAGCAGCCTGAGGGAAATAAACAATATTGGTTTTCCCAAAGAGCAGTGAACCTTAAAGGCTGCCCAAGAAAAGAATGGTCCCTTCATCTTGCCGGCTTGTCAGGAACATGATGAGACTAACACGAGAAACTTAGTTCCCTAATTTAATGTCGTTGGCGGAATCCTCTCCTTTGTAGGAAATGGCTTTGATACTAAGCTCATGACTCCTGCCTTTCACTCCTTTTATCATGGTAGGTGGAGTGCAGTCATGTGTCCTGTTAGCCAGTATTGTACTCCTGCTCCTCAGAATGTTCTTTCTGAATAATTAGATGTTTTCACTTAATTTTGAAGCCGTTTCCACACCTATTATGCACCAGGCATGGTGGCAGGTATTTTAATGGGTCTTCTCCTTCAATACCTATGGCAACCTGAAAGATGGTAGCCTCGAGATCACAGAAGAGGGCCTGAGATCCCCAGATGTAGAGTGGCTGTCCAGCCCAGGTCAGAGCAGGCCAGCTCCAGTCAAGGGTAGAAAGTAGTGAAGCCAGTGAGAATAGCAAAGCAGGACCAACCCAAGTGACTGGGTGAGGCTTTTCTATCTACATGGTACAAAGGAAGGGCCACCATGAAGGGCAGGACATTAACTTTATTTATATAAATTGGTAATTTTAGCTCTGATGGTGTCTTCTCTTGTGGCCTTTCTATAGTGGCATGGCTTCCACAGGTGCCCTCTACAGCCACTGGAACTTCTGCCATGCTACAGGTGAATTCTCCCTAACAGACTGGGTTTCTCATATGGTGAGCACTACACACTGACCCAGAGCTCTTTCTGAAAGTTGCCTATTGACTAATTATCTTTGTCACCATCCTGAGAGATATACATGGGTAGGTGGAAGGCAGGCCTGGCTTCAGATCCTGGTTCTGCTACTTAGGAAAGTGTGACCTAGACATGACCCCCTTTCTGAGCATCAGATGTATTATCTATGAGACAAAGAACTAATGTTTCCTCTCTGTAAATCATTGTCTATGAGAAGCCAAGCAATAAATGCTGTGTGGTACTGTCAGTTGTTTATCCTTTTCCCAGTTCCAATCACAGGGTAATTCTCTGTGGGAAGCATTAGGATGGAATTACCAACCTTCTCTTCATTCCACATTTGGTTGTATTCCTCAGTGTCCACTGCAGGTTTACACCACTATCACAGCCATGCCTGCCTGCCCTCCATCAGTCTGAGGTGTTTCCTGTGGAAGTGGCATAGAGTTCACCCATTCCTTTATCAGAAGGCTGACTATTTGCCCATGGGTAAGGCAATGAAAACCCTGCACTTAATGTGTTTGGTCTGTCAGATGGCCTTTAAACATTGCAGACAGGGCACATCTAGCCTGTATTTTCTACTTTGTATTGCCTTACACCTCAGTCCCTTTGCTTGTTTATATTCTTTGTGGGCCTGCAATGGAATCTGAGCCTTCAACCTTCATCTTTAGATGCATACCTAGCTTTAGCCCCAAAGCAAGCCAGGCCATCTAGCCCACAGGAAAAACTGAAAGAGGATTTGGGTTCCTTTCCTTGTGTTTCAAGAATATTTTTGAGGGGTTAGTCCATTTATCCAAATACTATTTGTTGAATGCCTACTATGTGCATCTGTCTCAAGGCTGACATGAGCAAGCTTCTTCAGACAGGTGTCGAGAAGGAACAGTACGTCTAAGATAGTCATTATGAGACCAGTTCATGCCAAGGCAGCACTTGATGACTGCTTGGTTTCCATCCTCACGATGCCACTGGCTCCTCCTTCTCTTTTGTTTCTCACCACATCTTCTAGCCCCCACCTTTTGTCTTGCTGTTTCCTCAAGCACTAAGAGCTGGCTGCTAGAGCTCCTCATTTATGAAGTCTCATGACCCAACTATAGTCACCTCAGAAGAACTCAGACTTCTAGTCTGAGAGGTCAGTGACTATCTTCTATGATTTCAGTTCTGTAGAGCTCCTGCACATGTCTCATACACTGAATTGCTTCCAGGTGAATACATGTCCAGCCTTTTCCTGGGACTCAAATTTTTGGGGCAAGGAAAAGAGGGAAGCAGAGCTCTTTGCTCAAAACTCTTCAGCAAGAGCCACTCAAGTTTTCCCTGGTCCTTTTTATGATTAATTTTATGATTACAACACTCTGCTATTACAGGAACAGGCTATCTACCTTAAACTGCACCCTTCTGCCAGAAGCTACAGCATACTAAACACTCCAGGTGTTTGTGTCAGGGTGACTTGGTTTCCATATCTGTATCTGTCAGGTCACAGTTATCTGAGCTTTGACTCCACATCATAGTCTATCCATGAATAATAACCACCTTCCATGGTCTTGAAGGATGTCCTTGACAGGAGAGGTGTAGAGTGCTCCACATGTCACAGTGCATAGTCTAAATATTCCTTTCCTTGTACTGTCAGTTGCATGGCTATAGAGCTAACAGACTAGCCCTTAGCTGCTGGGAGGCAGTACTCTCTAAATGGGGAGCTCTTCCTCCTCACCCTTTCCTATGCCTGGTTAGTCTCATGGGTGGGTGGCCTCGAGTGAATGCCGTTTCTCAGCATTTTTTTTCTCTACTACCTGGCAAACTTCTGAAGGGAAATTCCTAGTCATTTGTGTCCCTAGCACATAGTTGGCTTCATGGGATGCTGGTTTAAGGCTCAGCTCCAAAGCTGCCCCTCTCAAGCAGCTTAAATAAAGCTCTCTCTCACCTTCAAGGATAGTGTCCAGGACTTTGAGTGTCCCTGGTGCAGGGACAGTGTATACTTAGTACATGCCAGCTGATGGAATCATTAAGTGATATTTTCACCAGCCCAGGACCCAGGACATAGTAGGAGCTCATTAAAAGGTAGCTGGGCTACTATTGTCATCATTAATACAAAAAAAAGGCAAGAAGATGAAAATGAAGATGGGCATTGGTCACCCACTTTGGTGTGAAGTGTGGACATTGATTGAAAGGCCATTTCAGAGAAGCAAAAATGGCCCTTTATTCATTTTGGGGAAGGGAGGAGGCTTAACGAGAGAGTCTTTTTCAAGTGTTTGCTCCATCTTACTGCCACTTTACTATGTGTGGCTGCTGTTGCCATGGCAATTCTTTAAGCAATTGAATAGAGCAGCACTGAGTTGTTGCAAACTGTCTCTAATTGCTCCCATGCATCAGGCCTGCCCACACAACACGCTCCACACAGCACTCCCTCTTTCTCATGCGTATTTTCATAAATATCTGGGCATTGTGCAGCTCTCTTGCCCTTGTAACATTGCCATCCTTGGGCAGAGGATACAAGAAGCAAGTCCTGGTAGGAGAGAGGGCACCACCAATTTTCCCTGTGTGAGCAAGCCATGCAAACCAGGCTTAAGGGAGTAGCAGGATGTGGGCTCAGCAGGGCCTTGAAACCAAATAAAACACTCATGGGATAGGTTTATTATATGTATTTGCCATTGTTGGATAATTTAGTCATCTTTTTAAAGCCAGTTGTACCATTGCTATGGCCTCCTTCCGTGAGGACCCTGTGCATTGTGCGGTAAAAACATCTGGTTTTAACCTCAGCAGGACTGGGGAAGAACCAGTATGGGGAGTACGCTGCTGGTTTTGGTGCTTCCTGCACGTCAGGAACTAGTCTGGGTACTTCCCATCTGCTCACTTAGTCTATCAGTAAATTGGTTATGGGGTGAAGGTAAGGAAGCCAGTAGTTAAGAACCATTACCAGTGAGGAAACTGAAACGCACATGTTTCATGTGAGCCTTTGCAGTCTTTGCACACACAACTGAGCTGAGCCACTAGCCTGACTTCCTAAACCTCTGTCTCCCAGGGAAGAGATCAGATTGGGTGGTATAGAGGAAGAGTTCTTGTTTCTATAGTTTTCTTTAATTGCATTTTACATTTCAACCACAGTTCTCCCCACACACCTCCTCCCGCTTCCCTTGTTTCCCCCCTCAACCCACTTTCCATCCATTCCTCCCAATGGGTAAGGTTTCCCATGTAGAGTCTACTAAGTCTGGCATGTTAAGTTGGGTCAGGGCCAAGCCCCTCCCCTTTGCTTTAAAGCTGAGCATGGCATGAGGGAATGGGCTCCAACAAGCTAGCTCATGCACTAGGAATAGGTCCTGGTCCTACTGCCAGGGGGCCCCTCAGATAGTCCAAGCTTCACCACTGTCTCTCACATATGGAGGGCCTAGTTCGGTCCCATGGTATAGTGGTATGTCATTTGTATTTTAATAAATAAAGCTTGTCTAAAGATCAGAAAAGTAAAACAGCCACAGTGGCCAGCCTTACAGATCAGGCAGTGGTGACACACACCTTTAGTCCCAGTAGCCACACATAGAAACCAGGTGGTAATGGTGCACGCCCTTGATCCCAGAACCAGAGAGGATTATAAAATGGGAGGAGACAGCTCTCAGTCTCAGTCACATTCTGAGGTTTCCTGGAAGCAGGATCACCATTTTTGAACTGAGGTTGAGATAAGAGTCAGTGGTTATCTGCTTTGCTTTTTTGGTCTTCAAGTTGAACCCCAATATCTGTCTCTGAATTTTTATTAATTGTGATTCACTATGGAGGCCCCACAGCTTTCAGTCTAGAGCTCATGAGTTTCTACAAGCTTGGTTCAGCTGTCTCTATAGATTTCTCCACCGTGATCTTGACCTCCCTTGCTCATAGAATCCCTTCTTCCTCTCTTTGATGGGATTCGCAGAGTTTTGCCTAGTGCTTGGTTGTGGATCTCTGCATCTGGTTCTATCAATTACTGAATGAAGGCTCCAAGAGATCTCATCTAATTTCCCTTCCCAGGGTGACCCATGTATCCCTCTTAGGGTCTTCCTTGTTATCTAGCTTCTCTGGAGCTGTGGGTTCCAGTCTGGTTATTCTATAGATTTCTTTTGTTTTTGTTTGAGATAAGATCTTACAATTGTCATCCATGCTGACCTCAAATTTGTGATTCCCCTGCTTCAGTCCCCCAAGTGCTCAGATGACAGGCAGGCACCGCCTCAGTCAGCCAAGGAGCCTCTTGAAGAAAAATTTAAGCACCTAAGTGCTATTTGGCCCTCTCTTGATCTTTTTTTGAACTAAGTTTTTATTGCAGCCCACAATGATTAGAGTATGGGTATCAGAGCCAGGGTTGAGAGCCAAGTTAGACTTTAAAGCCCTTTTACCATGAGGCTGTCTTCCATGGGTTGATTTGAGAATGAAGATTCCATATGCATTTGAAAACTTGCCTGTCAGTATTCCAGGAAACCTAGTAGCCAGTGGAAACATTTTCTACTTGTTCCTGGGATATTTGTAAAATTAACTGGAATCTACAGTGCACTTTCCCCAAAGCTCAGAGTGAAATGTAGGCAGCTGGGCCTGTATCTCTGTTGACCAGTGGAAAGTGGAGGCTGGACCTGCCCTAGGGTAGAAAAATCACAGTTGAATTTTGTTTCTCCTATTTTCTGCTTTTTATTTTAATGTGGTTTGATAATAAAGGGTGGAAGGGAAACAGAATGGTCTGTTCTCATAGAAATGAAAACACTAGCAGCAAGATCATTATTTCAATTCTTTTTTGTTTGTTTGTTTTTTGAGACAGGGTTTCACTATAGTTTTAGAGCCTGGCCTGGAACTTGCTCTTGTAGACCAGGCTGGCCTCGAACTCACAGAGATCCACCTGCCTCTGCCTCCTGA
Organism: Alexandromys fortis; assembly: GCF_014885135.2. NCBI lineage: Eukaryota > Metazoa > Chordata > Mammalia > Rodentia > Cricetidae > Alexandromys > Alexandromys fortis. The sequence goes on along the minus strand of NW_026068115.1, from coordinate 697,557 downwards.
GTGCTGGGATTAAAGGCGTGCGCCACCACCCAGCTTAATTCTTAGTAGTCTACATTAACCACTCTGAACAACTGATTCAGATTAATTTCATTGAATGGTGGGGGAACAGTGTAATGGAGGGAGGTTTGGGCTGCAGTGCTGCAGACTGTATTATGTCTTGACACAGCCAGTGGAGGTCATTATATCAGTTCTTGACAAATCAAACACCTTGCTGGTGACATTAAGAGCCCTATTCTGTCCTTTGGTCTTCCAGCCCAGCCTGTAACCATGCCACCAGGACTCAAGGAAACTGTCATTTACAGGCTTCACAGTCTCATTATTTCCAGTGGCAGCACGGCCTTGTCTTTCTAACAGCTCTTCCTTGTGGCTTGTCCTGTGTCATTGACTACTTTCGAGTCACATGACCATGTCCTAGGCAGTCACTGGCAGTGGTCTCAGCAGAGATGTGACCACTGGAACTGACCTGAAAAATGAGACTGGAACGTTTGTCCTTTGTCCTTGAAGGGGATGCTGTTGGTATGTGAGCAAAATGAGGATCCTGATAGAGACAGGCTAGAGTGTCGGGTTAAGTGACCCAAGGTCCCCCAGGAGAAGAACTTTACTCCAGGGAAACAGACCAGAGTCAAGGTGACAGACAGGTGTGTCTGTTGAAAAGCAAATCCCAAGTTTCTTTGGAAGATCCACAGGGCATTGCCATGGCCTCTCTTGTGTTCTCGGAGCTCCCGAGCAGTCGTTGTTCTGTGAAGCATCATCATGGCCACGTTACAGGATGAAATTTCTTAGAAGGGGCCTGCACTGTGTGTAAACAGCCAGATCCAGAGAGAAGCTGGATTCCGGATGTGGAATGAGTAGGCAGAATCAATTTGATTATCAGTTGTGCTGGAGTTGTTTTCCTAGCTGAAGCTTTTGGGGTTTTTTTTTTGGGGGGTGATATTTTGAGAACTGCTGTCTCCATGGGAATATCTTGGCTATATACAGAAGAGCCATCTCTCTGTCTACATTTTCTTGTTTAACACATGGCTGATTTTATAATGAGTGCCTTCTTTATGTGGGGTTATCAGAGTAACTCTGAATCTATTTTACAACTAAATTAATGATATCCAGGAAACATTTATTTGGCTCCTTTTCTATTTATAATATTGTTACCAACTAATTGCCTTTGAATGTTTCTACTTACAGGGTCCTTTATGCTAGTTAAAACCCATCCCACGTAGGTGAGTCCCTAATACCACTCTGGACTACCCAGTCACTTGTGAAGTTTCTCTTCTTGTCGTGATGACAGGAGCAATCATAAGAATATATACCAGGGCAAAAGGCCAAGTTGAGATAGCATCTAAAAATAACAGTGTATATTGTTGATTTTATTCTAATGATGAAAGTAATACATTTTTATTGTGAAACATTTGTGAAAGACAGAAAAGCGAAGCATAAGGAGGCAAATAGATTACTCAATGCCCAATCCCACCCCCAGGCAACCTGTATTAGGTTTAGCACATTTCTTTCCAAATTAATTTATGCCTTTCATTTAATTAAACTTATGTGATCAATACAATATTTTCCTTCTTTCATATATTCTTTATTATGTGTTTTGTTTGTTTGGGGAGGTTTTTTCTTTTGGTTTTTTTTTTTTTTTTTTTTTTTTTTTTTTTTTTTTGTNTTTTTTTTTTTTTTTTTGGTTGGTTGGTTGGGTTTGTTTCGTTTTGGCTTTTGTTTTTTTGGTTTTTTAGACAGGCTTTCTCTATGAAGTCCTGGCTGTCCTGGAGCATGTTTTTCTTATACCATATTATAGGTCTGCTCCACCTATCTAAGTTCTGCCCTATCAAAAGGCCTAGGCAGTTTCTTTATTTGACCAATGAAAGCAACACATAGAAAGAAGACCCTTCTACACCATTCATAGAGACACGATCTCGCCCATTTTTAGTCTGAGGTAAGAGCCCCTGGCTGGCTGTTTTGCTTTTCTGATCTTCAGGTCGAACCCCAATATCTGTCTCTTGAGTTGTATTATTCATGCTACACAATGCTCATTGAATACCTATTTATTCTTTATCTACAATCCTTGATAACTAGTATTTTGCATTGTCTTTCTAAATATGTAAACACTATATCTTTTGTTTCAGTTTTATTTTTGAACCAGGTGACTATACCTTGCAAGAATCATGAGACTTCACTCCTGGACATTCCAGTCTCCTGTAAATCAGAGCTCTCTCTTTCTCTCCTGCAATCATAAGGCCATTTTACTCTCAGAAAATAATGTTTTCCAATGTAATAAATAATGCAAAATCTACATTCAGTTCTCCAAGTGAGCTCCAAAGCCTCTTTTAAAATATATATATATACCTGGCCTCAAGCTGGTCATGGTAGTACACACCTTTAATCCCAGCACTTGGAAGGCAAAGGCAGGTGGATTTCTGTAAGCTTGAGGCAAGCCTGGTCTACATATAATGAGTTCCAGAACAGCCAGACATTCTCAGTAAGACCCTGTCTCAAAAAAAAAAAAAAAA